>NC_048429.1:12939517-13071874 GCF_013103735.1 Etheostoma cragini | reverse complement strand
GGAAAAAGGCTGCAATGAAACAAAGAGTGAAAAATTTAAAGGGGTCTGAATACTTTCCGTACCCACTGTATATTAATGCAATTTGCAAACAGTAATGCTAAATTCTATGCATGGATAACAGACTAAACTAAAAAACAATTATCTGCAGCGCTCAATCACTCTAAGTACATTTAGAAATGTAAATGGGCTGTTTTATATAGTGCTTTTCTAGTCTTCACAACTACCCAAAGCGCTTTGACATAGTACAGAAACCATTCACAGGCTGCAGTACAAAGTGCCACTTCCTAATCAGATAAACGCAAACACTTACACTGCGATGGTGCAGCAGCGGTGGTAACTCAGGGTTTAGTGTTTTAACAACAGAGATGGCAAAAGTACCTACTTCTCGTACTCAAGTAGAAGTACAGATAATTGTGTTAAAAAAATACTCTGGTAAAAGTAGAAGTACTGATTTAACTTCTTTTACACATGTACAATTATATCAAACCAACAGCCAGGTGTAACCTAGGTAACAGGTGAAACACACAGACAACAAAATCATTAGCTAACTTTAAATTTGCCAGAACTATAGACCAATAAAACAACAGGAATAAATGAATTGATAACATAAATTATACAAGTTACAGTTCTCAAAGACGCACACATACAATCTCAACTGATTATCCTCTGAACAGCTAGTTTCTTTTTTTGTTTCTCTCACTTTTTTCTCCATGTGACGTGCGCCCCCGCTCACGGTGTGAGGCGCGTGTCCGCGCTATTCTCCAACATGGACTCACAATAACACCTGATAGACGACCTTTAGTACAAAACTAAAGTAACCAGCCAATTTTGTAAAATGTAAGGAGTAGAAAGTACCGATATTATTGTTAAATTGTAAGGAGTAAAAGTAAAAACTTGCCCCAAAAAATAAATTGTAAAGTATAAATATCTGAAAAATCTACTTGAGTACAGTAACAAAGTATTTGTACTTTGTTACTTCCCATCTCTGCTTACCAACCTTCCGATTGTCAGGCGACCGCTCTACCACTGAGCCACAGCAGCCCCCAATATAGAAGACAATTTCCTAATTGAAAGGTCACTGTTGTCAGCACATCTTGCTTGTTAATTTTAACATGCTCTAGATGAGATCATCAGCTCAACACCTAAACTATGAACGAGTTGGCCTCTTACAACAAACTTTCCCAAAGTAAAAGGGACTATAATGGCATGACAGGAAATAGGAGCAAATGTAACTTGAGTCTCAATCCAAACCTTGAATTGTGTGTTGGCTTGTGCCTTTTTACTTTAACGGTGCATCAGCATTTAACCCAAGAAATTACTTGGGCTTTTTGGATCTCTTTCACACCGAGTGAACAGAGAGTAGGAGTATTCTCTCTCTCTCTCTCTCTCTCTCTCTCTCTCTCTCGGTCTCTTGCTGACGTCTTTCCCTTTCTGCTGCCTAAAATAAAGCCTGGGCCCACGCTGTATGCTAAAACAAACACACTGCTTAAGTATATTGTCTCCTGCCTTCATAGAAGGTGCGAGTTTCCATTCCATATGGTGTGTATGTGTGTGTGTGTGTGTGTGTGTGTGTGTGTGTGTGTGTGTGTGTGTGTGCGCGCATGCGTGCATGCGCAGGGCACTTAATTAGTTAATTTGTAACCATGTTTCCGGACGCTTGATGACACACATGCACATCAGCATCGGAGGTCGTGATGCCCTAATGCTCTATAACAGTTTCCAGTTTTCTTCTCTTTTCCTCTTCCTTTTCCTCTCTTTTCCATCTATTCATCCTCCTCATCTCTCTATTACCTCATTCTTCCTTGACCAAATAAGGTGTACTCTTAAAGGGTAATTTTGTTTTGTTTTTTTAACCTGGACCCAACGTCACAGTATTTCCCCTCTAATAAAAAGGGCTGTGCTAGAGGCATTAGCATATACAAACCATTCTTTTTATTGAAAATCTTTTTGATAACAAGAAACCATGGCGGTATTATAGCCTACTGGCCGCACAAAACACACCGCAGCTGCTGTCTTTTTCTCCTCTTGTCCGCTCTTTGTCCATATTCTCAGATGAATACAGCTGGTGAACGAATTATAATGACCTTATTCATGTTGCCTAAATCAGTTAAATATGGTTCTGAAAATCTTTTAGATAACAGGAGCCTAAAATTCCAATAGCCTACTCCAAAACAACACACTCCTGGAACGTATTTTCCCTGACTTGTTCTATCCTACACCGCAACGTGTCTTTGGACAAGAAGTTACCTCCTGAGATCCATAATGTTGTCAGAAACTTGCTATAACCCTCTTAGCCTGTCAGTGGCAACAACAATCAATTATAGTGGCCAAAAATTGAGAGTGCATAATTGCCCCATCAGATTGCATTGCAGCTTGGTTCGGGCTGACCGGTCACTGCAATCGCTTTCAATACTGGAGCAATTTTAAAGATCTTTGGTTAGTCTAATTCTTTGTTAGTCTAGTCTAATAGACACAAATTCCTTGGGGAATGAGGCCCAGGTTGGAAAAGAAATTCTCTTTAAGACAGTGTGGGTAAGCTTCACAGGGTTTCTCTAAGGGGCTGAGCCTCTCCTCTCTAAGCGTAGCTCCTATGGCGCCATTTTAATGTTACGAAGCATTGCCATCACCCGCTGTGAGCATCCCTTGACTGCCATACATTTTGATGTCACTTTGACAGTGAATAACTTTACATCTGAAGTGTTTAAATACTCTATTTATCCATAGTTTATTTCTAAAGAAACACGACAATGTATAAAAAGGCTCCATCACCTTGTAGCTCACATTATGGCTCCGTAGCAGACATTCTTGTACAAATTAGATATCACCGCTGAGACTTATAGTGCCACATCAATGCAATTAATGAATTTATTTTTTGTGGTTTCATTTGGAAAAATACAGCAGCAGCGTGTTTTAGACGCATTGTTGTGGTTACATACGCATAATCCACAGACCTAGAAAGGGCCGTAGCCCCTGATAAAGTGTCTACAGTGAGGATTGTGGATCATCTGCAGTAACAAGAATTACTGGCTGGTTTTAGGCATTGCTTAGAGTCTTTGAAGCTTCAATGTTTTGCAAGCTTTAATACTTATAAAATATTGTCAAGTTTGTATTTTAGAATTAAAATTTGAGATTAAAGTGAGACCAAGCTATTAATTTGTTAGTTCCATCAATGGCTGTCATGTTTTGTTTTGTTTGGGCTTACTGTACTTGTATGTGTTAATTACATGTCAGCTATGGCAGTTTATTTCTGTGTGAATGTTTGTGTTTCTCAGTCCTCGCATACTGCACACCAAGATTTATAATAAGCACTCAGAGCTCTAAGTTCTATTGAATGATAACCCTGTGATAGTTTGATAATTATAGTAATGGACGTAAAAATCCGAGGGATATATCAGACAGACCTGAGCAGAACTGACTCACCTATTGGTGATAAAATGGCAGAGGGTAGTGCCAGTGGAAATAACCTCATTTTGTTATATGAACAGGCCTAATGTGCTCAGCTTTTATTGCTTCCTCTCTCTCTTTCATCCGTATTCCCTTTCACTCCTACCTCTTAACGTCTCTTTATTTCTTTGCCCTTGTGTCCTGTGCTTTTCTTTTTAGCCTACTTTTTACCCTTGGCTTGTTGATGTCTCTAGCTTTTTCGATCTCTGTTTCTGAAACAACTCACAAGGCTCACACGGAAGCACAGATGCACTGGCCATTTTTTTCTGTTGTTCTGTCTACCCTGGACCTGGCAGGCTAAAGTGTACGTGTTTGCAGTCTTTCAATATTCTCACATTGCACTGTGTAATAGACAGGTCCTGCTGTCATTGGATTTATTGGTTTTACTGCAACTATTTCCATAACATTTGAGAGAACCAGATGTGTGTGTGTGTGTGTGGGGTGATCCTGTTTGAAGGTCACTGCAGAGGAACAATGACTTGCTGATCAATACAGTGTCCCAGCTGCTGCCCTACTTCACACAGGGCAGAGGGGCACACACATAAAGGCTACACACAAACATGCACATTGCAGCACCAGCAGCACAACTGAAAACTAATGGAATAAGAAATGAACCGCAAGAAGTCTACAATGCAATGCATTCTTCACAATACCATCTGGTACTCACCAGTACTGGGAAACCACACGGAATAACAAGTACATCGCAGTGGGGTATATCATACAGACATCATGAAGTGTCTTATTTCCCACGGACACGCATTACAAAAATAATGGAAATTGAAAATACAGAGATGGATGGATTAGGGTGGCAGTGCAGTATAGTCTGTGTTTTTGTCGTTTTGGACTAAACGGATTAAGCAAACTCGTTGATTGCTTGTTAAAGGTGCTCTAAGCAATGTCATGCGTGTTTACTACAACACTTGTTGTCACATACAGCAAACATCTCCTCATAAACGCAGGCTGCCTGTCTCCAGAACACACTGAAAAAAAAAAGACATCTTTGTTTTATTGGTCTATGTCTCTGTAGACAGCCCAGGGTCCACACACGGCAACAAAAACAAACTGTGCCCACCTCAACCACGAAGCACACACAAACAGTGTTCCAGCGTTCCAGCCAATAATCGACAAGAAGGATTTGTGGATGGGGGGGGGTTAGTGCGCGGAAACACAGAAGGGAGGGGTTGGGATGAGGAAGAGGGAGGGGAAAGCTGGTGTCGTTTTGCTTAGAGCACCTTTAAGACATTGATTTAGAAGTAAAATCATTTAAGAAAGAATTGATGGGTACATTGTGTGCCTTCAGTACCTGGGAAATAGCAGAAAAATAGAAGCAATTGAGTCTTAGTTTTGATTTCTTGGTGATAATTATGCAAGTGATCGAGTCTGTGAGACTGTGCCTCAGTGATTTCCGTACAATGATGATGATTCATTCTTCTACTAAGACAGCAACAGGACATGCTAGATGATAATAAGTACATCTTGCTCAGTCTTGTCTGTCATAGGTGAGCTATGTTCAACAGGAAATTAAGCCTTTGTGGCAGAAGGGCTCTGACAGCTCAGAAGCAGAGGTTTCTGTAAGTAGGATGTTTGAGTTTGTAAAGAAAATTGTCAAATTAAATGGACCTGTAATTCTTGTAACACACAGATGGTGCAGACATCTAGTTTTTACATCACTTTCTCTCACTTTACTCTCGTCTATGTCCTCGTTGTTACATTTTAATTTAGTAGCTGTACCCTCATGAGTTTAGTATGTGACATTGCAACAGGTGGCATGTGTGTTTGACCAGGTAACATGTCCATGGCATACTGTATGTGTTCTGATCAGAGTGCATTAAAGTAAGACGTTGAACTAAGACTTCTACAAACTTCTAGCAAATCTAGCAATCTTGAACTGTTAATATGTAATTTGTTTTCTTTCTGTATCCCCTAAGGCAATTGGCTCCCAGTACATAGAGTAGACTACAGTTTTAACCAGATATCTATGATGTAATGAAATCTTTTATCTCATTACTGTTCTCCGGACAAGCTGATGCTATCCTCCCTGCTGACAAAACATTGGATTATGGAACAGATTATTAATTGAATGTTACTCTCCCACATAAATATTTAAGCATGCAAACAAACATACACAATAACATTGACTTACAGTCAAAATACTCCCTACACATTTCCTGTAAGCCCAAGATTGGCACAGTAGATGAATAGTTTTCATGTTACTGGGAGGACTGTGACGTTTGAGATTTCGCCAGGAACTTAAAATGAACTTGTAGAGGGCGAAAAAAGTGAAACAAGTGGGTGAAATCTAGGTCACATAGAGATATCAGGGCCATAGTGGAAGGAGGCCACAGAAGGGAAAGATCATTTTTAAAATATACATGACAAAAGAAGACAAAATACAGTATTCAATCTTTGTTCACTCCAAGTACAACCTACAGAACTACAGTAGTACTATTAAATACAGACTAAAACATATTTTTTTTAAAAGAACTCTATAATAAATTTAAAATATCCAGGCCTTATAATTTACACTGCTGTTCACCTAAAACCCGTTTACAGAACCCAAATGTTGGGAACTTGCAGAGTAAGGGTGGTAACAGTTTAGTTCTGATCAGCTGTCTGTGTAGATATGCAACAGGTTTCATTTCTAAGGCAAGAGTAAAACTGAAGGAACTTGATGTTTCCCTTACCCTATCATCCCTTTCTCTTTGGTCTGTGTCTTGAGTGGTGTATTAACATCTGCAGATCGTCTGGAGGTCACAAGAAGCTCAACCTTCCTTTCTGCTCAAGTCGAGCAGTGTTGTGGCACACACTGTAGAGAATGCAAACAATGGGAGGCCAATGTTAAGCAGCTGATTCTCTCTCTGTCTCTCTTTCTCTGAACCCCCTGTACCCCCACCTTCCTTTCATGAATGGAGCCATTGTCTCTGGCCTGGATTGAACAACTCACACAGTACTTTTCCTTTGAGGTCTTAAAAACTTTGCCTGCTTGTATGAAAGGGATCCGCTTCGCTTGCGTATTTACAGTATGTGCACTCACGCATCCTCACACACACACACTACCGCACACAAATATGAACTTACAAACCAAAACACAACAAACACATGACCACACATATGTACAAAACCACTCAGGTGTGTGTGTGTGTGTGTTTGTGTGTTTGTGTGTGTGTGTGTGTGTCAGCTCCAATGTGCTCAGAAATCTCAGATTCCAGGACCTCTTAGACTGCTGGCCACCCAGCAAAGCCCCACCTCTCTCCACCTCAGCTGCCCTCCTTCTCTGTTTACCGAGTGCCTATCACACTCAGACCAGCTCCGGTCACTGACCATCACTCTGTGTGTGGAGGCCTTTGAAAACAGTCTCTTGTGTTGCTGGTTACCAATCAGGACCAAGGAGTCTGTCCTTGTATCTGCTTTGTCTATGGATAGGACATGTAAACATGGAGCATATACCTAAATTGCCGGATTTGATGGTTTTGGAAGAAGCTTTAGGTCATTATGTAACAGAGGGGTTTCTGGACCGGACCAGGAGAACCTGTAACTATGGCTCAATTTGAGGAAAGAACCAAAGCGGCCACTCTGCCGTCCCGTTCCTGCGCGAGTGTCCCAGGGACTGGCCGACTGCAAAGACGGATGGGTTTGTGCAGGATGGAGGACTGCACCTGTGACATCTTTGAGCTGCTTTATAGTGGAGCTGTTGATAAGATCAAAAGCCACAAAAGTAACCTCAACCTCAGTAAGTTTTTCAGCTTTACAATAAGGAATGAGCAAGTTCAACCTGCCTACATTGTACTTTAATCTTGAACGAGATAACTACTGTAACTAAAGCCTCTGTACATTAGCCAGCCTTGTTTGGCAACCACACTGTACTGCACACTACAGAGTACACAGAGGTGGTACAATACGCTTCTGTTCTTCATTTAATCGCCCTGAGGGAGAAATACAAAATCAATATCAAGGCATGATAGCTTTTTCTTTATTGTTATGTCAATGTAAACCTTTGTCAGCTCATAGACCTAAGGATGTCAGTCACTTTTAGGCTCCATTTGCTTGATAACCTCTAGTCTACTGAGATTTATATTTGTACATACAAATATGATCAACCTCAGCAAGTTGTAAACCCAACTAACTAACTCCTCCACTCCTATTGGTGAACTATGACCATAGATGGGTTGTCCCCTTAGCTGAATGTTGAAACCAGTGCAAAGTGCCTTGAGGAGTTTGTCTGTGTTTTGATGCTTTCATAAAAACCTGGAGGACAAACGTATGTTCGTTCTATAAACTAGGGTCTTAGTTTAGTTTTAGTTATGTGACTTCCTCTATTCTGTATAGTGTCGATTTGGGAAATGATTGTGCAATATCTGTGATATAAAGGAAGTGTAAGTCTCTCATATGACACTCAGCCATGTTGGTTGCTGCATGCTCATGACACCTCCGGGGCTCCAAGGCTCCACATTACCTCAACTTCTGATTTAGTTTTTTGGTTCCAGTAACACACAAAGGTAATGGCAACTTTTTTTTTTAACTACAACTTAACCATCATTGTCTTTTGTCTTTCATCTTATCTGATACCGAATTTACTGTCTTACCAAAATAAGACAAACAGTTAGCTCCCCTTGGCTTCAGTCGACGACCATATTGCAATTAACTGCTTTCAACATCACTAATATTTTCTGCTGCTTTGTAACCTTTATCAGTCAACATTGTGGATTACTCTTATCAAATTTATGTTTTTTTTGCTTTTGCTTCTCAGAGATTAGAATTTCATGGAAAGCCTGCACGGGAGAGAAGGGCAACGCTATTAAAAGTGACATCTGCTGGCATTTCAATAATTCTGTATCTGATAAATGGCCTAGCTACTAGCCTTGTAATGGCCAAGAAGACCCTGTGATATGGTAACCCAGGATGAAGATTTAAATTTAGATAATGGTAATCCAATTTTAGAAGCAGAACAGGCTTGTTGACAGTATTATTAATGTGCTATCTGATGTAGAGGGCCTCTGTGGAACAGGAAAACCATTGTACTCTACCTTTCTGTGTCTGACACGCATAGCATATTTTGACATGCTGTGCTGTATCACACACTTGGGGCCCCACATCTAACACAGACGTATGGATGGACTCTTGGATTGAGGCATTTCTTTTTTTGGTGTTGGGAAGGAATTTCCTAGTGTGGAAGGAAGGAAACTATGGAGAGGAAAAGGGAGGAGAAAGGGTTGTAGAGATGCACATACATGGGGTGTGGGGGGAGAGTCACAGTGTAGTGAGGATAACGAGGGTAAAGGTGAACAAGATCAGGGACGTTAGGGTATGTATTGTATTTTCTCTTAAGAGCAACACTATGAAGGATTTCCAATATTTAAAACAAATAATGTTTCATCCCTATTCATTAAAACAATATTGACAGTGAAATTATATTTTACTATGCATGGTTTACCGACAGCATGTGTCGTGTGAATTTCAAGTGTTTCGGAACCACCCATGATTAAAATGTGCCACCCACTGCAACTCAAAGTGACAGACCCACAGAGAATTATTGATCTACCCAGCTTGCAAATGTATGCAAACATGTTTGCTATATTAACGCTGTAAGGTGATAATATACTACTGTAATATTCACAACTTGATGATGCCAAAGTGGCCAAAAACGTTGTAGGAATATCTCTGAAAATATCACTGACCTATTGTATTCCTGTCACATAATAAGTCTCTTTTAGCCACAATACTTTGTTGGATGAAAAGGTATTTCAATTTCAAAGTGTTTTTGTCAGTCATGTACCACTACTATCGCTTTAAAGCTTTAAATTACGTTCAGTACAGTATGATCCACTGATGTAGTTCTGCCTACACCACCCAGGGTGCATCACTGCCGCTGTTAGTAATTTTCTCATATGTTTACAGTTGGCCATGGATCTCCTGACACAGGGCAACCTAACCAGTGCTAAGCTCCCTAGTAACCTTTGGCCGGCCTCTTGCTCACTCTTAAGCACTCACACTCTCTCTGTTGTGTTTACATACTTAAATACAGTCTGAACAATAAACACATTCTCACTGCGTGTTAGCACATAGGAAGACTGAGCCGGTGGAGGAGTGAACACATATGAGAAGAGTCCTATTACATAGATTATGTAACAGAGACAGACGTCATGTTCACAGTTTTCCTCTTCAATGCCCCAATGCTCAAAGTTTGCAAAGGAAAACAAAATATGCTTTTTTGCTCTTACTAAACCAGAAATGCTTAGTGAGGTTATACAAAGCAAGTTGATTAGTGCATATGGGATCTGGAGAGAGAGAGAGAGAGAGAGAGAGATATATATATATATATATATATATATATATATATATATATATATATATATATATATATATATATATATATATATATATATATGTGTGTATGTATATATATATGTGTATATATATATATATATGTGTGTGTATGTATATATATATGTGTGTGTATGTGTATATATATATATATATATATGTGTGTATGTATATATATATATATGTGTGTATGTATATATATATATGTGTATGTATATATATATATTCTTGTAATATTAATCCCCTTCTGTCTGTATGATGAAACGATTGTTTTCTCTTTTGCAGAGGTTGCATAACCCTGCAGTTATCCCTTTCCTCTCTGTTAGTTAGGTCCCATCTAAACATGAGGGTACTACTGGTTCAGATATTTATCTAAGTGTTCAGTTGCACCGCTTGTACTTCTGTCATCAATACCATATGAAGTTGTCTCGCAACACAATTTCCTATATATCCTCAGTATGAGGAACTGCAAGACTGATGGTTATTCCAAAAGTTCTGTTTTTAAGGAAAGCCTCGTGGGTTTTTCAATGTAATTTTTTCTTTTTTTTCTTTTGAGAAGGACTTAATCTGTTCTTTTGCTTGTTCTTGTTTTTTGTGCCTCATTTTGTAGCTGCAAAAATGTATGCAGGTATTTATTCACTTGTGCCTCTGCACCTGTACACACTTTTAATGCCTCGTCTCCTCCAATATTCATGAGTCTCTTTAGCCAGGGACAATAGACTGAGAGGAAACACCGCTGATGTTGCACCCCAGGCTTAGAAAGCCCTGATACCTGAAACCACTTAATGCTAGAAGCAGCTGATTGATAATGAGGATGAGTGGGGTGGACTTGAAGGTGAAGGAGACAGATGGAGGGAAAGATGAAACGAGACCGACAAGGCATTTTTAATTTTCAGTTGTAAGACTTCAAATTTGATTCCCCTTTAAAAACAACAGTTTTTCCGTAATTTCATTATATTGTTTTATAGAATGTCTGTTGGTAGTGGGTCTAATGTGCTGTTTGTAATGTTCCACATAAAGGTCCAATATTCTTTTTTCATACTCATAGGATGCTTATTTAAAGACCCTGGATGTGTGTGGAGCTCCTCAATATTTTTTCACATGAAACATGTGCGATACTGATCTCTAGCCTTTGTGTTGTCTTTTGCAGAGGAGGAGCTGAGGAAGCTGCGGGAAGAGACCAATGTGGACTCGCTGCGGCAGGAGCTGGAGAGAGAGCGAAGCAAGAGGATAGACCTGGAGCAGAAGATGAACGAGGTGCTCAAGACCAGGTGAGAAAAAAAGACAGCTAGCAGAGTCAAGCAGATGATGGTGCGACAGGAGATGAGGTAGGGGAAGCAATGAGGGAATGACTGGAAACAGTGACACTGCACGTTGTAACATTTCCAGCCAGCAGAGTTTATCATAGGTCAAGTTTGATTGCGTGCGTGCATGTGTGTGTGTGTGATAAAGAAAGAGGCCTCAGCAGCTTGGTAGGCTTGGAATTCCATAGGGTTGGTTTGTGTGTTGTGAGGGAGATGAAAAACAAAACAGAAACAAGTCATGCGCCGCTCTGTGTGGCCAAGTTCACACACTGTGACACAGTAGCTATGCTGGTGTCAGGGAAAGCCTGCGCCTCTTGGCACCGAGCGTGCCACCCTCAAACCCAGGGTGTGCATATGTACGGCTTCTGGGTGTGTAATCAGATGATACTTCTGTGCCTACAAATGGGAAATTCAGCTGGTGCTCTCCAAGTGATTATCAGCACAGAAACATGACCTGCATGCCAGACAGGTCAGGGGTTGGTCAGAGGTTAAGAAATGCACCATGACTTGGAGAGCACCAGTTAACCTAATCCCCTGTCAGCAGGATTCAGCTGGAGAGAAGAAGGTGCTTTCTTATTGTGACTACTATCCAAGTGTTTTTAAGCAAGGCAGTAGACCTACTTAGCTTGGTGGCCAAATAAAAACACACTGGTTTTACTAGGAAGCTTCCAGGTTTGAATGAGCAGTGATATCCTATGGGTGGTGTTAAGCGTTGTCTGTAAAATATCTGCACTGCAACTTTTCAGACACAACATAATTGTGGCGACAGAACCTGAGAGTCCTTTGGTCAGTGTGTAGCAACTTAGCTGAACATGCAAACTTGTGAAATTTGTCTACATACAATCATCATTTAACATACTCTATCAGACAATGTTCCAATTGATAAATATTTGAATTCATATGTACCAGGTAGATATGGAGCTCTACCGTAAATGATTAGGAACTTAAGAAACACATTCAAATGAAACATTACCAACTTATTTCTCAAAGCCCAACGTTTTAGGGGCAAAGAATTGCTTTGTTTTTCTACAATATCAAACCAGTATTTATTTTTTAAGCCAGCATTTATTGACCATTAGTCTGACCTATGGCTTCCAGCTGTTAAAGATGATAGCGCAACAAGCTTGCCAAAGTCAGTAACCTCTTGGAATGGTGTTTCATCTTTTGATATTTTTTGTCCTCTCTGCTTTTAAACCTTTTAAAATTTATTTATGGCAGTGTAACTGATAGAGAAATTTGCTCCATTTCACAAATTTGCATAGAATCAGGTTGAATCTAATGATACAGAAATAAAAAGCTAAACTGTAAGGTATTACATGTATGCTTTCTTAGTGTCATCATAGGCTCTTTTTCAGATTTTGTTTTAGATTTTCTAGTCTTTCTTGGCACCTGCTAAAAGATAACACAGAGATTAATCTTCACAACGGCAAATAGAGACTGCATTTTTTCTCCCTTTTCTGTCGCCATGTAACTATTTTGACAGTAGCTCTTTTATTCAATGCAGCAGCTCACCACATGTTAAAACAGAAACCTTTTGAGACATCTCTGCAGTGGGACAGTTGCTCTGACAATAGAGAAGTGAGACATTTGACAAATCATTTCCACTTTCTTTCTCTTTTTTTTCTCTCTCTCTCTCTCTCTCACTGTCTCTTTTTCTCTCCGTCTCTCACACCCTCAGGCTGGAGGACTCTCCGCCACAGCCTCCCCGGAAACAGCAGTCCCCCTCAAACAATGGAACAGGTAAGACCCAGAGAAAGAGAGGGAGTGTGAGAAGGGGGAGGGGGACTTCCTCCATGTGTATGGGAGTAAATGAAGAGGACTGTTTGTGTGTGTGCGCACGCGTGCAGGGGAGGTGGGGATGTAGGATGTGTGCGGTGGCGTGCTCGACAGGAACAGAACACTAAGCGTTGACAGTGTGTCGGAAGTGTGCATGGGTTATTGTCGGTCATATAGCTGTGCGTGTTTATTCCCAACAACAAAAGTACACATTAACGCGGTGGTTCCTGGTTTGCAAATAGGATATTACGAGCAACAAACTACATCAATGCATCAAAAAGGATTTTGCTATTGAGGTTATTACTTTAGATCTGCTCTGCCAATGTCAGCGATAAATGTGTGTGCGTGTGTGTGTGTGTGTGTGGGGGGGGGGTTAGTGAGTGAGAGAAAGGGAGAGACAGAGTGTCTAATTTTAGAAAATGGGTTATGATTGTAGATCACTTCATCTAGGGCAGACAGGCCTGTGCTCTGACTCGTGACGGAGGTGTTTGTCAATGTTTTTTTTAGGAAGAGTGTTTGGGTTTGTGTACGTGGATGAAAGGACTAAGCAAGAGGGAATCTGTTGGGTAAAGGAGAAAGGATGAACAGAGTAATATGGTGTAATACTGTGTAAGCTACAAATTAAAGTGGCTATTCACAAAATGTCATCATAGGGGAAAAAAATACTTGTGTTAATTATGAATCTGCAGCAGAAAGAAAACATCCCTGCTATAGATTTGCTTTTTCAAGCTGTATTTGCAAAGCACATTTAAAACAGGCACAGCTAACCAAAGTGCTGAACAGGCACCAAATATCAAAACAAATGAATAAAAAAGCAAATTGCTACAACAACAGAAAAAAACAAAAATAATAATATTAAAAGATCTGCAGCACAACAGAAGATGAAGTCAAGGTGTCAAGCTCAACTCAATTGGACAGAAACAACAAGGGTCTTCAGCAGCGACTCAAACGTTTCTGTATTTACAACAGTATTTATATGATAAGGTAAGCTATTCCAGAGATTAAGGGCAGTCACCCCAAAGGCTCGGTCACCACTTTTTTAGTGTCTTGTGGGCTCCCGACTGGATGTGTCATATGTCTCCTCACCTACCACTATTCTTTTATTTGACGGAGGTCAGGAGTTAATGGGGGGGGGGTCCCATCTGGTGGGATAAATGCTATGATGTCCGGGTCCAGTGCAGCAGCAATGCCCCAGCCTCTAGCTCCCGGTTGGCTGCTGGGCCCATGGTGGACTGGTAGTGGCCAAGGCACCATAGAAAGATGCTGTGCCTGGTCAGCAGCTACTGAAACAAAACTTTCAGTCAGTGGATATCCTCTTTTTACTGAGTACTGAAGTTTTTAGTCCATACAGAGCCATTTTAGTTGAATTTAGTCCAAGAATAACTAGAAAAACAACACTGTTGTGACAGTGGAAAACTTTAAACAACAACAAGATAAAAGTAATCCCCCGATCGGTTAAAACTCTTGTTAGGAGCGGGTTTTGCGTCAGAAAGTCATGTTCTTGGACGTTTACTCTCGGTCTTCTGTGAGTACACGAGCAGAGGAGTCCTTAAAACAACTTAAAATCCATGTGGACGACTATTACACAATTAGAAAATATGGTGTAAAAGCTCCTAAAAACTGGATAAAAATGTTAAATAATAACAGAGCCTTTGACAAGCACATACAAAACGCCACGCATGTGCTCTTGTTTAGTTCTTCTTATTTTCGAAGTTCTATTCAGGCAGCTTTTTTCAGCTTCACATTTGACACGGTCACTCACGGTCACCTTGGGTAGCTGCTTAGTGCAGCCACAGTCAATTAGTGTTTACTAAGCAGTTACACCAGAGCAGCTCAGGGTAGTGTGCTTTGCTCAGGGGCACCTCAGTATTAATAAATGACTGTTTGCTTAGCCCTGTCCTCTCCACTCTTAAGAGACAGTGTCTCTTTTATTTACTTACATGTGTGCCTACAGCAAAACAACACAAGTTGTTTCAAATGAATACAATTTGGTGAACTTACCACATCTAATCTAGGGTGCTGTTTACACACCCTGTGTGTTCTCTATAGCAGATAAACAGCAGACGGAGGTCTGGAGTTCACGGCTGCAGAAGTGGCTCTACGAGCGCTTCGGGGTTTACATCGAAGACTTCCGCTTCCAGCCGGAAGAAAGCACCGTGGAGGCTGAGGAACCACTAAGTGCTAAAAGGTGGGCGAAAGCTGCTTTGGAACAAAACATGAAATGTCTGTCTCAGGTATCGATTCGGCATTTGTTCAATGTGATGGGTTAATCAGACAGCTGCACAGCAACAGGGGACTACTAAAGGCTTGCAGCCAAACAGCAGTTGTGTTAGATTGTCACCTTAGCCAGGATTTTCTTGTAGACCTTGAATGTTAAATAATAAGCAAAATTAAATACTGGCGTATGTACTTTTGACACGTACAATATTTTGAACTGTCTACTTTCAGTATGTTGGTAGCTTAATGAGTTTTTTTTGCAGGGAGAGATGACAGAGGAAGTTGAAAGCACTTTTCAATGTGTTTTCTCTGTTCCCTCTCACTCTCCTGCTTTGTAAAGGCAAGTGAGTCACACCAGGCTGATGAAGGCCAAAGTGTCACCACCTCCTCTAGCACATAAAGCAGCTTTTTCCTTTGGGTTCCTTTTTTGTTTAGAGCATCTGCGTGTTCTGACCTTCACTTTTGTGTTTTCCATCCAGGTTAACAGAAAATATGAGGCGACTCAGTGAGTACTCGAAAAACACACACACACACACGCAAATAGAAAACTTTAATTGAAGCACAGTTTAAATAGTAACTCTACTGTCAGTACAACATTCATTTTGGAGCAGTTATTTGCTGCTCAGTAGCCTCTATGCTGTAATGCCAAAATGTGTTATGTCATGCATTAATATGGATATGGATATTGATATTACTTGGCTTCTGTACATCATTTTCCAATAAACACATTGCATTGAATTTGAATGCATGGAGTGTACAATTTGACTACTCATAACAGTTTTTTAAAGTAAGAAATGTCTTTCATATAGAAAAACAAAACTCTCGCTGTACAAAAAAAAAAATCTTTTCTTTCCAGTGCATTGGAATCAGTATTGATAGGAAACTGCCACTATGTATTTGTCCTAAACTACTGAATATATTCCTGTACTCTTATTCTTTAGAGCGAGGAGCCAGACCTGTCACAAACTTCTTAAGGAACCTCTCCGCCTTATCTAATTGGCACTCCGTCTACACCTCAGCTATTGCATTCATTGTAAGTATGCACCTTTTTTATTAATAACTGCTATTACTCTATTATGTTGAACTTTGTGCCGTGTTGATCAAGTTTTAATGGACGAAAAAGTATGATCTATAAAATGACTGATGAACCCATTTGGTTGTACATGACAGTGAAATTAAAGTAAATTTCTGCTCCACAGTGACAGATTACAGTGGTTCTGCCAGGGACTGTAGAGAATGCAGTGGTCTAATCATATCTTCATAAGGTCTCCACTTAGGGATCAGGCTAAATCATCTTCTACCTATTGATTGTGGCCATACATGCCAAGGCCATCTCAGTATCTAGAGATGATCCAGCTCCAGTATAAACAGGTGGCTCTGGTAGCGTCTTCCACCAGCATTATATCGCACAAAATGAATTGCTTCAAGTCAGTGTCTTAAAACATAATTGAAAGGGAATCTTTATGTTGCCATCAACTTGTCTTTCTCTCATGCATAAAGTCACACAGAGGTCTGTCATATAAAGCTTAGTTACTGTTGGTGGTCAAATTCTGACTATTCAACTGCATTGTGGGCTAAAAGAGTTCCAATTTTAAAGTCAAAGTGACCCCAGTCCTGCAAGGCATTGAATTAAATACATATTAATGTGAAATGTGGCTATTATGTACATAAACAAACCAAATGTTAAACTGTCTTATGTTGTGCTGTGTTTCCTTTTGCCTGCAGATCTACATGAATGCTGCGTGGCATGGCTGGGCCATTCCTATGTTACTCTTCCTGGCTATCCTGCGCTTGTCTTTAAATTACCTCATCGCCAGGTAAAAACAATTCTCTTCAGTGGGTAGTAAGATATGAGAAAAGCAGCCAGGTTTTACTATATGGTCAGTATTACTGCTTTCATGGCTAATTTGGAAATTATTTCAGTTGAAGGAAGGTTAACTGTGTGCTTTTTGTAATAAAACCCTCTATAAGTGCCCATATTGTGCTCATTTTCAGGTTCACAACTGTATTTTTTCGTGGTACCAGAATAGGTTTACATAGTTTAATTTTCAAAAAACACCATATTTTTGTTGTACTGCACATTGCTGCAGGTCCTCTTTTCACCTTGTGCGTTGAGCTCTTTGTTTTAGTTACAGAGTGAGACATCTCACTTTTATCCCATCTTTGTTGGGAGTCACACATGTAGCTACTAGCTAGAAACTAGCATTGCTAGTGGTTAGCCACCTTGTTCTCAATGGCAAAACACTGCTACAACACACACTAGTTCACCCTAATCTACAAAAGAAATTATTATAGAACTACTTACATGTCCCTCGTCTGCAGGTATTCCACGCAAAGTTTGAAGTGTGCCCTCATTTAGAAGTCTCTCTGCTAATCCCGCCTTGTACTGACCGCAGCCCTGTCGATTTTGACCAGCTCAACCGGAGACTGAAGGCAGGATACATTCAGAGACCCGTATCTCACTCAAAACAGTATGGATGAGAGAAACAAAATAACACCCCAAATCCTGGAAAAAGTGATTTTCTTTTATAATATGGGCACATAACTACTGAGTCCGCAACTGTGCATGCTTGCTGAACAGATGCACACTGCTGACCTTTTGTCACTATGTGAGCCATACAAACATGAATTTACTGCAGCAGATGTATGTTGATGATAATGCAGAGATTTTCAAAACAGGCCTTTCTCATAATTATTATTGTTAATACAGGATACTGATACAGCTCCTCTTTTTGCTCATTATGAAAAGAGGGCACATTAGTATTTGTTAGACATATGTCGGGCTTAGACTATAAAACTGGGACACCTGGGTATGAAGATTGTAAAGATGTTGGAGACACAAGCTTTAGAGTTTGAATAGTAGTTTGGTGGCCCAATTTTAATCCAAACTAAACCTCTCATAGAAAAATATACATTGTTCTTCCTATGTTACAGAGGTTGGAGGATCCAGTGGAGCATTGTGCCTGAGGTCTATGAACCCATGGTAAAACGGCTTCCCGCCTCCTGTTTGGACAACTGATTCCTGTTTCTGTGTTAGGAGGAGGTAAATATGTAGTATCATAAACGGTTCTCTTTGTTATATTCAGGACCCGCCAAAGGAAGACTTGACAGTATCTGAGAAGTTCCAGCTTGTACTTGATGTTGCACAAAAAGCGCAGGTACAACACAGCTTATAGTTCTTCTCAAATCAGTGTACACAGATAATGAAACAGCATTGGTTCATACAGCGCTTAAACTCTCCTTCCAGAACCTGTTTGGTAAAATGTCGGATGTTTTGGAGAAGATAAAAAAGTGAGTTTAAAAAATGTCACACTTTTGTTAATGCTGGGGTAAAATCATATAGTGTATGATTACACATCATTAAAGACCCATGGACTTATATTTTATTTCTCTTCTTTCTTGTCCGTGTGTGTTTGTGTGCATGCATCTGTCAGCCTGTTCATGTGGGTGCAGCCGGAGAGCACCCGGAAACTTTATATCTGCCTGTGGGTGGCTTTCATCACCTCCTGCGTCCTACCATACAAACTTATGGGCTTCATGATGGGTGAGAGACGTGGACGCACACAGACACAAAGCTTTTTTTAATCTTTCTGACATACTTTAAATATTGCATTGGCCCTGGAAAGAATGCAAATTCTTACACTCAACTGGGCACACAAACAAATGCATTCATACAGCACTAGTGCACTGTTCTCCGTCTCCCTGTGAGGGGCAGCTGCAGGCTGTTGGCATGCCTATCTGATAATATTAGTTACTGCAATTTCTTGTAAACAAACTGTTTTCAAAGTTCTGTAGGCTCATTGATCCTTGGAAGATTCTTACTGCGAAAAAATATTGTTATCTTTCATCAGGCAGCTGAGTACAGTTGTCACTTCTCACGGGAGGCCTAAATACATTTCTTTATACTGTAAATGATGTGACAATAATCTTCTGTAACCACATTTGGCAACTAGCAAATTTTAAACTAAACTTTGGCCTTTTGTTGGATGGTAGGTCCACTCCAGACTGAAATATTTCAACATGTATTAGATGGATTACCATGAAATGTTTGTACAGACATTGTTGTTGCCCAGAGGAAATATCCCTCTGGCTTTAGTGGCCCTATGACTTTTCCTCTATTGCATTGATTGTGCAAACTCATTAGGCCTTGACATGGATTTCTTTTCCACCTTTACCATCCATCTCATATGTGATGAGCCTCACAGAACTGATGACATGGCTGTAGATTTGTAGTCAAGTTATATAATGCTAGTGGTCATTCTGAAGATGAAGTGGCAATTCTAGTCATTCTCTATTTGTCTAGTTACTGGATTGAACAAATAGTTAAATAACGCAATGTAAAAAAAAAAAAATAGAATATTATTCAACTGGGCCATTGTTTCATAAAATATCTCATCAGTATCAACACTATTTAAATGAGCTTTTGGTTTTGAGTCAGTGTGCAGGCATCAC
Source organism: Etheostoma cragini (assembly GCF_013103735.1). Taxonomy (NCBI): domain Eukaryota; kingdom Metazoa; phylum Chordata; class Actinopteri; order Perciformes; family Percidae; genus Etheostoma; species Etheostoma cragini. Next base: position 13,052,360 of record NC_048429.1, on the reverse strand, counting down.
AGTAACAAAAACATTTAAAGTCATTGTTGGCTAACACATTCAGAATGTTTGGTGTTTGGGAACGCTCACTGTTATCCGTGTGTTATTCTTGGCTATCACAAGTTAGTTTAGAGAGCCGACTCTGTTTTCACACTCACTCACTTTTTTTAAAAATCCTTTTTGTTTCCTCCCTTCCTCGTCTGTTGCTCTCCAGGCCTGTACGCCGGTATCAAGTTCTTCATCATAGACTTCCTGTTCAAGAGCTGTCCGAAGCTGCGTGACAAGTACGACACACCCCACATTGTGTGGAACAGCCTTCCCACGGACCCTCAGCTCAAAGAGAGGACCAACGCCACTGTGTCACGGCGGGTAAGGGGGCAGAAACCCCATACATATACACGTCTTTATCAGCTCTCTGCTGCCCCTCCTCCTTTATTGCCTCCTCTTGCTGGTTCTCTTAAATCTCTTGAGGATAAACACACAGAGACCATTCAACACTGCTGATTCTGAATCATGTCAAAGACGAAATATGTTAAAAATGCATGGGAATTATTACAGCTGCTTTAATTCTTTGTTAGCTAAAGCTAAAATTAATCAAGTGGATACCCATAGAGGCTTTGCATTTACAAGGTAGAATGTAACAGAATAATGTCATTTCTGTATAGACCAAAGAACATTTATATTCAGATATATTGTATTTAGATTTAGATAGCTAGATATAATGCTTTAACTGTAGGTCATGTTGGCAAGATTCCACCTATTGAAGTGTCAGTCCCCCCGTGGAGGGGCTAAGAGAAAAAAAAGACATCAATAAAGTATCAACATCAATAATAGATTACAACTCCGCCACAGCACATATGCATCTCGCTCATATGTAGGATTGAGTGTGTGAGCATGTGTGTGTGTGTCTTTTGCTGTGGCATCAGTCACAGGTGTACTCTGTCGTTTCTCTCTCTCAGCTCTCTGGCATTGAGAAGGTAGGGACTCTGGTGTGTCTCCCTTTGGTTCCTCTGCTGCGCCCGGGTGTGCTGCAAGCTCACCTCAAAGCGTGCGCGTGTGTGCGTGTGTCTGCGAGCGTGTGTGCAAGATTTGTGACGTACCTCGGGACTGGCCGTCCGTGTTTGTGGACAGAATGGATCAAAATGTCATGATAACTTCTGTTATGTCATGATTTTTTTGTCATCATATTTTTTAAACATTGCATTGCATTATTTCATCCATTTGCAAACTTCTTAATAATTACAATTCCCAAATTGTTGACATTTTGGATCCATTGCCATAGATGCTCTGTGAGAAATAGCAGTGTGTTTACTGAATAGTTAAAAATGCACATAGAGTAGACCCTTGACCACTGTAATATCCTATTGGCTCATTACATCCTTCCCTTTCTCCATTGCACCTACTCCTAGTGATTAACCCTGGAATGTAAATATTAGGTTTTCTTTTAAATGTCAGTGACTACCTGCAACACTTATATAGAGAGGACTGAACCGTAAAAAAGGACCCCTCTGACCTAAACATGTAAATTAAGGTACATTTTATATGGTTTCCCACAAACTAACAAGTATGTTTTTGCCTATAATTGCTCTGTATGCTGAGTGAATGATGTCCTCACTCTCTGCTTTGCACGTCTCACCTGCTGCAAAGAAGTGCATTAGCAGAGAAGCAAAAAAAATGCAATAGTGAAAGTTAAGCTGTTTCTATTTTAGCCACTTATCTCAATAGTCCTGGGAACATGTATTCTATTGTGTATTGATTTTTAATATTTATCCCTGTCTTTCTTCTTTTCCCTCAACATCCAATTCATTCTTCCCCTCCTATCTGTCTTCCTCCTTTCCCACATGCCTATTTCGTGGCATTTTTCTTTTTTTCTGTCATCCTGGCTGTTTTTCCCTCCCGTCTCTTTCTTACCCTCTCCTTTGCCGCCTTTCCCTCTTGCCCTCCCTCCTTCTCCTCTGTCTCTCTCCAGGTTCAGCCGGTGGTTTCCCGGAGCAGCCTCGCCACCATCCCTTGTGGGGTGAGCAGGGAGGAGGAGACAGGTCGCTCCCACAGCACCAAGAAGGGAGCTTTTTACGAGATCTTCAACCTGCCGGAGTCAGAGCGCCCTCTGGCTGGTGAGGGGATTTACTGCAGTATCAAATAAACCCATTGTGTACCTGTTTTCATTTAAGAATGAGAATCTGTTGCTGGAAGTTGGAAAAGTTGTTTGAGAATAAGCAAAAATCTCTTTTCAGGATTTTTTAAATCACTTATCACTGAAAACAATGTTGACGCTGTTCTCTGCCTTGTGTTTTTAGTTTGTGAAAACGGCTGGAGGTGTTGCCTAATAAACAGAGACAGGAAGATGCCCACTGACTATATCAGGAACGGAATGCTTTACGTCACAGAGAAGTAAGTGTGGAGCATCTTTTTCATTATTAAATCTATGATTGGTAGAAAAAAGGAAGTTACACCGAAAGGTGGAGCAAAGAAGAGAAGCAGGTAACAGTTTAGGTCAGTGGGTTTGTGCTATTAAGAACCTGAAAAAAGTTAGAGCAAACCTCCCTTTCTGTCTCTGTGTCAGTCGTCCATTGGATATCCACTTAGAATATCTCATATCTTTACAGCTCTCCAAGTTCTTAAATATGTAACTGACAGGAAGTCAATTCGGTTTCTCATCTGTTCAGCTTGCCTGCTCGTTTTTCCTCAAGACCCCTTTCAGCGAGCGCTTTTCTCTCTCCTTCTCTATGTCAGTTACCTGTGCTTTGAGAGCTCCAGCTCCAGATCCAACTCCTCCAAGAAGAATAAAGTTATTAAGCTGGTGGACATCACTGACATACAAAAGGTAATCACTCTAAAAAGTGGACAGTTGTAATAAGGGGCAGGAAACACTTTAATTTTTTTCAATTGTATAATTCTGTACAATTGAAACTAATAATAACCCTCTTGGTTTTTGTGTCTTTTAACTCCTCCCTAGTATAAAGTGCTGTCAGTCCTACCAGGAAGTGGGATGGGCATCTCTATAGCTACTCCTTCCACTCAGAAGGTACAGTATGGAGAGACTGCTGTGCAAGCCTTTGTTTCCTATTTAAATAAAATCTATGGCAAGTTTGGGATTTAAACAGATATGCTTAATGTCACTTAGACAAAGCTCATATTAACGACATGTCTTCTGCACTTTCCTACTGTTACTTTATAGCTAAGATCCCCCCTAGTCATAGCCTGGAAATCCAGACCCAAATCCGAAAGCTTAAGGGTCTGGCATTGAGTAATGAAAGTCGCCCATCTCGAGGGGCGCCATCAAGTGTGAATTCAAAAATCTCACTGCACTCATTTGGATAACGCTACGACCAATCACAACAACACACGGGCTGACGTATCCAGGGCCCCGTATGCTTAACTACCAGTGGAACTAACTGGTAGATTAAACTGTCGCCATCTGTTTAGCTCGCCTCTGGCCCGCCGAAAAATATTCTCCTTTGAATAATCATATTTATATTTTAGAATTATTTTCATTACTTTAATATAATGGATCGAATTTAAAACAAAGTAATGTTTAGGCTTGCAATTATTGCATTTATTAATATGGGTGTGTTTTTTCTGCCACTGGATTTCAGTTTAAAAACTTCAATGGGCAGAGCCTTGATAACTAAAATAGTGTATGAGATGGACCGTACTGTTTTTTGTCTTTCATTTTTAAATCATAATTCACAATGTCCATAGCTTAGAACCAAACTAGGCAATAGGACTGAAGCTATCTTTTATTTTAATAATGGAGTATTCTACCGATTTTTCCATCGATAGAAATACGTTTGCTTTAAAGTAAATAGCAATTGTAAATATACAAAAGAAAGGTTTAATTTTTAGAAAAAACAACTGTTCTATTGCTTAAATATCATACAATAACACTTTGGAAAACCCCAGACGACTCTCACAGCCATATTTGACAAACAGGCCATCAGGAAACGTAAACTCATAAACAAGCAGTGCCATTACCTTCAGGGCGGAGATTCCATTTCCTTCCCTACGATCCCAACGAGCCACGTCCACCTTTGTTCCAGCATCCATCAGACTGGTGAACAAACAATAACACCCCCCCAATTGATCGATCCAGACTCTGAACTATTCTCCCTACACCCCCCTCCATCCTTCCCCCAGGGTTTTTAGTTTCTTTTAGTAATTTAACATTTATGTATTCTCTGGTATGATTGATACAGACTATGTATTGGTGTAGGTGTATGTTAGAATGTGCCTGACCACAAATGAAGTTCCCTCACAGGAAACATAAAGTTCTTTTGATTTGATATGAATATAAGCTTATATTTCAAGCACTGGCCGCATGGGCCACCAAGCCCCTAAATTAGGGGGCCAAAGTACATTTTTGGTGGCCCAAATGTAAATGTTTTTGTCCCCCTTACCCTTCATGCCTTCATGCCTTCTGGCTCTTTACACTTGATATGCAACAATGCTTTTTACTAAGCCCAGGTACAGCTGGCTAACAGCAGGGCTATTCAACTACACTGTTCAAGGGGACTCAGTCTCAGAAGGCGTGAAGTTTAGGGAGAATAAAGAATGCAGAAAGCATTGGCATGGTCCGATGACGTCATTCACGTGCATATTAAATAGCCATGTGCATGAGGCGCTGGTCAAGAGAGGGGGGCTGGTTTGTTTTCACCAGCAGAAGTTTGCCAACAGCTTTGTTTTAGCTTTTTTTTTTTTTTTTTTTTTTTGTGTAAAACGCTGGGCGAGATAAGCAGACATTAATGTTACCTTGTCTAACTTCTCCGCTCCGTGACTAGAGTTGGGTTCCTTTTACATCTGAACCAATTCTAGTCCATTAGATTTGACTATTTTGACTTCCCATGATCAAATTTGCGTAATCAAGCAATTTATTTTTTTTTTTTAAGCATAGCATAGCATATGCAAGCATTTGCATAGCCCATCTACCGCTCCGTAAACCACTGTCTGATCATGTGCCAGTCAGAGTAGTTCCCTGCAACCCGTGCAGCTTAGTTTCTAGATGTGGACAGTTACAGAGGACAGAGTAACTGAAGGAAAACTCAACAGATAGCAGTCGGTTATACGTCGGTCTCAAGGTTTTACCAGTTTACCAGTAAACGCAACATTTTGTCCCGTCTGTTGTTTTTCAGACAATAGCAGTGACTAGTGCTAGTTGGTGCTAGTTAGCGTCTGTTAGCTGTTAGCTCCTCTAGGACGCACCGGTGCTAATGTCCTCGCATTCGCTGCAATGCTGTTTATATGGATATGGTTTAATTTTGCGTAACATGACCCATTTCTTCTGTAATGCCCTGTCTGTGTTGGATCTCTCCTCTACTCTCTCTACTCTTACTCCGCGCCCTGCCACACACCGCCGTTCCACACTTCTGACATTTGTCTACGGTTTTAATAATTTATTAACACAGCTGTTTATTGTTAAGTATGAGGGGCAAACCTGTATTTGTACCAGTGTTTTGGCGGGTAACTCTGCTATCGCGGCCGCCACGGCGAAGAACACAGAAGAAGTTATTGAATGCAACCAACTTTAGTTGGTAGAGTAACAGCGTGTGAGACCGAGCATGCTGGACTCGAGCGAGAGATGTGACCCATGGCCAGAATATCATAGTTCATAAAAATGCAGCGCAGTGACAATACAGACATTTCATACACACAACGTGTGTATCCGCCATTTGACCCGTGCTGGACCCAGACATAATGATCAGCCGTCGCTTTTTGAGTAGCGTCCATCACACTCCCAATCAACAAATAATTGTGAGAAGAATCGTGATCAAAATTTTGATCAAAATAATCGTGATTATCATTTTGGCCATAATCGTGCAGCCCTACTACTCACTGCTGTGGACAGAATTCATCACCACTGGCCATATGACCTTTGACATTGAACATTTTATGGTGTATTACTCAGAAAGATATAAGTCACTCTCATAGCCTTCTTGCTTTATGATTTAGACTTACTGGTGCTTTATTGCAATACATCTTGCAAGGTAGTGCACCAATATCACAACAGACATTAATTACCAAGCATTTCTGTTCCCTCTAGCCATTGGTGTTTGGCGCCATGATCCACAGGGATGAGGCTTTCGAGGCCATCTTTACCCAATACATGAAGATCTTAACCACCACCAAACCACCGGCCAGCACAGAACTATAGGCAGCCTGTATCCCAGCAACAGAACTCCATACTGGGGTTAAAGTCTTGGGCAGAGATTCTCCTGGACTGGAAGATACTTTAAAAAAAGAACACCACACTGCTCTGCATAAGCCTCCTCCTCCTCTTGTGATGGGCATCAGCTTCCTCATCGAAAGTCATCGGCCACCTTCGATTGGTAGATTTCCTGTTTAGGCCAAGTTTAAGGGGACATGTGGGTGTGTTCGCTACATGCAGTTGAGATTTACTTACATCACACACAATTTGTGGGTGTTGGATAATGAACAAAATCCGCTTACTGGTTCTGACGAGGAGTGAGTATCTGTTTGGTTTTTATCAATCAGCAGAAGGCTGGCGAGGGAGCTGGTCCTCCTCCCACCTGACTGACTGACTGACTGGTCTGACTGGTTTTCTGACGTACTTGTTTCTGTGTTTGCATGTATGCGTGAGTGTGTGTGGGTGGGTGCGTGAGCCGAAGTGATGGTCTCAAATAATGTCCATTGGCTCTATTTCTGACTTTTTTGTCAGCCAGTGAAGGGACTTCAACTGTGGTGGGAAGATTTCAAGAAGTGCTCAGCCTGGCTGTCAAATGTATATCATGAAACAACTACGTAGATGATAAACAAGAGGTTCTTTAAACTGCCAGACATCTGTAGGAACAATTGTGTGAATTTTAGCTTCAAAAATCAGTGCAAAAAAAACCTTTGGAGCGTAAATACTTAGACTTTTAACTGGCTGATCAGTGTCTTGTGGCATAGCCCAACAAAATTATAAATGAGTGTACATGTGAGTGATCACATTTGTTTTTTTTATGTGAAAATGTCAGATCCCCATTTGACTGACACAGAGCCTTTCTGTTAGTTTACATTGCTGCTGTCTAATTTCTAGTTTTCCTCTTCTTTATAGACACATTTGAGCAGCATTTTGCTTTAGTCGTCTTTGTCAACCTAATGTACGCTGTGAGCATCTTCTTCGTAAGTGTTTGTAAGGGTGTATGTGAAACGTGTAGTGATTTTCTTTTCTTCAAAAATGCCTTTCTTTTGAAAAATGTCTCTTTGTAACAAACAGCCTTTGGGATGAGTAAGTGGTGGTCAAGGGTCTGCTGATTGCGTCATAGACGAGAGCACAACCACTGTTAGATGGTTCAAACACTGACTGCCATTTAGAGCCACAACACAGCAGAGAACATAGCCTCCCATGTCTAAAGCTTCTTTTTTTCAAGGCAAAAACTGTATATAGAGATTGTCTTTCCTTCCATCAATGGTATCCTCCCTGCACTTTATTAGAACGTTAACTGGAATTTCTGAGATTCACGTCGCAGACTAGACTTTAAAATGCTCACTACTTTGGCTGGATTCCATGGTCAGTGTTAGCAAATAGTCTCAAAGCTACCACTTATGTCCTATGGTATTTCTCTCTTGTCTGACTGCGTGAGTCAGCGTAGATCACGTCCTGCTGGTCTCGGTGCAGCACAAATGCGATCTTAGCACTTTGTATTAACACCAGATTGATGTCGGCCACAGCGGGCTAGACAATCTTCAGACTGACCATAAAGGAAGAAGGTACTTTGACTGGAAAATAAAACCATTGATTACTTTCCACAAAGGCCCCCATACATTAAAGTGTTGTTGAATTATAAATCTAAACCAAGACCAGTGCAGAAATATCCATTAAACATCTCATTCTGATTGGGTGATCTTACTTGCAAAAATGCGCAGCCTGTCAGGCTGTTTAGGTCCCATAAGCAGTTATATAAATTCATGTTTTTTTTCAATATCGGAAAACCAGGACTATGAGCTATACAAACATGCCCTAATTACTCCCTTTTTGTTTCACGTATCTGTAATGCCACAGTGAGTAGTGATTGACATTTGCGTGCTCTTCCACTTGTTCCAGATCCTCCAAATGTAAACTTTTGTAAAACCGTACACTGAACAGAATACTTCAACGTCACTTTATTTTAAAGACACCGTTTACAAGAATAAAGCCGGTCTTTACTCTTGCAGAATGGTTTGATACGCTGAAATACGATGCCAAACTACATCAGACACTTTGCCGTGTTTTGTGAGAGGAATGGAGATAGGATCTGAGACTGGAGGTCATGATTTTGCTTCAGATTTTAGTACGAGAAACGGAGTAGCTATTCCTCCTAACCAATGCCTATTTATTGGACACCCAGCAGCACAAGCTTTAGTTTCTAATGTGTTAATCTTACAGAACACTGTTAAAAAGGGAGACCTTGACATTTATATTTCCTTTTATTCTGGTCATTTGGACACTTTTTCTATAGTTTAAGATACTAAATCCCGCCTGTGTCACCGCTCCTCAAGAGATCCAAATAATTTTCTCTTAGCTGCCCTTCAAACTTAAAATGTCAAGGTTTCTTTTCAAATCTATACAAGTCCTCTTATCATCATTACCAATTACAATCAACTGAGCTGGATATGAAGTTGCCAGTGAAGCAATGGACTAGTTCAAAGAACCACTTTTATTATTTGTTAGTTCAAACTACGGTAATTAAGGATGGAATTTATACTTTAGCATCCATTTGTATGATTTGGCCTGTTGTTCAATCAGCTGCCTTCCCAGAAATGGATTTTCTAGTTTTGTTTTGGAATAAATTGGATCCATTGAAAGGGTAAACCTGTGGGATGTTAGAGCAGGTGAAAATTAACGCTGTCTCAGTGTGTGATTTGATGGCTCGTTGTAGTCCTTAAAGCTTTTACCTGAAGCCTTTTGTAATCTGTAAACTCTGAAAACCAGCTCTGTGGGGGGTCTGGGAGACCCTAACAAGGCTGCACTCAGAGAAAGCACAGAATGTATCATGTTCAAAATATCTCTACTATTCTTTTGCCAAATCTCTGATTTTCTGTCTGCCATATTCTGCCTACGCTTCATGTTTACAGAAGGTTGTAACATTGTTTTGATGTTTTTCTTATTTCTTAACCCAGTTTGAATTCCTTTGACTCCGGAGTTATGAAGACTGGACTGCTGTTCTTGAATTAATGTCTCAGATCTCATTGGCTCTGCACCACTGACATGACTATTTCCGCTCACCTTCAACCAATAGAAAACTCAAATCATGGTGACAACAAGAGCAGTATTTTAAACCTCATACACACACATTGTACATGGTCATATCACACATCACGGTGTAGTGGAAGTTGCAGCAAAACACGTACGGAGCAGAGATGGTCATGGTGGACTGAAACGGCAACATCACTGTTTTTGACATCTAGTTTGTCTATTGTGACTTGAGGCAGAAACAGAAAAAGGTTGATTTCATATTGTTTAAAAAAAATAAATGTCCTTGCATAATTGCAAGGAACTTTTGAGAAAAGCATGCAGCAAATGTTAAAGGAATGGTGCGGCGTTTTGGGAAACAGGATGAGAAGTTTAATACCACTCTCATGTCTGTACTCTAAAAATATGAAGTTAATGCCAGCAGCCCAGCTAAGCTGTGGACATAGCCAAGCTAGCGGTTTTCAGTCTTTATGCTGCTGGCTGTAGTTAGATATTTATCTAAATAATTAAAATTATCAATCACAAGGGTCTAAAAACGTCGACACCTTTCTAAACACATTGTTAAACCTACAATGGGAAATGGTGTTTGATAAAGACCACTGAAAACAGAAGTATTCAATGAAGAATACTATTAGATATCTTTATCTAGACATATGGTACTGTGGATTTAGTTATTTGCATTACAACAAACCTTTGATGTTCAGCAGTGTTTCAGTCTGTCTGCAGTTCAGTAGGGCGGTAGCTAGGGTTGGGCATCGTGTTGATGTGAACATTTCGGATTCCGATTCTTCCTTCCGATTCCAGTTCTTATCAAGTACGATTCGTTACATTCGTTCCTTACAGTTTACAGGACTTGTTCAACGTATAATAAAGCCAAGCTTTAGAACTCCATGGCTGCAACACAACAAGCAAATGCTGGAAGAACAGTGGCTGCTACGTAAACCAATACTTGCGCGTGTTTTCTAAAAAAAACGATGATTGTATTGGAAACTATTCCAATGGAATTGTAATTTATTTTAAACGATTCCGAGGTGGAACCGGTTCTCGATGCCTAATCCTAGCGGTAGGTTTTGAGAGCAACCTGTTTCAATCAGTTCAGTACAGAATGAGGCCTGTACAAGAACTTTTATACAGCTAACCGCTTGGCAGACAAATATTTAGACAATATAAACTTGACAGCTTATTGACATTCCCCAAAATGTTGAAATATTCCTTTAATTTTGTGAGCAGTAAGCTGCACATAATGACACTGTGTACCTCGCTACTGGCAAATAATGCACAAGAGTTTGAGGTTTTAACTGCCGTTATAAGTGACAGACAGCTGGTCAAAAACAGTGGTGTTGTCCTCTTAAGGTTCCCCTGCGTTTAAGCTGGTGTCCTCGCTGTAGTATTACGTCTGTAGCTCCCCCCAACAGTGTAATTGTTGATTTATGGGTTTTTTCAAAAGCATTTTCAACATCCAAGTGAACCACACCAAGTGAGTGTACAGCCCTCACTGTACAAGAGACAAATCAATTGTCCAATCTGACATTATGACGGGAAAAATGTAAAGATATAAATAAAAATAATGTCAAGGATTCAGTCCTGTTTTAAGATCAGTCAGACTTGGTTCAGTCAGTGCATTTCTAAATAAAGCCCAAGTGTTACTGGGGTAAACACTGCAGTCATTACAAGTAATTAATTTGTCAGCTGTGACAGTTGGCTTCCTCTATTTACTTTCTCCTTTTCTTTGTCAAAGAGGTATTTGTATTCAAATTATTGAAATGTACAGTGAAGAAAACAACAACCACTGAGATTTTAAAAGACATGTCTATTGTAAGGGATAATGTGATGTACATTTTTTTTTAATTTAAGTAAATGAATTTAAGGTATTTTTGCTTTTGTGTTCACGTCTTCTTTTGTTCAGACAGTGGGACAAACAAAAAAGGAATTTTAGGCTCCAAACTGCAGCGCCTCTTCACGGCCACATGAGGTCACTATGAGACCTTGTGTGTCGAGACCAATCAGACGGAGACTTCTCTTTTTGCTTCCCCTCTGGCACGTGGAGGTCAAAGGTTAGGGATAGCTGCTCAAGGAGATTTCAGTACTTTATTCTCTGTGTAGGATTGTGTTATTAAAACCCCTTAATCATTTAGGAAGATGTTCCTGTCTTTTAGATGACATAGTGAGCTGTGTTTTCTATATGAAGAAGAAGATTAAGAAGATATTGGTATCATATGAAACCAGATGATCTAAGGAATCCATTAGTACCAACCGGGTCATGCTAGCCTGTTGGTAACATTTTGTTAAGGGGAAATGTGGCATGGCTATTTTCAATCAGAATTAGAAATACTTCTAATTCGATCCCTGAAGGGAGGTTCTGTAAAAAGTGGTCCCCCATTCAGATATCAGAATGAAAATAAATTCTATGAGTCCCCACAAGTCTGTCCTGTTTATGGACACACATGATGATTACGTATGATAATCCCATGCAGTTTTTTTCTTGGCAACTATCATGTTTTTTCTCTCCAAAAGATTTACAGATTTTTAACCATTCTGTTTTCAAAAATTAAAACAAATAATGCCATAGCTGCTGTAAATGGAAATATGACCCAGATGAGAAAATTCATAGAATCTGATATTTTTCAATCTACAGTACTTTGGGCCACAATTGGTGTGGATATGTGGATATAAATGTAGCAAACAGATAGTGTCTTGGTTGTTTCTGAGCTATAGAAAGGGAGAAAAAAAAAACTCTTCAATGACAAATGCAATTGTTAAAATGCAGTTGAGTACTTGGTGAAATGGCTTTCTTTCACAAGTTCATCCAGTGCAATTTAACCTAAATAACACACTCTCAGTTCTGATTTCAGGTAGTGGTTCCCTTTGTGTAGCAGTGAATATGACGCCCATATAACCGATTCAAGCTGTGGAACTATTCATCTGTCTGAGAGCTCTGATTGCGAGGTAACATGACGCACACAAATTTTTCTGTGCAGGTAGAAGATATGGTGCATATTATTTTTTTTTAAAACAGGGGGAATCTGAGAAATTGACTGTACTTCTATAGTCCATACACAGAAACCGCAAAGCATTAACAATAAAATGCTTCCAAAAAAACATTTAAGGAATCTATTTGATTGGACGTAGGTCTTAAGGATTCAAATAAGAGTAAATAACATGACTGAGACTATTTGCATTGTCTATTCATTGCGCTTTTTCCCATTTCCATTGCAATTTGTTTGTAAATGAGTCACCAGTCAATGCGGTCATTCAGCACAGTGGGAGGTGACATTTTAAGATGCTTCAGTGACATTTTGATTGAGGTGTGTTCAAGATGATATTGTTTAGCTTCACAAAAATACCTTAACATCTGGAAGTCTGCTCAGTACAGCACCAACACCAAGCTGAGACTGTACCAGAGCGGTGTCCTGTCTACCCTGCTATACGGCTCTGAGTGCTCCCCAAACTGACCACCTTCCACACCAAAAGCCAACGTATAATAAAGAGAATATTACGGCCCAACACCATCTCCAATTAACTTCTACTCAGCCAGTGTTAACATGACAACATGGCTACCCTCATTATGAGAGGGCGATGGAAATTAATTGGACATGTACAGCAATCCGTAAAGAGCAAGAAAACATCACGCAAACTGCCCGTCACTGGACACCATATGGAGGCCGACCCAAGAATACCTGGTGCAGGACGGTAGTGGTTAGAGCTGAAGACCCTACATCACACATGGTGCTCTTCGAAGACACTGGCCCAAAACAGACAAGAGTGGAACTCCTTTCTTGTTGCCCTACTTGCCAACAAGCATAATGGACACTAAGTAGTAAGTACCAAAATCAACCCTGGCTCAAACTCAAGAGACGCAACATTTCCTGAACCCAAATGGGCTTTTCATTGAAACCACATTGACTGATCTGTGTTGACTTGTAAATGTAATGCATTCCCTCTGTAACGCACAGAAGCTCTCACTTTTTTTTTCTCCTCTTTGCTGATAAATGCTTTATTTCAAGACAAAGCGAGAGAGGCGATGTTACAAACTTTCCTAAAGTTAAAGGCAGTGTGAAGAGACACTCTGTAAATGACACCTCAGAGGATTCTGTCCGGCCCACCGCTTTGCTTGATTGATTCAGTGTATTTTTAGTCAACCCAAAGGAGACCTCGCCAACGGTGGCACCATTTACCATTCGTATGCCATGACAAAATGGTGACACAGTTTGACATGTAAGCTCTGTCTCCTTGTCCATGTCCGTATGTCTGTTATATGAACACATTTAAGACCCTTTCCTATTGGTATGGTATCTGCATACTTCCCCTGTGGCATGAAGCAGCACCGTGTTGAAAAAGTCATTAAGCTTAAGCTGCTTAACTTGACCAAGGACTTGCTCAGCATATAGAACAGCGACATATCCAAACAAAATCAATTCATTGCCATTAGCTTGCAAAAGCAAAGTATTTTAGTTTTGAAAGATTATTTTATGTGACATTTATGGCCTTTATTGGCAGGACAGCTTGAAGACAGGAAAGTGGAGAAAGAGGGGGAGGGATGTGGACACTATTGGGTAAACTAGAGGTCGCCCCAAAGAAAAATAAATTTGTGGCGATAATGAGAAGTGTTCAATTTGGCAATTGCAAACTGTCTTGACAGCGCTGACCTTAAAGAGAAGAATAGTTGGAAACAGGGAGTCCAAAATGGAAGAAGCTATCATATTAGCTGTGTGTGTCAAACTGTCCTAATCCAAATAGATGTAACCTTGCTTTGGACTGCAAACTGAGCAGGGTTTCTAGTTGCACTATTTTTTAAGAAGACAAGATAAATTTAGCTGGAACACTTTCTGGTGTGACGCTGCTTGCCCTTGTTCGACAGACAACGTTATCACCAAAGGGAGACGTTTGTGGATCATATTTTACAAAAGCGTTATACGATCATCCATTTAATCAATTTAATTCAAAGGGGTTTCTCTTAAGCACCCCCCCTTCCCAAAACACACACAACACACACACACACACAAGAGAGTATGAATGCCTGTGCATGTGTGTGTGTCATTCAATGTCCCTTAGGTTGTGGCATGTTTGCACACATGGGCAGCAACATACGCCCTGTCTCCTCCCAGGATCAATTTTAATTTTGAAAGATCATTCAGCTTCTTGAAATCTGGGATTACAGAGTTGAACTTGTTAAAGTAAATGTTTATTGTGTCACTGAATGCTTTACATTTTAGGAGAAAGTGCATCCATGTCTCAGCCTCACATGTCGAACAGTGACCACATGTGTATTTTCTTTTGGTTGCCACGACTTTTTGCCAGTTTGGGGTCACTGAGCCTGTACTTAGTTAAGATATGTCTCTGCCCTCTATCTCTGACAGTAGACGAATGTTGGGCCATTATTTATTTATAATCTCTTTTTTTAGGGCTAGATAGCATTCTAGTCCACTTTGCCTTTTTGTTTCTTCTTTCCAATGTTCCAGAGATGTGTCTTCACATTGTGTTATAATTTGTTTTACTCTGATAGGTGATTGGAGAGCAGTGTTGTTGTGGGGCTAGTCAGACTGTCTGAGAGGGGGCAGTTATTATTATTATTATCATTATTATTGTTATTATTCTGTCTTGTATTAATTTACAAAAGAAGATCTCTCAGGTAGGAGCCGTCTCTCATCATTTACTGAAAGGAGCCAAGCTGACAGGTGGTTCCACTTATCCGGCCTAATTAGACGTCTTCTCAGGATTGTGAGGGAGCGTACAGACTGAACTCTCCTGTTCCATTTGTACTTGCTCTTCTTAAGGTAGGACAAGATTAATCATTTGTATTTCTTATGTAAAAGTTTTGTATTTGTAATGTGCGGGGATGGCGCAGTGGATATGACACATATACTGCGTCCCTGAACAAGACACTTAACTTAACCCTTGTGTTGTCTTCCCGTCAAAATTGAATATCTACCCTTTTGTTGATGCTTTTTATCTCCGCTTTTAACTTCTTCTTACGTTTTGGTCCCTTTTTAACACTTTTAACACGTTTGTCACTTTTTTGACGTTTTCAACACTACGTAACACTAACTTGTTAGTTAGTTTTACGGTTATTTTTGGAATTTATGGTCAACAAACCTATTTTTTTAGGAAATTATACCTAATGTTTAAGTTAGAAAAGCAGAAATTAGGAATTCGTTTGACTAAAATTAAAGGAATGTGTGTTGATGGTTAATCACCGACTGGATAATGTCAACTTATACTCAAAACTATTTCAAAAACACTTAAATATGATTTCTCAAATGCTATAAAATTGAATAAGACACCACAGAATTAATAAAAATGTAGAGAGTTGTACTTGCCAACGAGCGTTGTGTGGAATCAATCATGTTATTTTGGGTAATTAAAAAGAACATTGATATAGGAAAACGGGTCAATTTGACCCTAAGACAACATGAGGGTTAAGTTGCTCCAGAGGCCTCTGACATATGTAGAAATGTAAGTAGATTTGGATAAAAGCGTTGGCTAAATGACATGTAATGTACTTCTAATTTTAAAAGACAAAAAGAACAATGGAGCTCAAATTACATCACACACACAGAGGGAGTGCGACTTCATTTTCTGCTAAGGACCTAATGACTTCCATTAATATTGAGTACAGCCCCTTAAGTATGTGGGTTTGAGGATTTCACTTAGGTTCCAACATAGCTGCACTCACCGTGCATTCATGGGCATCAGAAAAATGTCCTAATTTACATCACTTCATGTGGGAATCTGAGGTGGGAAACTGACGCTAGATTTTGCTAACAGAGTTTCCCAGTAGGTGGCGCGCTGTTGACAACTGACGTACAGAAATACGGCCGAAGATCGTACAAATGTGTTTAATGGTTAGAAACTTTTCCTAAATATAGAAAATTCACGCATGCATGCAAAATAATCTGCCAACGTCCACAATATGTCATCGATTTAGGTTGCAGTGATCCATTGACTTCAACAGAGAATCTTAAATAAGTCATAAAAAGTTATGTGCCAGTAACAAGTAAACAATTCAAGTCTAGTGGGCCTATGTTTTGAGCTCGTTTACAAAATGTACATTTCTGATGACACACAGCAGGAGAAACAGTCTGGGGGATGTTTGTGTGTGTGAAGCGCACAGCTACTTGCGTGCGTGTGTCCGTGGGCGTGCGTGTGTGTGTTTGTTGGAGAGGACAGTCATTTAGCTGCCTGGCCATTAGTTAATAGTTAATTAGTTAGTTCAGTCATTAGTTAAATGTTGAAATGATGCTTCCCCCTAAAGGATAGCAGGCCATTCTGGTCATAGCTCTCCCTTCTACAGCTGTCAGCACCCATCATGATGACTCCCATACACACTCGTCTCTCTCTCTAAGCATGATACATCTGCTGGTCTTACCAAAGCTCTCACCATGGATGTTAATGACAATAATATAATTATTATAATTATTATGTGTACGAACATAAAACCAAGTTCATACAGTGCATGTAATAAAGGTTACTGAAGAGCAACGCTAAAACCAGAATATCCAATGATTGTCTTTTGGTCAACACAATGCACAGCATTATTAATGCAGCAATATCAGCTGCCTGGCCTTCTCTCCCCAATGTCGTTTTCATCTTTCCCTCTCACACATCGCAACATATCGACTCTTAATTTTCATCTGAATCAGAACACCAATCAACGTTTAGCGAGCACAAAGTTCAATAACGCTCTCGTAATTGGTTTCTCTCCAAAACCAGCTCCAAGGAATGGCAGCAACAGCTCTTTGTCTTCGTGGGTGATATGTCCCTTATGCAGATCCAGTGTCGGCTTTACCCTCCTAGTGAACTTTTAGCTTGTTCCATGATGTAGACTGCAAAGCTACATCGAGAGTGTAGTATGCCCACGCTTAGAGGAGGGCAGCTATTTCTGTCTGCAGGGCCACATTGTCTGCTTATTCACAAAACACACCACACACTGTTTTAACTTCGGCTAAATGAGGCTTTTCCAGCTGGGTAGGCCTTTCCAGAGAGAATGAGAGACAAACACACCAGCCATAGAAAAACTATAAGAGCGTCTGGCTGGTGATAATGGCTACTGCAAGCATTGTCCATAACTATAGGTAATTAGAAATTAGTCAGACAATTTTTCTGAGATCATGAGGAAAAGAAAAGTATACTACCCCCTATATGGATGTTACGCCTGTCAAGGGAAGTACTTAGTGCTTTTTGAAGAAAGACAGCCTTCTTGTTTATTGCCAACAAATGTGGATTTGTTTTTTCTGTCTTTCAATTCATTATTTATACAGGAAAGGATTCAAAGTAACATTAAGCTACAGCTTTTTTCTGAACTTGTTCAGGACATTAGCATGGGCTAGACAGCGAGACAACTAAAAACAACTTAACAGACAACAAGGCATGAAGACTTGGACAAAACATGAAAAATCAATAAGTGCAAGTATAACGGTTGAAAAGAAACTGTTTGTATGCCCTTTTAGATGTAGCTAGCTAGCGTAAGTTAATGCTAAAGCTGAAACTTTTATTCGTAAAATATCCTAGTTAGCTAACAACATGCTCCTTGCCTACTGCTAGGTTACTGCTATAGGTAGAAAGCTAGTTAGCCTGGCATGCGAATTGTTGTTGCTTACATTGGAGCACATCAACACAAAGTTAAATCCATTCTTTACATATGTGCTCTTCTGTTTTTTTGTTATGGAAAGATGATTAAAAAATTAAAAACACACCCTGCAATTTATCCTGCTTCAACATGGGGAAATCCAAAGCTTGACATACCTGCTGTGCATGGCTACTAAGCAGCGATCGGACAATTCCTCTAAATGTCTCTTACTACTGCTATAAATGCTTTCGCAACACTAATTCAAATGTGTCAGAACATTGCCTCCATTTACCAAACAATCAGTGCCCAATTAAAGAGTTTCTTGGAATCGTACAAGAAAATTTTTAATTTGTTTATTGATCCCCTATGGGGAAATTACAATGTACACTCTGTGTCCACACTTTGTTAGTTATCACACACAGTCCTGAATCACACACACACACACACACAGGATCTATACATGCGTTAATGGAGAGATGTCAGAGTGACACCTCTCTGCCAGCTGAACCAGCAACCTGAGCAGTTGGGGGGTGTACAGTGCCTTGCTCAACAGCACCTGGCTGTGCCCAGGAAGTGAAGTGGCATCTCTCCAGCCACCAATCCACACTCCATACTTTTTGGTCCATACGGGGACTTGATCCAGTGACCCTCCGGTACCCAACCCAACTCCCTACGGACTGAGCTACTGCCACCCCTAAATCACAGACTCTTAAAAAGAAAGCTTCTTTATTTCCCAACTTGAAGGCCATAGCCCTCTCCATGATGAAGAAATACTACACCCTGATACAAATAATCAAAAAACATTTGAATCTGCATGAAAAATGTGTAAGTACATAAACTCCACTACCCAATTTGCTAAAACACTAATTCCCAAACGAATACCAAAACTACTTCAGCGTCTTCAATAGTAGCTTTTTTTTTTTATATGTAAAGGATCTTACAATGTGTTGCACAAGGATATTTCAACGTGGGAGTGGGGTTTAAACTTATTTTTAACCCTCCACATGGTTAGAAATATTTATTTATACCTTCCCTTTGACCTAGAAAAAAAAATGTATACTCTTCCCCCCAATATCTGAAAATAATATAACAGTGCTGGTTCAACTTGATTCACCAATAATGACAAAAAAAGGGTGAAATTTGTTAATTAATCTGTGGAGGGGAAATGTAATGAAGAACAAGTCTAGGTTGAGAAATGAAAATAACCTCCCCTGCTGTAAGACTACCCTGATTTCAACATGAAGAAAACAATACATGATCCTCCTCCTTTTCTAAACCCCTCGCTCCCGACTAATTTTCCTCCAGTCCCTAAAAATAGAAACACTAACATTAGCCTGTGAAGATTAACCACAAGTGCAGAATATGTATGATAAAACATCCTAAAAATGTGAAATTAATATATATGTGTCAGTAGAACATGTCGTAAGATATTAAAATATGCAATATAAATTAGGTGGAACCATAATAAATGAGAGGCACTTGAGCTGCTTAATGTCCATAAACCATATCTCTGTGATGTATTGAAGATAAGTAATTCTTTTAATGAGGTCATTAATAAGGCTAATTTACATTCATTAGCAAATAATTCCATGTCAGCATGCTCTTCTCCACATAATGGCCAGTATGAATGGGAGCTCTGCAACTTAACTCATTAAGGAGTTATAGTAGTTTCGAGAAAATCGTTTTTTCTCCTCATTAATATCTAAATTTATCCAGCGAGGTGTTTCAAAGTCTAACCAGAGGATCGACTTTGCGGGGCACGTAATGCAGCGATGATGCTTTATCATATAGTTTTGTTTCAGTCGAGTTCCTATATACATAGACACATCATGAAGAGACAGCTTATTATGATATATGTAACAATGGGAGAGATAAATGTGGCTTCACCAGAAAATCAGCACTTTGTCGTTTGCGTCCTCCTAACACTCATTTTATGCTTGCAGTATGTGTATGTAATATGTGTATGTCCATTTTGATAAACTGATTTCATATCCCTCGAGTACTCCTGCTTCCCATCCTCATTGCCTGCAGCACTGGGATGCTAAAAGTCACTCAGGGGTCGGCAGTCTTATTCTTATTCAAGCGCCGCTCCGTTTGTTGGGAACGGGGAGTTTTGACGTACAGGGGTGCCAGCTTGGTTCACGGGAACATTTGACATGCCGGTGCCAATTAGGTCCAAAACCTTCCCTTAGGACACACACACACGCACATAAATACTCCCGACCTTCCCCGAGGCCTCCAGCTGTTTGCTGTAAAATTGAAAACTATGAAGGTGGAGAAGGAAAAGTCAGTCTGCTGTGCTGCTACCTGGGGCCCTAATGTAGCTTATTTGATATACAATTGTGGTTTTACAATTACGGTTCATGCTGCAAATTGCATTTTAAATAGGAAGAAATGTAAGTGGAGCTCATGTGGATGTCTCACGCAATCAACCCCTAATACTTGAACTAGTTATGCAATGGTTTGTCTGCACTTTGGAGTTCTTGCTGCGACTCGTCTCTGAATTCGCTTTAATGAGCCACTTTTGTTTGCTCTGCTCGGCTGTTATGTTAAACGGTCTTTGGCTTTTGTCTGCTAAATCTGGTTTCCCCCTCATTTGGCTGCGCTTTCCTCACACATTATGTAACTATACTGCATTTTCTCTATACTTTTAATCTGGCGGGTTTTTCTATTTTTATCTCCATGTGGACTTTAGACTTTAGATATACGCATATTCAAAGATTGTTCTTACTTGACTTGACTACATTTTATATTGTTCATTCATTAACTTTGAAAGAAGGTATACAGTTTTCTTTTGGAAATGAAAAGTTGAATCCATAAGCAATACAATGCACCTTACACTCAAGCTGATGGTTACTAATGTTACACGATAGCAAACATCTGGAGAACTTTAGATATTGCTTTGGAACAGACAGACAGTTTGCTGACTTGTAACTCATTTTTTTCTTGTATATTTCTTCTTATACTGTGTTTTAGCATGTCACAAATCCACATTTCAACGGTTTTACCACAAAAGTAAAACAAGAAGTAAACACAGTCCAAGATGGCGCCCAGTTCATTCTAATGAAAGTTGCTCACCTGCAATACACCAAAAATGTTGTTCAGGCTTCTGCATTCTTGGGTCCATTGAGCATTCTTATGAGGATCTTTCACTTTGTGAGCCGGCTGACTTCCTGCCGGCTTCCCTGCATTTTGCAGCTTTTCAAAACTTTGTTTGTTTTTATTGGCCCTAGCCTTGCAAATTCAAATGGTAAAATGTGTCATTTTCTGATGTTTATGATGCTCAGAAAAATCTAATCATCATATTACAGCCACATAAGTGGCTAATCCTCGTAGACCGCCCTTTATAACTCAACTGTTTGATTTATATTAAGTCTTAAAGTTGCGGATAATTAAGGTCTCTTCGAATGACAGGTGGCACAGGATGTGGATGTGATTTAAACGGTTCACGGCATAACGTGCCATAGTGAAATTTGTGAATAAACTTTTCTCGTTACAAACAATAACATAGGATGGAAATCATTTCAAAAACGTTTTAGCTAACTTAGATTTCCCTCACCTTTTTGCTTTCTTTGTGTTGTAATTTTAAACTCTGCAGGGTAAATCCAAACACCTAGCTAGACTATCTGTCCAATCTGAGTTTTCTGTTGCACGACTACTGCACGTGTTCCACCAAAACAAGTTCCTTGTTTTGCAGAGGCACCGTTGCTCTGTCCGCAAATCATGCTCTACCAGACTTATCCGAGGCTTTTTTGAAGCCGTTCAAGGAAACCTTTAAATGTTTTCTCAACGTTTGCATCGATGCAGCCGAGGTTTCAAACTACTGACCTCGACAAACCGCCACTCTAGCCCTCCTCTCACAGTTTTTCTCACTCTGCTGTTCAAATGAGCTCAACCTGACTCAACCTGCTGCACCCCACTGAGGGGGCCACTCATGAATATTTGAGCAGAAGTTTGCTCAGTGCACAATGAACTGTTTTCCCCATTGCTCAAAGCCACATACATGCAGGCGCTCATGCATGAAGTCGAGTGAGTACACACACACACACACACACACACACACAACTTACTGCACTGTAAGTATAGGTACATAACATACACAATCATCGTCACACTTTCAGTTATACACACATTCCACACACTGCGATTTGATGACTTTTGATGCTAATGAGCTGTTGTGATGTTTACCCGACACGCATGGTGGGTGTCGCATGGGGGCTGCCGCCGCCTGTTTTTAATGATGTTTATTTGGCACACGTCTGAGGAGTGAAAGGGCGGATGGTGTCTGTGTGACTGACTGGCAGATGTTTAAGATGAGGGAGGGAACGCATCAAGCAGATAACTCCCGCAGATAACAGAACAGTGTCACGACCCAGCGTTCCGCGAATGCCGGTAACACGACCGGGGCTTTGTATCTTTGCTGTTTGCATTTAGAAATGGCATGCTCTAATTTTTATTCTCTAATCTCGCTGACTGTGGATGCATGTTTGCCTCTTCGGAACTGAGACAAATTTGTTGGGCCATCAAAGGACGGGGCTTCAGCTCGCATTAATGTTTCGGTGAGCTGAGCATTGAAAAGAAGAAAAAAACACTAAAGATAACTAGCAACTCCAGACTTTTTTTTTTTTTTAACATGAATAAATCTGTTTGATGAAAAATAAAATAGTCATGTTTTAATAGACGAGTTTGGAAAGTGGTTTGGAGAATGGACCGTGCTGAGTGCTAGTTACCCGTGCGTCCTTGGCAAAGATATGGGCCAGTATTTTATTTTGAAAAGGTTCCACTGTTGTTCATCTAACATGTGTCTGTGTACGATCTATGTAACACATAGGCCTAAATCTTCAATACCTGCCAACAAGTGGCCCGGCTGTTTGAACTGGATTCATATCTAACTACTTCATCAAGTCTTTGGCAAAATTCAAAGTTATGTATAGGTAGGTCTCCCTTTTTATGGAGGAATTGGTTGGAAAAGGGAATTGCCACATTGGGGGAATTGTATGTTGTTGGCATTTTGAAATCCTTTAAGGATGTGGCGCAGCAATTTGGAATCCCTAAGTCTCAATTTTTCTTCTTTTTTTTCAAAGATAGTTGCAACTTTGCCATCTGTTACTGGGGATTTTAAGATTCAGTTCCTCAGCCCCAAAGGGACCAGAATGGTTAGTTAAGGTGCTGCTGAAATTTGGAAAAGGCAGTGAGGCTACTGCGTATTATTCTATGCTTATGCAGAACCTGGGGGGACAGCACACGGGGAAGGAATCTGAGTATTACATTAGATGATGAGGAGTGGGACAGAATCTGTAGGAATTTAAAAAATGTGTCAATCGATGTGAAACTGTTCCTCATTCAGTTCAAGATCATGCATCGCTTCTATTGGACACCCTCCAGATTGTTAGAATTGGTCTGAAAGACACACAAAATTGTTGGAAATGTAAGACAGAGGACAGACAATTATTTCATGTTCCACATTCCTGTGATAAGGTCCGGAGGATTTTGGACCGGGATACATGATAACCTATGTTGGTGAATATTAGACACACAAATCTACTGTTATCTAGGGAAAATCACAACAGTAACAAAGGCAACAATAATGTGCCCAATGCAGCAAAAAAACATCATGTCAACAGAAGGAGTTAGCGTTACCTGGAGGTCATATAATTGCAATAAATATTTTGCTCAGACCAAAAAATCATTCATCTACAGAAGATTGTAAATGGAAGTGTTGCATACAGTAACTTGGTACTTTGAATGTATCGTGGGCTAATTGCTATATAGCTTTTTTAATTTATTTATATATATGTATAAAAATAGCCTATATAGCATTTAGAATTTTATGCATGTTACACTCAGTCTATTACCGTAATTTCATTGTTACTCTCTCCTTCGGTTGTGCTGCTTCCAGTGCGTCTCCAAAATTTGAGTTTTTGTCCAATCAGGTTTCCCCCTGCGCTGTCTCCGGGTGAAAAATCTACACTGAGGCCTCCAGCCACACAGGTGTTTTGATTTAACCTAGCTGATTAGATGTGTGGGTGTGTTCAGACTGACATCTCCCTAAAACGCTTGTTAGCATTTTGGCCCCTGTTAGGGTGGGACAAATACCACCTTTATCATTCTCATTGGTTGAAATGATTTGTGACCTAATGATTTCCCATGTAAGCTCTGACCCACCTTCATCCTTAGCAGAGTCTAATCAGCCCAAATAACCTTGATTACATGTGTGGGGGCTCAGAGGCTTTCAGTATTTTGAGTGAATTCCTTCTGCTGTCTGAGCAAATTGGGACGATCTTGTTGATTTGTCTTATTGCATGGCCAATCAGATTTTGTGTTCGCCCTGTTGAGCATAATCGGATCCTTCCAGCCGGCCTGGCCACCTGTGTTATGTTTTGGACCAGTTTGCCAACTGAAGCAAAACTACCTACCATCACATAACCGTATCAGTTCTGTTAGTTCAAGTTTGTTGAGATTTTTAGATGCAAAGTTGGATGTGCTTTTTCTTCAGATGATGAGCAGCTTTGGTAAGTTTAATGGCCTTTTATGCCTTTTTAGTGAAATGATTTTGCTAGCTGTTACTGCTCACTTTAGATTGTCGCTGCTGGTGTTAACGATTTGAGCAGCATCAGTGGCCGCTGTGCCTCTGTGTGTGCGTGATGGCATGTGTGTGATTTGTGGGGAAGCCTGTTGATTCCTAATTGTGTATTTGATTGCTATGTGGTCGTGATATGAGTAAACGTGACCAGTAGTTGGGGGTTTGTTTTTGTGTAGCAGCACCCTGTCATAGCCCACTGCAAAGGAAAGTGATGGCTTCAGTCACTGTGTATTCATGAAACTCTCTAGGTTGTGAGTTTTGTGTTAAATCCGTTGTTCAACACGATAACGCCCTGGTGTCACTGTGAGGTCATTCAATAGTACTGAAGGCCCAGGTATAAAATCCATGGCCCGCTACGGGTTTTGTGTAGAAATCAATTTAATAATTAAACCCTTTTTACAGCGCCTTTCATGAACCCAAAGGATGCTTCACACAATTACAGTGGGACCATAAAAGGAAAAAAAGAAAATTAGCCTAAAAAATTAGGCTAACACAAACACAACTGAAAAGAATAAAAACTAGGTGCTAAATGTAAGAGGGGTTTAATTTCATGTAGGGTACTGATGTACAACCATGTCTTGCATTGTAAAGGTATTTTATTAATAAAATAGACATTACTAGGAGGAAGAGGGCCAATTCAGGGTAGGTTTTCAACCCTTGACAACTCCATAATTGTCTCCATCTGTTGAAAGCAACTTACATCTGTCACTCTCCCTTTTAGCATTGAGTTGTTTTTCATTTAATTTCCTTTTTTCTAACTTTTAAAAAACTAATTAGGGCCTATTTAAAGAACTCTAACACAGGATTTTTGTGTCTTTCAGTGTCTAACTGAACCATTAAACTATATATTTTTAAAAGTGTTCTTTTCCCTGTTAGTCTAGTTAGCGGTTACAGGTTCTTTATGATCATCAGATGAACAACTAAACAGTTTCAGAAACATTTAAAAGTTCCTCTTAGCTACTTTAAAGCTGCACTGATAGATATCACTAATACTATTTTTTTTGTTACAAATATAAACAAAGGGTCAGATGACTTTGTCCCTTTTAGTGCCAAGCCCAAACTCTGAGACAGTCCAAAGATATTAGTAAGCATGAACAACTGTCTCCCAGTTCATAAAAAAAAAAAAAAGTGCTAAAACTCAAATTTTGTATTAACCCTCCTGTTGTGCTCGGGTCATTTTCAAAAGGTTTCTATATTTGAAATTTGTGTTTCTATCAACCAAATTGCCCCAAAACATTACGTGGATGGTTCCATGCAGTGCTCTTAACAAGTAAAATAAATGATCAGTTCACTACTTGAATGTGGGTGTTTTACTCCAATTTCTAGCATTTGAAGAAAAAACAAATGTATAACAGAATGTTGAAACAAAGTGACAAATGTTTGAAAAATCTTTAAAAACTAACAAGTGACAAAAAACGTGTTGGGTGAAAAAACAAAAAAAACATTTTAAGTTTAGACCCACAATATCAAAAGGTTGCATGGTTGACAGGAAGACAACACAAGGGTTAAGTATAAAGTGTGGATTTGCTTCATAGACAAGGAATTGGGAAATATTTTCCAGCTGTACCCAGAGGAATGATTATATGGGTACATTTTTGGTTTTCCTACTATAAAACACAATAGAATGAACCTATCCCATTCATGGTCATTGGAAGAGCTCCAGACTTTAAACGTGTTGACATCACAAGTTTGAGAGTTACTTCTCTGGTTTGTAGCTTTGAGAATGAGTAGCTCATGTTCTCAAAAAAATGGTTAAACTTTCCACGGCCATGGAAATGGCTTTTAACTTAGGCGGCGTTCCCCTTTTTAAAGGTGCTCTAAACAACGTTGGGTGACGTCTGAAGTATTTTCAAACAAAACAAGACTAGCTTGCTCATCCCTCCCTCTCCCTTCTGTGCTTCTGTGTACTAACCCCCAAAAACCGTGTGATAATGTCACGTGTTCTAATGCTAAAATGAATACTGTTTTGTTGCTAAGCCATTTGCCTCATCAATTTTATGAAGTAATATGTCCACTTTAAAATGCTTTTAAATGTGAAATGTAGGTGTAAATTGTACATGGCTTCTCCATAGGTGACAAAGGTAATTTTTCATATTTTCTAACACAGTTTTGTTATATTAAGTTTTATATTATAACAATTTCTTTGACTAATTTCTGTCAACCTACGCATCATTTTATTTGATTGTAATGCAGTTAATTTTGTGAATTTAGTCTATTCACCTGCTGGATTTTTTTAGTTTTTTGTTCTCACAGGTGAATCTGTTTTTCTGTTGATTGCCTATTCGATCACATGCCCATTAGACACATAACTCACTGCTGCTTATTAAGCCTTCACATTAAAATGCAGATTTGTCGGTCCATTCATTCTAAATAAAGTGAGCAGACTGAAGTTGTGGGATTAGCTATTTCCTTGTTATAAGAGTGCCACATTTTCTTTTTTCCCAACATACTGTATCTGTCCGTAGAACAAACACAGTTAGACAAATGTTTCCTCTCCAGCTAATTCAGCATGTTGAAATGTTTCTATTGGCTAGTTTGAGCTAACCAAGCCAGGTGACACTTGTAAAACAACACATGGGTGAGGTGTTCAGGTTCTTCTTTCTCTGAAACCAGACAGTGGCGCTGTGCAGCCGGACTGATATTTTATTTTTGTGTTTTCCACGTAAGAAGCTTTGATTTGAGTGTTTTCTTCTTTTGAGCTGGAAAAAAGTTAATTACCAGAAACAATTCAATGTCTAATTTAGTCTTTTTTTTTTTCTTTTTGCCCCTTTTATGCCCCATCCACTTTGTATTAGACACGTGTTTGTGAAAATGCAGGCAGTTAATTTTCCACACCTAAATACAAATCAGCAACAATGAACAACATCTCCAATGCCCACTAATTGAGTCCTTTTGAGTCTTTTCCTTAATTTAGATCCAATATTGAGTTTGGCCACAGGCAGAAAATCCACTCTGTGCACAGCAGCAAGTGATGAAACAAATAGAGTGAAGTACAAAACTTCGGGGTGGGGGGGGGGGTCCCTAAATGCAAAACTAGCTCAGATGACACGCAGCTCGACCGACATTACATCCCTTTCGATGAGGTGAAAAGAAGTATATGTTAACTTGTGTAGTACTGGGGGGAAAAAAAACTGCACTAGGGAAGACAGTCACAAACAACTCTTGAAATAGCATTTTTTTTTAGTTTTTTTTTGGAGAACCAGTTATTAAGATGATGAACATGATTTTCAAGTGCCAAATTAAAGTCCTTTCTCACTGCTGTTATTTGGATTGAAAGCACAGTGGATCTTAAAGTGTCCATCCGAGTTTTCTCTCTTATCCCCCAGTAATCAAACCAGAGGCTCCTCACACCCCTGCCTCACTTCATCTTTCTCATTTTTTTTCTCTCTTCCGCCCCGACACACAACGTTATTTCCGAAGCTTCTTGCTGTCTTGTGTTTTAATTACACAAGGTCCCTGTTTTGAGTGGGAGGCCTGTGCTGCATCCCAGAGCTGCTGGTGATCATAATGTGGTTATTCATGTCACATCCAGAAGGAAGGTGGAAGTAATTGAGTCCACAGCAGAGACACGTCTGCTCTGCCGAGGCCAGAGGGTGATGAGCAGAAGTGTTGTGAATGTTTATCAGCACGTCTATCTCCAAGTTTGTCTGTCTGACCTGACTAGCAGTGGTAGGGGGATATGTGCGTTGTGCTCGAAGTCCCATTCATTACTGATAAGATCCAACAGATGACGTTGTGTGGAACTTTAATAGAAGAAACGACGTACGTATAACTGTTCACACAATATGTAAATTCTTAACAATTTGCTCATACCCACCTATCAGTCACAAAACCTCCTAGTTGGATAGTAAATGACGTAAACATATTCTTTGCGTAATCTTTACAATTATTCCCTGATAGAACCAAGCAGGCCTGCCACTTGGTAGGATCCAATTTTTTAGCTAGCTCAAAGTTCATTCTTCTTTCACATCAAACTTATTTTGAGAACGGCAACAAACAGACATCGCATGCCGCGTGTCGGGCGATTTATCCTATAAATATACTCTTGTTGATACCTTACTTCCTGCTTTGCTCCCATTATTACTACGGCCACCAAATGGTGCGGCCTTAAAATAAAACGTAAATATGGGTTGCAATTGCTGCTTCAACCAACGACTTATGTGGTTGTTTTTCAGGGGCGGACAGTCTCCAGACAACAGGCAAATTGTCCAGTCTCAAGATCTTCATAGGTCCAAGTAAAGTAATAAACAAAACACATTCTTGAGTGGAGGGAAACTTTTAATCACGGCTTACTGTAAAATAATCTTCCAGCGACCATAATTGTTGTTTAACACCACTGACCAACTGGAATCTCGCTCCCTGTGGTGTCTCCCAAGTGCTGATTTCTTGCTCTACTTTCTGAAGTAGCCTTATCTGCGAGAAGTAGCAAGATTACTGCCCACATTCCCCAGAAGACTTCACTGTATTTTTGGACTTGCACTGGCAGGCTTTCTTGCCGCCTCACTAGTTCTTGCCATTGGAAGAGTCAGACAAAACCAGGTCTGGCTGAATGGTTAGAATTAGCTCTGACTGCAAGGACGACTTACGACTGAGGAAGGTTTAATGACGTTTGGTCATTTGGCTCTTGATGTATATCAAAAAACCTAGCAGGAAGTAAACAGTCCTACATGTTTTATTGTTATGGGAAACCGACATTGATACAGGGTTCATCCTTATTTAATTTTTTTTTTTTTTTAACTGTCCTCAGTTTACAGTTTGTTCAATTTTTGCTCTACTTATAACTTATTTTGTGTGCCCAAGCTTATTTTGTATTTTCTTCTGTTCATTCTGTTACTTATTTTTCCGTGATTTACTGTAGCAACCAGTTCATTGTGTTTTTGTATACATTGAAAAAGTTAATTAAACCTTAACAAAAGTAAAATAATGACCGTATTTTCTTTTGAACACAAATCCTTTGTTCAAGCCGTTCAACAAAAGAGAATTGTCATTATACTCTCAAACCTTCCTTACCACTTTGAAATAACTCGAGGAGCTGCCTCTAAAAGTTTGCTAAAGTAACTTAATAGCTTTAATTCTGTCTCTAAAGCCAAGGATGTATGGACCAATTAAGTTTACATTTACAGGCTTCCTCGGAGTCGGAAAATGACATGGCATAAAACGAGGACACATTGTTTTGATGACTGTGCACGTGATGAGCTAAATGAACATGTTTCCAGTCACATCACCACCCTGCCCTTTGTGTTCGGCATGCTTCTCATAACTAACCAGTCCATTTGGATACAACCTTCAATCTGCTCAACATAAACATGTCTAGTCAGGATTTTCCAACTTTTTAGAGGGGCTTTGAACCAAACCAAGAGACATGCATATGTACAGTATGTCTTTACCAAATCCTTACTGCTCTCCACTATCAGTTAAACAATACTAATTTGTGGCTTGGCCCTGAACTGTCTCACATTTTATTTTAGTTGAGCCTTCTTTATTAAACTTCAGACGCTTGTACGGGGTTATTTTTATTTCTATTCCCACCCCCCCCCCTTCTTTTTTCATCCCTTTGCAAAATTCTTCATCTCATACGTTTCATTTGTTTCAATCTCATCTTTGTCATCCTTTCATCTCCCTTGACTGCGAAGCCCTATGTAACATCATTTTAAAAAGTGCCTGTAATGTCTCAAATTATAGCGATAATGATTTATTGACGTTAAAACCGCTACTCCCAGCACCTTCTTAAGGGTTTCTTGCTCTTTTGTGTCTCTTACAAAGCCTTAGTCAGGAGTAGGTTGCATACTTCGGTCAGCTATTTTCCCGTCTCTCGGCAGCGCTGTAATACACACTGTACTGATGACGGTGATAAATGATCTAATTCAGAGAAGACCAACATTTCACTACTCCCCCTGGGCTGCAGATGAGACAATCATCTCCTCATATTTGTGTCTGCATTATGATTTAGTGAAGAGCTCACTTATAACTGCTTACCTTTATCCTTATGGCTGTGTTAGGTAGTCAGCATTTGTCTGTGCCAATGTGTACATTAGGAAGTCTCTGCTAGCGTTTGAGTTTTAAATCCCTTTTTCTTCACTTTCCAGTGCTCGAATGCCTGGCTTTTCTTTTTGTCCCTTTCTTGAGCTAAACCAATCCTTCTCTCTTACTCGTCCCTCCTCCACACCTCCCCTCACATGCCCTCAGATAATGATTTAAAGTAAAAACAAATCTTATTCAAATATCATTTTCATTACTGTAGATTATGTTCCATGTAACTCAAACTGAGCAATAAATAAGCAAAGTTGCATTCCCATAACCTCATCTTACCACTTGGTGGCAGTCTTAGAACACAGCAGAGCCTTGACGTCCATGAGACGTCCATGTGCGGACATACCTGCATACGTGTGTGTGTGTGTGTGTGTGTGTATGCACGCTTCTTTTAGTAGCTATTATTTACTGTAGGAGATCTGTTGACTGGGCTGTGGATTTATAGATTTATCTGAAATAAAAGTGGGCGTTGTAAATATGCCCTTTTCCGACCATGTGCTCTTTTGTGCATGCTGCAGCTACAAGTTATTTTCTTGTTAAAAATCTTCAGATTTATTAAATGCAGCACAGATTGACTGTAAAATGTATTTGGACCTAAATAATAACCTGACATAACTGTAATCAAGTCTGTTTCTACTGCCAAAATGACTTCCATTGGTCTGATTCTGCAGAAAATGAAGTTCAAGAAAATATAGGCGTGCTCGTTAATGAAAACTAACTCTGAAACAGGTGAAATGCTAAAAAGAGCTGAAGTCTCATTTATGTGAGAGATGAGTGAAGTGGAAACCACAGTGGTGAAAGCAGCTCGAGCTTTGGAGTTGAGGTGTCAGTGGAAATGTAACCTCTGAAAACAGATCAACCAAAACTGTTGTGTAAATGTTAAACTATCCAATCTACGTGCTTGTCTTGTGTGCTTGTATTCTCTCAAAAGACAACTAGGTGATCGGATAGCCACTGACTTGTCTTTTGAAAATAGTTAGTTTTTAGACTAGGGATGTGCAGTCTCAGTGATCCAATTGTAACTCTGATGACAGTCCCTCTTCTTTCTCTGTCAATTCTTCTCGATCCACCTTTGTCTCTCTAAATGGGAGTTGCCTTGTGAGCACAGCATTCTACATAAACGCACCATCAGCATGCGTCCACCTCCTCCTTCGACATCAGGCCGCCATTCACACTTGGCTTCCTACCGGCTTTCAGGTTACAACGGTGAGATGACGTGGGCGACCGTGCGTGTGAACCAGCAAGTGATGAAGATGAAAGAAGGTAGAAGGCAGTAATCAGATTGTCTCCTTCGGTCACGCCTCAGATCCATCTTCTCCCCTCCACCGGCCCATGTCCCACGCAGCCGACCCTACCACCACATAAATCACAATCGGCCACAAGTCACCTCTCATTGCTGCACCCAACCACAGATCCACAGAGGAGAGGAGAGAGGGGGTGGGAGAGAGAGGGGAGGGCCTTCACTATTGGCCATACTCGGACTTGTGGGCTGCGTCGGGGGGGTTTGTGGCCCGCTCTGCCCCATTTCCACAGTCAACTTTGAGAAGCTCCATGGTTTCTTTGCTGATGTGGTTTCTCACAGCATGGTCAAATGAAGACGGATTGGGGGTCAATGGCGTGATGATTCTGTTTTACAGGCGGCTCACTGGCACTTTTCTTGGTGGATAACCCCAACTGCAGCTGAGGGACGGTTGTGTCTCTCTGTCTCGCTGTCGTTTGTTAACTGTCTTTACTCTCCCCACGTGTTGTGCTTTTTCCTTTCTTTCTTTCAACTCTAAACTTCTCCAAAAGTTTTCTCATCGACTATTCGGCCTAACCTCCCCCCTGTCATTTTCCCTTAGTCCCCTTCATTCTTAGTTTATGTCACTGTTCCTGCAGGCTATGAAGTAGAAAAATAAATAAAAAAATCAGTGGTCGACGCAGAATCACCAAAGTGCTTCATAATTAGAAAACCGCTCATAATTACAGCATGGTCACAGGCTGTTAGCTCGCTCACTCAGCTTCCCTGCGTGGGACGACGGCCTCCTGTGATGTGTGTTTGGGTGTCAGCTTTCCTCCGAGAGGTCAGGCTGAAGTTGAGAAGGATAGCAGATGCGCTACCCCATACTGCCAAAACATCGGCTGGGTGCTCTGTCAAAACGCATGTAGTCACAGTTATGGAAGCAAAAACGTGTGTATTTTACAGCAGAAAACAACACTGATGATACTATGAATCTGTTTCTTGCTGTTTCTGTTGTTCATTCTAGCCTCTTAATAATGCTTCCTTTGGGCCCTTTGTAAACCATCCAGGGATTAGGATTTTACCAAAAACAACATTAACGTGTGGATGTATTTGTTTCTGGGGAATATTTTCATTATTCTCTTAAATGTGTTTCGTAGGAGCTTCTAACATTTTGTTCTGGGACTAGAAGAAGACAGATTGTGCGTCTGTGAAATCAGTTACAGAATGATAACCTTTTATTTTGCATAATCCGACACTGACCTTCATTAATATGGGTGTGGAAAAAGGGAAAAAAAAGATTTTCAACAACAAATCACTTGCCTGTTTGCTACTTCTTTCCAGACCGTGAAACTTAACATAAACGCTTAATCGCTCTCTTGCTGATAGAAAAGATCAATACCACTCATATCTGTATGGTACAGCTAGCAGTCGCTTAGCTTAGCTTAGCACAAATACCAGAGAAACAGGAAACTAATTTGTGTGGGTGAAAGTGTAGGTAGGCAGATGTTGCTGTCTTTTTCTCTCTGTCTATCTTTAACAGACTAGCTGTTACCAGCCAGACTAACTTTCTCTAAATGACCTTTTTTTTTTTTTTTTTTTAAGTTTTGTAAAGTCACCTGAAACTGAGTAGACATGTAAATGTCACGTAAACACGTCCGATACGAGCACTGCATAATCCAAATATATTGGTATTGTAGTCATTCGGATAATTTCAGCAGATCATCTTTGGCATTAAACAAGCAATTGAGTTTAACTCCAGCTTGGCCTTTTCAAATGTGAAATACTTGGGGCTTGCTGAGATGGGAGGTGTTTACCTGGGTCACTTGCCAGACGGCGGATGCAGCCGGCCTCCTCTCAGTCTCCACGGCCAGACCCAGATTTACGCTGGTTTCTGTGTTTTGCCATTTGGCCTCCATCCCCTCCCACGATAGCGGAGTATGTTAGTGACGATGACCACAGGAGTGGAAAGTGGACATCTGGTGCACCTGTGCAACACCGCACACACTCATGCAAACGCTCCACAACATTTGCATCTCCCTTTTCAGAGTGTGTGCTTTCAGGTCGCGTGTGTGATGATTTGGCGGTCATGCGTGAGGAAGCTCAGGATCACTGAGACCCGACTGCTGGCCCACCAACCAACAGGCTGGCCATATGGAAGGCAACTACAGCCCTACACTGTGCTCTGCACTCCTTCCCTTCACCACCACCACCACCACCACTTGGCCTCACTTCTCCCCATCCTATCCCTCCTCACCACAGCACTCCTGCTGACTTGCTCGTTCTTTTTAATGAATCATTGGGTTCACCTGCACTGGAGTGGAAATTCCACCCTCGTCATCCCCCATGTGTCACACTGGGTTTTATTTTGTGCTCCTGGTGGAGAGTCAAGAGGGACAGGCAGGTGCACGATGCATGGAAACTTAGTTGAAAGGAGATTTTAATCATTCCATGGCTGAAGAGGGGCTGTTGCATTAACAAATGGCAATGGGGGGTGCAAAGAGTTTACTTTATTTTTTTTTTTTTTTATTAACTGTCACATACCATGAAAGAGGCTACATGGAGAGTCATGGCGTCGCAACCTTGCTAGCCGCTGATACATTTCTCTAACAAAGTGCATCTCTCACTGAGGCATAATTTCATCTGTCTGTTTCTTGAGTTGTCTATCCAAATTCTAAGAAATGGAAATCTACTATAAAACTTGCTGTTAGAATTTGAACCTTTTCACAAGTTTCTTGGCTAGCATCTAAAAAGCTAAAGCTCCAATGAAATTTTTCCTGTGGCGGTGTGCACTTGGACCTGATGGTAAAATTGTTACCGTCATCTAAAAAATCGGTTCCTGTTTGACTGGAATCAGTCTGTCGAGCAGGTGACCTTTTAACCCCAGACTGGTTTGGGCTTGTGGGTAATTATGTTCATTAAAGGCAGGTAAAAAATGTAAATGTTGAAGCGCAAATGGCTTTGGCCACTCGGGGAGAGTACAACCTGTAGAGTTCACACAGGATATGTGCTAACAAACAGTCGCCTGTTTACACATCAAGCAGACGTGTAGCAACAGTAGGCGGGGCGCCGCGAGGGGGCGGCTTTTTGGGCTTGAGCTCTGAATGTTTTCTCAAAATAATTTCATCAGTAAAGCCAACTCTACAAAAAATAGGAACCATAAGTAATGCTGTTTATTCCAAATTCCTACCTACGCAACTTAAAATTAGTAACATTACACAGTTTCTGCCTCTTGTTGGGTGAAAGGAGTTAAAATGACTCATCCTCATATGTTGTGTTCTGGTTTCAGAAGGATGAAGATATTAGGGTGAGCAATTAGATTCAAAAAGGACGTTTGCTCCACAGGATGATTCTTAGCATCTATTGTTGTCAGCATGAGCCTCCTCCCTTTCCTGTGCTTCCATCTGTGAAAACCCTGGTTTGTTTCTAATCCAGGGTGTTCACCTAAATGAACTGTACATACTGTTCATTTACAGCATGTACATTAAGGGTTGTTCTATGCTTTGAATAGAAAGCTCATCCAACTGTTTTCCCTCATCTGTCTGTGCCCAAACTCCCCTGCCATTGTACCTGTAAATCCACAACACCTCACCCAGTGAGTCTTCTGCCCTCTTTATGACAAAAGTAACAATTAGTGTGAGTCCCATAGCAGTGCTGGCTTCATACTTTACTATCACGTCACCCTGAGCCTATTCCCAGGCTGTACACACAGGCTGCTTTGGCACAATGCTATTATCTAGGCCAGCCCATAGGAAATAGACTGAGAAGAGAGCTTATTGATTGTCTCTGTGTGAGAGGTGGTTGATTTTCTCTCTCACCTGTATCACCTCTCTCTCTCTCTCTCTCTCTCTCTCTCTCTCTCTCTCTCTCTCTCTCTCTCTCTCTCTCTCTCTCTCTCTCTCTCTCTCTCTCTCTCTCTCTCTCTCTCTCTCTTCATGTCTGTTGCTCCTCTCCTTTCTGTCTCCCACTTGCATTACAACCCAAGGCTGCGTCTGAGGGAAGAGAAGTGAACCACACAATCAAACGGAAACACACAAACCCTATACTTTGTGTCTATCTTTACCTGTCAGTGTTTCTGCCGCCTCTCTGCACTAAATGTCTCAGCATGGACACTTACACACATGCAAATTCATGTGCATCTTACAATGTGCAACCACATGCCAGCAGACTGTGTGTGTGTGTGTGTGTGTGTGTGTGTGTGTGACTGAAATGAGCAAACCAGCACTAGAACTCTGTGTGGAGAAAAATCGAAGCCATTAGGCCTCTTAAACACATTCCTGTGTATTACTCTCCCTGTATCTTTTCACGTGGGGAGTAGCTTTTTGGCAACGGTTGTGAAAATGGAGTCAATTTATTATCTGCCCTTTCCCACCTAATTCTGTTTCAGTGCCCACTAACACACCAGTGTTTGATTTACAAGAGGCCATTTAATATTCATGTGTGCCTGTGAGACATCAGCCAAACTCTCCGGAGACAGCTGGAGATTTATTGGCCGTGTGTGTTTTCCTGCCTTGTGTCTATTTGCGATCAAATAGCGAAGCTGCAACTTTGTTTCGTCTCGTTCTGAAACGGGTGTCTTTCGCATCTCAATTATCTCACTTTCTCATTGTCTTTGTTTGCCTACAGGCCCTCTTCAGGCGCCTATCCCCGCACACGGGCCTGATTCGTGAAGCCTCTCTGACTCACAAATACAGAACCGTACCTCCGATGCCGAGACGGTGTCTTTCCACATCTCCTGCAGGCGTCGTGCCATATGCCCTGACTTTTAATGACCCACCCACTTCTTCAGGGAGTGCGGAGGAAGAGATTAGAAACCCAAGAACATCCAATATTTTTAAATGTCATCAGCACTATATGCAATAGCAAAGTCCTTTTAAGTGCCCCAAAAGGAACGTACGTCAACCCTAGCTCATGCTGCTGTGAATGCATGATTTGAAGGAACTAGTATGAGTTGTGCCAAAAGGGGGGGGGGAATGACGTCTTTCTCATTCTGTGTGTGTGAAACAAGCCATATGTGTGTTTCTCCTCAATACGTTTCTCAAAGGTGAAGTGTATTCGAGATTGGCTGGTGGTTTGCGACCAGACCTTGCGCCTCTTTTTTGCACCGGCATCAGGCGTAACCTTTACCATGATGGATCCTTATCTATGCACGCATGCGCACGCACACACGCCTTAGAGGAGAAGCCAACTGTCAGCAACAAGAAATCATCAGCACCATCATCTGCCTTCTTGCGTGTGAGAATATGTCTGCATGTGTGTACCAATATTTGTCTTTGAAACTGTGTGTGTGTGGCTGCATAGAGGGGCTGAGGTGAGGGATTGCCTTGTTTCTGTGGGCGGCAAGCTGTGGCGGTTTGCTCTCACTGTAAATTTGGAAGAATTCTTAATGGAACTCCAGAGCTGTCAGACCTCAAAGTGTTGTGACTTTTTTTTCTTTTCTTTCTTCCCAATGATACGACGCAAATCCTCCACATACAACTTTATTGTAGGAGAAGGAAGACGGCAGCGGATGCGTGTGCGTTGTGAGACGTACCACATGCTCTGAAAAGATCTGTGTTAGAAAGAAGCAATAACGTCCCCACAAGGACAACGTCGCAGCTTTAAACCGTATCAGTAAAACTACGGAGGATGACATTGCAAAAAACAGTTTTGCCTGCAAATCCCATAAATTCTATATTTCAACAACAGTCTGTCATCTTCTTGATCGGGCAGTCTGAATGTGCGCAAAAGGATACACACTAATAGAAAATGAAAAAAAAGAAGTGGAAGATAACCTTTTACTTCTCACCAATGTGATCATTTTCACAGAGATGTTATCACAGCACTCGGCCTGCCTCTTACTCTGCTCCATTTCCATCTGATCAAGTCTTCAGCGTGTTTTGGACATTTTGAGAAATTAGAGGAACAAAGAAGAAAAGCTGCATTAAGCACATTGGCTTTGAGATCTGGAGACTGTGAAGGCCGTGATATATGATTTCCATTACTTTCATTAAACCATTCAGTGACCCCTCGTGCCCTGTATGGGAGCATCCGCATTCACTGTTTCACCACTCATTTATTCAGGTCTTCCCTTTTAATTTGTTGCCCATCAGTATGTGGCAATAGGAGCTGCACGGCCTAATATATCCCACTCAAGTCACTCTGGGTATGTCAGCTGAATCACCAAAAAGGTAGATGCAGTATTTCCCCCCAGGTTTGTAAATCAGCCATAGATGTAAATCGTGCAAGAGCCAAAGACTTTTGAGTAGGAGCGAGGGATGATGAAGGAAGGAAGGAAGGAACGGAGACATGGCAGGCGATAAAAACCGGGCAGCAGATTAGATTTTGATAGTCTGCATGGAGCAGAAAGGCGACAGCCAAAGATGGATATTTGATTGGCTAATGCGACAAGGCGGGTAGCAACAGAGGGCATCCCGTTCTGGCCCTGCTCTCTTTCTCTCTCTCTCCCTCTCGTTTTCTCTCAGCCTTGACGGAACAAGACCACCCATTGGGGACGTCTCTGATCAATGCAGTCATTATCCTTGCTGTGCGTGCGCACGCACGCACGCACGCATGCACACTCACTCACTCACACACACACGTACGTACGTACGTACGTAGGGGACAAATGAGGGAGAGATGTGCTATGACTAGGTCGGAGCGGCAGCAAATGTAAATGTGTCTGGTGAAATATGCTGGTGAATGTCGCACCATTAGCCAGGCTGCAGAGCGAGCCGACTCTCTGGCCTCAGGTACAATAACAAGGGGAGATGTAGGTTTGTCTCTGCCTTACTCTTGGCTTGCTTCCTTTGCTTTCCCTCCTTTACTGATGCATCTTCTTGGCTTCTTCTCCCTCTGTTATTTTATTTGATATCCTCCCGTTTCGCCGCCATGATCTACAGCTGAGACAGATCAAAAATAATCCACACCACCAACACTCACTTCCTGTCTGTAGCTGTATGCATGCCTTGACGCGTTTGTTTCTCCTGTGCACCATATGTGATTTCAATCTGTATTTGCGTGTGTGTGTGTGTGTGTGTGTGTGTGTGTGTGTGTGTGTGTCATCTGGAGGGTGTGGAGGCTTGGTCCCAGTGGAACAACAGCTTTCTGAGTGGAACAGTGTAATGATTCCTGTCTGTTAGCTCTGCACCACCTGTACGCGCACCAATGTTTGCAGACCCGGCGTGTCTGTTTGCTGTTTCTTAATGGCTCCCCAACGGCAATGCTCGGCGGATTTCCCGAGTCTCACAACAAAGCGAGAGAGTGGAAAAAAAGAAATGTTGTTGGGGTGGAGAAGGAGAAAACAAATGCATGTGAAATTAAGACAGGAGAGATTGAGGAGAAATTGGAGACAGGGTGGACTGGAGATGCAGGAAACATCCTGATGGTGGCACTGGAGGACCTGCTATCACTTTTTTCTTTTTTTTCAGAGAGCTCATTGGAAGCACAGGACTCGGAGACATGGCTCCAGCTCACATACTCAAAAGATCTATTTGTATGAGAACCATCAAATGAGTTTATGGGAAATACAAATTCAAGTCTGTTTTTTGTCTTTTCTTCATTACATCCTCCATGTCAGCCGTTTGATGTTGTCTTCTGAACGTTTATCGGGGAGCACTCGAGGGGTGTGAGGGGCTTAAATGCAGCTCAGAGAGCTAAAGTGATGCTTGGTGTTGATCACTCCTTTTGAGATGCACAATTTTGTTGTCAGAAACAATGACCACTTGTGTGAATAGGAAGGGAGTGGGAACGTTTAGCAGATAAAAGACGAATGCTCAAGTGGGATCTGTTTTTCATAGTGTTTGTTTAATTATGCACATTTCAGGGAGCATTTTAGCATGATGAACAAAGGAAATGTTAACCAAGCCAACTGTATTGATGTAATATAGACACATACACACACAGACAGTAGACCGTACAGAAGGTGTTGTTTGTTGAGACCAAAAGAAGCGGAAGTTGTGTCAAGAATGGTCATCATCTGGTTCATCCTCTGGTTCCATCATTATATCCTGGCTGGGGCTATTCTTTGCCTGATGGATGGTTGGAGAGACCATCATTGTTGCAGGTCACCTTTAAACCAATATACTGCCTTTTAGGGGATGAAGCCTCTGCAGAATTGCAACTGTAGATCCAGCAAGGGTGGCGGGGTGGGAGACATCCTCTCATGGGACTTAGGACTGAAGTTGTTAGCCCGCTTAAAACTAAACGCTCGTGGACTCATCAAAACAAAACGTCTCTATTTAGCTCTCTTTTTCATTTTTCACACAGAATTGTTCATGTGTACAATCCCGTGCAACAGCAGAAATGCCTCTGTTTTACTGGCCGAAAGTGTGCCCCATTATTGCCTCTCTGACAGCTTTACCTCGTCTATGAGCGTAGCCATTACGACGATGCGCAGTGAGGCTTTCTTGCGAGGGGGGGGGGGGGGGGGGGGGGGGGAATCAAAAAAACGTGTTTTGCCATGTTAGACATTATCAAGTCGTGCAACACCATTTCAACCACTTCTCATTGTCAGCAAGTCAACACTTGCAAGATAGCAAGTGCTTTGTCGGCGACGAGAAATTGAACTTTTATTCAAGCATAACTATATGTATTTCCAAATCTTGCAAAAGACAAATTTCAGAAAACGCAATAATGATCTAGGAGGGAGAAAACCTCTTGGCCTGCCACTGTGTTTCTTTTGCTTTGTCAGTTTGCTTTTTGGCAAGTCATAACAGAGCTCCAAACTCCCAATCTTTTAACCCTCCCTTTTCTAGTGTCACTGGAAAAGGCTCACTCCCCTGTAATCTCAGTTATTTGAGAAGTGATTTCCTTGCATCCCAAAGAAAATGAATAGAACAAACCATTAAAGGACTCAAATACTTTGGTCTTCCAGAGATGTTGCCCACTATAATGCTAGAATGGACATATTGGGACTGGCTGAGTCCATTCATGCAGCATTTAATGGAGAAACAGTTGTAGTAAAATTTAGAAAAAATGGCAATGCTTGACTACAGCATTTATGAGTTATGATCACACTGGTAGGGAAACGGTGTGAATTTCTGATGAGCTGTTGACAACCAATGCAATGAATGAACTTCTAATGACTTATTGATTGTGCTGCTTGGAACACTAGCTCTTACTTCGAGAAGCTGGGTCTTACAACCTATCCCAATCTTTAAGTGAATACTTGAACACACTTTCTACTTGTCAGTCTATGACAGCAAGGTTTCTCGCACAGATAAACATGACAAGCTATACAATTCTACAGAAAGTAGTTTCCTTCTTCCATCTCCCCCTTTTTCTTCAGTCTCCTCTCTTTCTTCATGTCTCCAAGAGTTGGACAGCGATGGCTGGTTGCACAGTAAAGTGGGGCGCCCTATGGTCCTGTCACTGCAGGTAAATCAGAAGGTCTTGTATCCGTTCTTACCCACGGCACATCTTTCCACAGACATATTAGCCTGTTTTTTGTCCCGACGCCGCTGAGGTAAGATGTCTACCCCCAGGGAGAAGGATACACACACACACACACATACACTCAGGCATTCACACTCATCTCCCAATGTCAGTTGAACCCCTCTTAGAAGGTGACAGTTTTGTTTGTCCATGTCCTGCTGCGTTCTCCCCTGGAGCATGGCTGACACTGGAGCAGCACGCCTCAATCATCCACCGTCATAAACAGAAAACAAGTCTGTGCCATCAGGAAGAAGAAGGAGGAGAGGCATAGACGCAGGACAAAATGACTTAAACAAAATATCCCTCAGGGGGTTTGGAGACTTGGGTCGTAAGGGTGATTGGAGACTGGAGAGAGGAGGTATCAGTTAGAATTTTCTGGAGGGCAAACAGTCTTACAGCGGCAGTCATTTCAGTCACACTGGCTGAGGTGCATTAATATTGGATTGTGCTGCACCTTGCCTCTGAGAGACAGAGGAAAGAAGCATTTCTATTCTCTGCTGCAGGAAGCCAATACAGACAATATTGTGCTATGTTAAGGTCATACAGAAGTTGTTATAAAGCATTAAATAGGCCTACCATTTAATTAAAGCCCCTTCAATTCTGTGTATACAGGAAAAAAAACGGGATACTCATGATTGAATGAGCAAGTTTGATCAGATTTGATATACTGTCATCACAATTTAATTCAAATTTTGCTGAACTCTAATTAATTTTAAAAAAAATCGTGGCATAGAATCGTGATGTCAATTTTTAGAATTGAATCGTGCAGGCCTAGTCAGAAACTCGCCAAACCTTTCCAAATATGCCCAGATATTTTGTCATTGAATAATCCCATCATTCATAATCAGACAACGATGCAAACTATATTTTCAGGGTCTTAACAATTTAGCATAATTAAAATAACTTGTTTTCCTTTTTGCCAGTTTTGTAAGTTAGAAATATAATCACTTCCAAGCTACTTTGAAACATTGCAATGTTTCTTTTTTATTATTATTAATTCTTAAATGATTTAATGCTAACCATTGATTTGTTTGTCTGTCTGTCATATTCCGGCACAAATAAAACCGATAAACTATCTTCCCAACCTATTGGGAAGAGTCAACAGCAATGCCAGTAGCTGTGTGAGGCTGTTTGGAGGCACAGCGGGGCTCCGAATGCTAACACTCTTAAAGTGACACTGCTTTATTCTGGATGCAGATCTTTGTTCTTTATTGTCAAATTACGTTTTGGTGTCTCACACAGACATACACATACACACACACACACACACACACCCCTTACAATGCTTGTGTGTTTGTTACCACTGACCAACTTGTATGCAGTCAGTTAGGCTGTTGGTGAAGCATGCCTCATATTCTCGCAAGAAGAAGCGACTGCAGATGCATTCTGGCTAATGGAGTCATTTAGAGGAGATTGGGGGGGGGGGTGTTTGTGTGTGTGTGTGTATGGTACTTCTGAGCTACCATGCTGAGGCTTGCTGGAGAGGACTAGACGGCAAGTAACATTACAGGGTGTAATTACTTCAAGCACCATTAGGAACACAATAACATCTGTGCTTAGCAGAAAACAAAGTCCAGCATGCTCTCCAAATGTGTTGACTCGGTTTATGTGTGTCTGCACAAACAGGGACTCTGTTGCTGGAGCAATCTACTCATTACTTGTTAATCACTTGAATAGGAGGACCGGTTTTCTAACAAAGCACCAGCTGAGGTAATGACTTGTCACTGCGAAGCACTCTGCAGAAGCCCGCTGGCAGAGGCCAAAGTGCAAGCACTGTGGACTCAGCAGGTTCCTAACCTAACTTTACACCGAGGATATTAAGTTCGATGCTGCGGTCAGTCTTCAGCAAAGTTACTTGCAAAAAGTGAATATTTGGAGGGATTTGAATTACCCTTCTACTTAAGATTATTGGTGGAACAAGTCCTCCTAGTATGTTTTTTAAAGCGCCAGTTCACTTAAAGAATTGTTACTATTAGTAGTGCTATTAAGATAATTTTGTTTGTGTTTGCCGAGAGTTTGAGGGATTCCTTTTTGAAAGTTTTTATCCTTGCCACTCCTGTTAAACACTGAACTTTATGAAATTGACAAACTGTATTTAAAGCGGGTGACTCACGGCACAGCCGCGTCTCGGATCAGCGCATCGCAAGTTCCTGTTGATATCCACAATTTCCATTGGGACTATTTCTTCTGTGATAGAAAAGTAGTTCTACACTGTAATAAAAAGTTCCAAATCCACACTACATACACATTATATTTCGCACATACTAGTCGGCATACTACTGTTTTAGTAGTTAATATAAAAAAATCTGCATACTTTTTCATTTTACACTCCGGAAGTACACAATGCATGCAACATTGTACGTCATTTCAACACTCACTTTTCTCAGCTGTGACCAGGGTTTTAATTCCCCTTGGGGGCAAGCGGTGTACATCTGCAGCATACTCAAGAATTGACCGTCTTTTATTATGCATGTGGTTTGAGTATACTTCATTTTATTGTCTTTCCATTGTGAACACACTGTAAGGATGAAGCTCTATGGAGTTGCATCTCCATGAGTGACAACTGGTTGGACACGGGCAGACAAACCTGAACATGCATTGAAATATTTATGTCTAATCAAATTTGAAGGCTTTCTTATCAATTATTTATCTGCTACAGTAACAACCATCGTTGCGTTTGGCTCTTCTGCTGGATTGTGTTGTGAACCATGCTTTTAAAATATGTAGAGTTTGTCAAAAGAAATTATTTTAAACAGTAATTTACAACACAAATGTAAACTGATTCTTTAGGTTTCTACACTTTTGGTCTTGACATAACATGTCATCATTGGTTGCACATGGCTACAGTTTAATACTACAGCAAGATTTTTGCCCACTTATTATTAACAGTATTAATAATAGGGTTATATTTATACCAAAAATAAGCTATATATATCATGATTTATTGAGAAACACCAAGCACTTCTATGTAAAATCAGACATTCAGCACCCTCATATAGCTGGAGTGGAAAGATCCTTAGTTTCATAACCACAATTTCAGACATGGAGACAGTTTGAATAAGGCTCCTTAGAACAAATCAACTATTAAGGGTCACCCCTGCAACATATACATATGAATATGAGATTAATGATACTTTGACATGTGAAATATTGCATCACTAGCTGGTCTATGTCGGGTACCACTACCCTAAAACCAGTTGAGCTTCTGTACAAGAAAGCGCTTAAGTTAAAAGTTAAAAAACTTTCTCTTATCATCATTGCAACATCTTAGAGAAATATAAATCACTTAGTTTTGATAATTATTTTAAATGTTCCTCACTGTGTTTAATTTATAAAGTATTTCGTACTTTTTCTACAATTCCTTATTTTCTACTAAGGAATTGTCCTGTTTTCTTTTTCTTAATTTCTCTTTGTTTCTTCTTGTTTTCATATACTAAATGTTACTATCCTATGTCTTTTTTACTGTAACTCCAAACTGTCTATTGGACTGCAGATGGAAATTAGCCCTTGGGTTAACAATCTAGCACGTTTACATGTATTGTTGTGCATGTTCATCAATGTGCATTGTCATGAATTAATAAAATAAATAAAAATAAAACAAATGAATAGGTCGAAGACAGATGCAACAGCTGAATTAGGGTACCAGTACCTTCTTTTGGACAAGTTCAGACCCTGCTTTGGTAGAAAACAAGTAAAATGTTTTGACATTTGTACACCCACATAGC
Source organism: Etheostoma cragini (assembly GCF_013103735.1). Taxonomy (NCBI): domain Eukaryota; kingdom Metazoa; phylum Chordata; class Actinopteri; order Perciformes; family Percidae; genus Etheostoma; species Etheostoma cragini. The sequence goes on along the minus strand of NC_048429.1, from coordinate 13,007,675 downwards.
TCTAAATGTAGAATACCTGTGCAATGTTCTTACATTTACATAGAATCTTCCTGGAATCCTCGATATTTTCTGTCTTATTAGGAAACAAGCTTTGTGGGTGTGGCAATGTGAATCTTTTAAAGCATAAACAATGCATATAATTGTAGCGTGAAAACCTGACTCATTCAAAATAAAGGCTATCTCTGAAATGAACGCAATTGGAAATAAATCACATATCCCAGCATGGCTTCCAGACAATAATTAAGATTTGAAAGAGTAACCCTCATGTTGTCCTTGGGTCAAATCTAACCCGTTTTCAGTTTGTTTTGTTTTTATCACAAAAAATGGGCCTTCTAAATAAGCGTTGAAAATGTCAGCATTATAAATATCAAATAACTTTGAAAAAAACATCAAAAGGCACCCACAACTTGAAACAGTGACAAAAAAGCGTTTTTCCATGGTTGACTGGGAGACAACACAAGGGTTAAGAAGATGTTGCGTGTTTAGCTTTGCTAATTGCTGTAATATTGCTGATTCAAGGGCCTCTCCTTTTGAGTGTTGGCTTTTACTCTAAATTCCAATACGGGTAATGGGTGTGATGTCATGGCCCTGTGAAGGGCGGAGGTTATTTAGGGACACAGGTCATCTGCGGGTGTGTACTGTACATGTGTGAAGGGTGTTCTTGTGACAAACATTTCAGCTGTTTAGATAAGCTCAAACTTGGAGAGAACAGATAATGATTGTAAGTCATGTACCGGGAAATCTATCAAATATAGTAGAATGGAACTGAGATGTTCAGTGTATTACTTTTTAGTATCGGTCATAACGACATTAAAACATGCTGCTGGTCTAAATGGAACCTACGTGACTTAAAGGTACAGGAGACTGTCCGACCATTTTATAAAATGCATTGTCTTAAAATACGCTGGAGTGTGGTCTAATAGTGTCCTGATTTTTTTTTTTAAATTTTTTTATAGGACTGTCTTTGAGTACAACATTGTCTGTCATTGTTTGTTTTTTTTCCCCCACATTCATTTAAAGTAACAGGCATTTGTTTCTACAATTTGCTTTCTTTATTTATGTTAAACATTATTTTTAAAGGGTAAAGTGCAGTATCGTTAATGGGCGCTGCACAATTTTAGGGCTGGTTATAGGCTCAAAGACGGCTTTAGAGACCCCTTATTGCTTGCTAGTGTGGTTTGAGGTGTTGCCTTCTATCATTCCCTGCATGTTATTAATGTGTGAGTTTTAAAGTGTGCAGTGGTATTTTTTTCTATTGCTCTTTTATTGTTTGTAATGGGTTCTAACGCATATTATTAGCCTCTTAATTATTCCAGTGCAATTTTGCTATTCATTTCAAGTGATTGTGTTGGTGTCACTGCACCTTACCTTTTTTTGTTTTTAAAGTCACTTCTGTGTAGTTGTACACTGGCACTGTTGGCCGTTCCTCATTAGTGTTTTTAATATATGCAGACTTTGTGAATAAACTCCATTTATATTTGGTAACTGGCCTCTCTTCCTGGTTTGTTCTGGACACTTACCTGTTTTCAATCACTACATAATGAAAAATGGTTCCTTTTGAAAAACAAATTAATGCACAATGAGCTGTCATAGGCTGTTGCTGTAATTGCTAGCACAGAATAGTCATGATAAATTGGTGATAAGTGCTTAAATAATACCTGAGCCCAACCCAAACGCAAAGTGTTTTAGAACTGTATTAATCTAATGCTGCTTTTAAGATCTCTCTCTCAGCTCCTTATGAAATAAAATAAAGTGTTGAAGTGGAATTTTTCAATACCTGGCAACCTCATATTAATTACTATAGGCTTTAACTGATATATCAAGCAGTAGTAAATGTTGAGCAGTTCATTCTTGACCTTTCGTACCAGCAGTCAACAAAACAATCTCAACTCGACTCTTCAATTTGGAAGACTTGTTAGTGTAAGTGGAGCTTTAGTCGAGATTGGTTTATCATTAGTGAGTACATTAAAGCGCCAATATTACGCTCATTATCAGGTTCATAATTGTATTTTGAGGTTTCACCAGAATAGGTTTAAATGGTTTCATTTTCAGAAAACACCCTATTTTGTTGTGCTGCACATGGCTCCAGATCCCGTTTTCACCTTGTGTGTTTAGGTCTCTATTTTTGCTAAAGAGTGAGACATCTCATATATTATTACTATATTATCTTTGTTGGGAGTTGCACATGCTCAGTAGCTAGCTAAGATCACATCACCTAGGTAACTCTTTCTCCAACTTTGGTCAGTCCAAGGCTGTCAGTCCATTATCTGGGAGACTTCTTCCAAACGAGGGCCACTTGTGGAATACCTGGAACATGGAAGTAGTTCTTTTGGAGATAATGGTAGGCTAGTGTGTGTCGTAGCAGTATTTTGCTATTGAGAACAAGCTAGCATGCTAGCGCTAACATGTGCCATGGTTAGCCACCTCCTCTCGGCTAGTTAGATAGAAAGCCGAACAGCTCGCCCGGCCACTGAAGGCAGAGGACATTCCAAAACCCGTATTCACTCAAAACAGCATAATCTTCTTCTTTTTTTTCAACTTTTTATGCATTTGGAAGCACAAGCGACACAAGAACATCCCAAATCCCAGAAAGGGATTTTCTTCTTTCTTAATATGGGCACTTTAAGCATTGAACACCTACATGTATTGTCATTATTGAGCAATCACATTTAATTTTCTTTTTATAATTTTATCTGATAATCTGAAAATAGTTTTGAAGTTAGACTAGTTTGCAAACTTCCTGAAAATGACACATTATCTTATAATCCTATTCTCCCGTTTGAAAAAAGATGGCATTTTACCAGTAAAAATTACCCAAACATGAGTTGATTATGAATTTATTTGGTGATTAGTTTCTTTTACAACTTCAACTTTTCAGTACCAAAAACTCATGACATCAGGTAACTTGAATGCAATCGTATGGTTTTCAGTGTGAGATTGTCAATTAGAAAGGTATCGCCCAAAAAAGCACGGAGAACGCCTCAGGCAATCTAAAATGCAGTAGTTCAGAACACTCTGCCATACACATATGATGATATGATAATAATATTGATTGAAAAACCTTGCATGGTTCCAGCTTTGAGGGCTGACCTCCAGCATGTGTGAGTGCATTAGTGAGTTGAAATGTGTGAGAGAAGGTGTGTGTGTGTTTTTGTGTGTGTGTGTGGGCGAGAGACGAAGAGTGAGAGATGAGAGGCCGGTAGTGGCTCCTGACTGGGAAGATAGACTGTTACGGCCTCATTGATCTAAATCTCTCACAGGGAGCCCATTCCAATCAATACAGAGAGAAGTAGGCAACAGCACTGCTGCTGTTTGGACCACCACCCCTGCAATATCTGCTCTTTCTGTCCCTCCATCTCTGTTTCTCACTTTCACTGGTTTCACACCACCCACCTAATTCCTTTCAGTTTCTCTCACACAAGCAAATATGTCTCCTTTAGTTTGGCCCTTGTTAGCTGTTGGAAAACTGCAATTTTCCTGATTTGGCTGCTGTAATTATTGGTGTAACACAACCGCCTGGTATAAAACTACCTTTACTTGACCACTTCACATTCCACCACTGGAGAACAGCTTGTTTGTGTGGGTGTTTCTGATAACAATGGTTATATTAGGGATTAAAACATCTGGAAAGGTATCAAAAAATCTCCTATAATTAGCCTCTGATTGGACATACTGCTTAAAAAGACCAATTCAGGCTATTAATAATGGGTATTATTCTTGAAGTAACACACCGTGTGTGTGTGTGTGTGTGTGTGTGTGTGTGTGTGTGTGTGTGTGTGTGTGTGTGTGTGTGTGTGTGTGTGTGTGTGTGTGTGTGTGTGTGTGTGTGTTCTATATTTGTGGGGTCCAAAAAAATGGGAATGCAGTATACTTGTGGTGCCAAAATGCTGGACACCAACTGTAAAGGGCTGTTTGAGGGTTAAGACTTTGTTTTAGGGTTTGGGTAAGGGTTAAGGTTAGGCATTTAGTTGAGATGGTTAGGGTAAGGGGCTAGGGAATGCATCATGGTGAGGACGGGTCCTCACACAGATAGTACCACGCACTGCATGTGTGGACATTGACAGAGAGTCATTGAGCATGTCAAGGGGTCACAAAAGCACCATCATCTACTGTTGGGAACTCTTTCTTTGTCTAAAGACAATGGGGAATTGTTTGTGTGTGTGGGTGTGTGTGGGGCTGTTTTGTCTCACTTCGCATCTCAGGTGCCATGTGGCAATGAGAGAGTGGCTCTCAGTAGGGCTACAGACAAGCAGATGGAGAATAAATCAATAAGGAAGTAGCAAAGCAAGAAAATAAGGGGGAAAAGAGAGAGAGGGAATGAAAACAATTTTTTTGCCACGGCGGACAAGAGGCTGGACGATCCCTGGTCTTTGCGGTCATACTAGACCTCATATCAGAGTAAAGTACTGCCATTTTGAGGGCCAACTGTCGCTACATTTCAGATTAATCAATACTTGCTTTAAACAGCAGGTCAACACAGTCACACGTTTGCAGCCACAAGTGGTAGGCACTTTTAGATTTCTATGGATTAAAGGAACCCAAGTGACAAGGACCACCCAATAGCTTTGATCTGGCTCTGACTTTCTGTTCTGACAGAGCTGAGACGTCTTCTGTGATCATAACTAAATCCAATTCCAAGATCAATTCTATCGCAAATCCCTAGTTGCTATAGATTTTGTAGTGTTGGGATTTCGATAATCTTTAATAGATTTTGTAGTGTTGGGATTTAGATAAATAGTCTTTAATTGACACTATTTTACAGCACTCACATATTTGTTCCATCATTGTAGACTTTTTTTTTTTCTTCTTTTCTTCAAATGAACAGGTGAAATTTCCAGTGGCACACAATATGTGGGCTACGTTTGGAAATTACTTTTGTTACCTGTGCATAGCCTGGTAATAAAGGTGCTGTGGGTTATTTCCACAGAACAGACGCACAGGCATGCAGAACATTGTTTTTTATTTTATCACGTGTGCAGGGACAGAACATTGCAACGGGTGTTTTCTTTGACTTTGACATCATTTTTAGATAACTGGGACAATGACAACCTTGTCTGTGCCTTTTTAAGAGTTTTAGAAATATTTTTGCATTACTGCAAATACACTGTGATTACAGTAACCAAATTCAGATTACTTTTCAGCACTTGGAATTGCCTTGCTGTATCAAAAGAGAAACCAGACTGTGTGCAGAATGAGCCCAGCGTGAAATACCACTCCATCTCAGCAGAGACCTTTCATGTCTGATGTTCTTTAATGAAACATCTCGCTCACATCAGAGAAGCCTATTAAATTCTACTCATACAGGGACAGACAGAAGGAGTGAAAGGCTGAGACTGAGAAAGCCAGAGCAAGGAGCGCGTTGACCTTTGTGTGTGTGTGTGTGTGTGTGTGTGTGTGTGTGTGTGTGTGTGTGTGTGTGTGTGTGTGTGTGTGTGTGTGTGTGTGTGTGTGTGTGTGTGTGGTGATCATCATCACTAGTGTCTGGCACCATGAAGATCAGTCAAAGGACATGGAAAGGACCACATTTTAAAGGACTTTATTGAGCATTTTCAGAGAATAAATCATGTATCTACTCGCAGCTTAACCACTTAACCACTCGCAGCTTAAATGTTTACTCGAATATGGAGAGCAGCCAGATTGAATAAAAACTTTAGGTCAAAATGAAATTAGATTTCATTTTTGCAAAGAAATGAGAACAACCATAGGTACTCATTCAGCAGGTATTGAAATAGCAAAAACAAGAACCAATGTCTGGTAATCAGTGCTGATGTTAGCAAGCTAAGCTAACTAGCTTTAACTTTCCTAGTGGAAGCCATGAGTTAAAGCTAGTTTTCCTAGTGTGCTTGCATGTGACAAAAGGAGTGGGAATTCAAATTCCAGTTCTAGTTCCTCTGCATTGTCTTTTTGCTAAAGTCTTTAGCGTTTTCAAATGTTTGCCTACCGGATAACAGATCTCACTTTCACAGTTTCTGTGTCTGTCTGCATACATTTCAGTGTGCGTTTGTGCACAGAGGATCAAAAAGCATCCAGTTGTTTGAAATAACATACTGTAAGCTGAAAAAGTGAGAACTGAAGGTGAATTACAACAGACATTCAAAGTCTGTATTAACAGAGTTAGACACACACACACATAGACAATACATATGAAAAAGCATAATAGAATAAAGTGTGTCTGTGTGCTTGTGTTAGCAGTGTTTTGGCTGCGGTGATAGAGCATCTGCAAAATGGCAGTCATGAGGCTAATTGTGATAGAGCCAACTCATCACTTTGGCACCTACAGGCGCACACACACACTCCAGTGATGGCACGTCCCTAAAGAGATTGTGGAAAACACACTTAACCCGACACACAAACACAGTTTATCCTAACATCATAATATTGTGCATTTGGTTAAAAACAGTTGTATCATTGAATTTTCCGATGGTCGGTCAGGCTTTATGAAAAGGAGCTAATAAGGCAGCTTTTTCAGTGGATTATGCATGAAGTTAACAATGTATAATTCTGGCTTATCCCAGGTTATGATGATTCAACGGTCAGTAGTTTTCGCCGAGAGAGGAACAAAGCTCGGAGCCACAGGTGCACCGCAGCAGTCCTGAGACACACCAAATCACTTAGCAACCACTTTGCCTTATTACCCAGAATTCACTGGGGTCCTGTTAGTGTATTAGCAGGTTATTCAGCTCTTTTCATTAGTGCCCTTGGTTTATATCTGCTTTCACCTGGGTCACAGATTAAATGTGTTTTCCTCCCCAAAAACTGAAGATTTTTTTTTTTTTTATCTTTTCAGTTTATCGGTGTACTTCACAGGCCTTTCTTCTTCATCCTTGTCACAATGCAGTATCTCGTCGGCTGTCTCTCTTTGCAATACAGGGAGAAATCCTATTTGTGTTCTCCTTCGTGGTAGGATAAAAACCTTCTGCAGATTGTAGCAGCTGAGTCCAGCTCAGTCCAGTTCAGCTGTTTCATCTGGCAGCTTGAGATCCTTTGAGCTTCAAAGTCTTCCATTTTCCAAAAAGTACAGATACAAAACAACTGACACTGAGGTTTGTATATGGCAGCAGTCGCACTAGCAGCTGTATCATATCATATTTTGGGGTTAGTTAAAGCTGCATGAGGCAATTTTGCAGATAACAGCTCCACATGGCAGCAAGGACATTACTGAATCGCTTCAGTAACAGATTCTGCAATGTAATGTTTTAGCCATCAGTTTTTTCTCTTTGGCCACTGGGCGATGGGAGTCTTTTTTTAAACACGTTTTCTTGTGCATTGAGAGGACTTCTTGCATTTAAGCAATACACTACGGCGGTGATGGGTCGCCAGCGTTTGGGATTAACACCAATGCTATGCGTGTATTTTTCCAGGAAACTCTTGCTAAGTGCAACTCAGACTTTGTTTTCTAGCAGCGAAATGTCCAGTCCTCAGTCCACTGACTGGCATGTGCTTTGCTCCGGGGCCGACAGTGTACAAAGATCTTCTAACACACACTGCTGCTGCTCCTCGATACCGCGGGCAAACAGCCGGATCAACTGGCACTGGACACTGCAGAGGGGAAGAGAGTGTGTGTGTGTGTGTGTGTGTGTGTGTGTACACACACACACACACACACACACACACACACACACACATATATATAAATCGCATCATTTAGCCTGAATAACAAACCATCAACTTAATGACTATGCTCATTTCAATGAGCCTTTACTGTCCATGTGGCAGATGTAAAAGCAATGGAACGGCACCCAAGTGTGCAAACTTGACATGCAAACTTGAAAGTGACAATCTTTGTGGAGTGTTGGGTATAAAGACCTTTTTAAATGAGACCCCTTTAACAGATGTAAAAATGCGGATGGGGCTGACGCACTATAATGACACGCATAAGACATCCTGATGCATACAAGGTAAAAGTATACGGGCAGAAAATAAGCTGGGAACAGCCAAGACAACTATTATGGTACAGTAGTTTATTGCCTCAATTACTGCCTGTCTACTAAATATCACCTGTATTTTTACTTGAACACCTGTTTACTTGCAGGCTTCACCAGCAGTTAAGATGATGGAACAGCATAGTAACTTGTAATTTTAAACCCAGTGTAGCAGTTTATTATTTGTATTATTATTATACAGAATGCCAATCACACCACAATAACAACTCTAAAATCAAGGAAGCACTACGATTGGGTTATAATTACATGAAGGGCCCCTAGCTTGTTTTAATTGTTTTGATCGGTCATTGAGGCAACTTGAGTTTAATTTTTAATTTTTTTTAAATGTGCATTTCTCACGTCCAAAGCAAAACTCTTCACTTTCTTTTTTAGCCTGGGCTATTACCATTAATTATCCGAGCAGCACTCTGGCTGGCGCACTCCAAGAACGATTAGCGGTGAGGAAAAGGCAATAAGAGGACAGACTTCTGCTTTAATTAAAGGGGAGTAGCCTTTTAATATGGGGAGGGCCGTTAAATTAGCAACATTACAGCGCCACGCATCATTGGCAAAGTACAATGGAGCGTGAAATAAATTATGCGTCCAACAGTGCCACACCGGCTGTATAGAGATCTCATAGTGGGTAAAGCTGAAGTGTGGACAGGGCCAGATTAATGAGAGGGGAATTTTGCAGAGTTTCTAAGATCGTCCAGCAGGGAACAGTCAGAGTCTCCTGACCACAGTATGTTGGACACTAGCTAATGGCACGGCTGCTCTCATTTCTACCCAGCCAACTAGAACTCTTTTGTCACCAGCTACTACAGTAGGGGAGAGCTGGGACAGTTGAAACCCTTCTTAATTAAACGTACCGGGACTAATGAAACATAGTTTAAACCATATAAACATCCTACTACATATCATAAATGGTTCTCCCAAAAGGTGTTTTGTTTTTAGATTGCTGCTGGGCTATAGGTCTTTGTGATTGTCTTTAATAAGTCACGTGAAGTGTGTAGGAAGCAGATTACTGAAATATCCCGCGCTGTGGATGATTTTAGTTAGATCAGTAAGTTTTCCCATTTATATCATGTTTCTATTGTAGAAAATGTCGTTTTCACTAGTTTTTTACGTGGGGTTAGTTCCACTGCACATCCATAGGATGACATGGGAAAACTCAACCCCCTATCTGGTATCTTTCTAAAACTGCTTGTCCATATCTCCCCTCCATAAATTATTGTATGAACACAGATATTTGGCCATTTGCTTGAAATGCATGGAGTTACAGCCTGGTCGGGACGATTCAAACAGACATATGCCAATATAGCCTGTACTGTGCTAAATGCTAACCTGTTGACAATAACAAGGTGATCTAAGGTGATGCTAGCAGGCATACTGTTAACCACTATATAAGCTTAGTTTGGTAGCATGCTAACACTTCCTAATTAGCATTAAACACAGAGTACAGCTACCCAACCAACCAACCAACCAACAGTGTCCTCTGTTGAGCCACACGGCTAACAAGGCTAAGAGTTGTATGTGAGAGTGAAGTGTGAATACAGAGCTGTCTGGCATTAAGAATGTGATCTAGTTCTACTTTTCTACTACCAAATGTCCCTGAGTGTCTCTAAGTCATGACACTCAGGGACATTTTAGAGCATGGTGCTGGAATTCAGAGCAAAGCGTGTTCTTTTTCTGGAGATTATATCTGTAATATCCACAAAAAGAACAGCCTTTGCTGTGAATTCCAGCACCATGGTGATGCACGAAGTAGGAGCCCTGCAAGTATTTCAATGCTTTATCCATTATACTCTCTTCTGCAATATTGTGTGTGCTGATTCAAAGCCATTTAACTGTCTTCACCTAAACCAAGAATGATTCTGCCTGTCTTCATCGCCTCAAAAAGTAAATTCATTCGTCACAGGCTTTATAAAATGCAAAATAAGCTGGCACAGTGGAAAAGTGATTGAACCATGCCTGTCTTCAGCAGTCGAAATGATTGTTTTCAGTTTTACAGCATTAAAAAGCCATATTTATGGGCATAACACTCATCATTTACTGGTAAATGACAATATATTTTTTTGTTTTTGCCAGTGCTGAGTCAAAACGATGTCTGATTTGTTTGTTTGCACTTTAGTATGACTCTTTAGTTTTGAGTTGAACAACTTTATTTCTAACAAGATATGCAAATGCATGGACTAGAGTGCTTCAAATAACAGTAAGTTTGGAGTTGGATTGTTTATTCAGGCGATTCTGGGATTAGTTACCTGACTTGGATGGCAACGTTAGGCAGGATCTCCCCGTCGCAGGTCCAGCTGCTGTGGGAGGTGCTGTGGTTGCAGGTTGTTTGGGCGGAGCATATGGGACTGAAGCCTGTCTTCTTTGGACTCTGACTCAGGTCCTCTAGTGAAACCAGCTGATGTTGCCGCGGCTGGAAACGAAACTTCCTCACCCGGTGGACCTCCACAAACGAGTGGTCAAACTGGGGAAGAAAGCAGCGATGGATGAGAAATAGATGAAAGGGAGGAGGAGGAGAGAAGGACGCATAGATGGATGAAGGAACAGATGTGTCCACAGATGGTGCAAAGGTTAAGACCGCCGCTCTCCAGCAGCACTTGAAGAGTTTCTTTTGAAAATTAGCAGTGCGAACACAAGAGTCCATCGTTGTTTAGAGTCAAATGCATTTTGAGTTTCCACAAGAATCGGGCAACAAATATGCAGTACACAATTACAGACAAGTGATGAAAGCACATACTTACATTCTGAAGATGAAAGCTAACTTTAGAGAAAATCTACTTTAAGTACCGTGGCCTGAAGCTCCATTACAGTATCTGCACTTGATGGATAGAGGTCAAACTAAAAAGTGGGTATAGATAGTTTTTTATAGATAGTTTTAATTTTAAAAATCATAAAATAATCCATCAAGAATCAACAGCCACCATAATTTCTTTGGTGGATAAATGGGTCAGGGTTCTACTCGGGTTTATTCAAAACTCAGGCTGCCTTTTTAGAAACATTAACTTTTTAAACGTTTAAATGTCCCGAGTTGACCATGAACTACTTAATCATATACACAAAATAGCAGTCAAAATGGGCAGTGGCATATTTTTCTGAAATATGATGATCACAGTGGGTGGCAAAACGATTCCTGGCATGCCATTCTTCTTCAGTTTACTTGTAGCTCCATAGCGGGTGAGGTAAAAAGTTAATTTCTCCTCCATTGTCTTTCTATGGACTCCTGCTGATTTTATAATGAAAAGCAAAACTACACGTAGCTTTGTTTTCCTTCCTCCCCATTTATGATGAAAGAAAAACGGCCAACAGGAGATCAGATGCAAAATAGAGGGATGGAGAGAGGAGGTCAGATGAAACGGAAGGACATAAAAACTGTAAATGACGGAGGAGTAAGAAGAAGAAAGAAAAAAAGTATTTTGTCAAAATTGCCTTTCATCCTACTCGGTGTCGCAGAAAGGTTGAGCTCTGCCTGGCGCAACACCTCCTTCTACTTCACGGGGTGCCACTTTCTCTCTATTCCCTTCTCTTTTACTCTCTTTCTCACACTCTCTCATCCCGAAAGCGGAGTGACAGCCATTTATTTCACATCAGACCCACTTTATGACTGCAGCAGCTTTGCATTCATGCTGGACGGTCTGTCTAAAAGGCTTTCTGACAAGGCCATGAATACGCTTAGTGGCTTCTCACTCCTTGTTTCTCTGCGCTTGGCTGGACAGTGATGCTGATATTAGGTGAACTCAGACGCAAAGTCCCAATCGCCGTACTCATACGACTACTTCTCTACCTTTCTGTGTTGCAAGTGAAGCAGCAAAAGACGACCTCAAGCTAGAGACGCGCCACGTTGTGCCATTTTACTGCCTGCACCACAACACACTCTGCCTTTGAGAAAATGAAAGCCCAGATGGGCCGATATCCTTTCTCTGCTTTACCCGCCCAGATAATTTGGCCGACTCATGAGAGAGAGAGAGAGAGACATCCCCCAAAAGCTACAGACTCAGAAATGGCACATTGGGAAAGAGATTTCAAATAGTAGGGGACCACTAAGGCCTATATAAAAGCATCCAAAGAGCATCATGGCATGGGACCTTTTAATATATTGAGCAACTTTTGTTATAAAATCCGTTTTAGGCCTTGTTGCATTAGCCAGAAAATGCTGGTAATTTGATTTTGCCCACACAGATTTGTAATTTAATTCAGTCACCTGGATGTTATATGCTTTATTGGGGCCGTGGTATTGCGTGGACACGCCTTATGCCACACAGAGCCGCAAAATCTTCCCTGAAGTTGCTACGTTTCCCTGTAATAACAGCAGCTCTGCTAACATTTTCTTTATTGTTTTTGGTCTTAAACTATCTGTCTTTTCTACTTCTGAATCCTATTAATTTCAAAGCTGCCAATACATAATCTCCCTATCTAATCAAATCTCATCACAAGTTAAAACTCACCTCGGGATGTCAGTGTTCGCTCAAAACACACTTTGCAATTGAACACTTTAACCAAGGCAGCTACTGTAGATAAAATTACTACAAGATCTTTCTAAATTGGATAAACTTCCCGAGGTCCTTCCTGAGGTAATAATTACTAATCACTAGACTTCCCCTGGCAATACATGCTTTCCTGAGAGGACATTAGTCTGGTATCAGCCTGTTCTCCCATACAGCACATCCCTTATGCAGCGATTACACGTGCCTCTCTGGACCGGGGTGGAGGTTATTTATGATACGTGGGAAGGCACTAGGGCTAAGGCATTTGAACTAAAGTGAACCATAGTTGGGAAATTGAGCCGAGTCAGCAAATGGAGGTGCTAGCACAGCAAGTGGGCAAATTCCTGCCTTCTGCTCGCTCCTTAACAGACTTAACACCCTCTCAGTTCATCTGTGCAAAGATTGAGCAACTCCTGATAATGAAAACTTTAATTTAGTGTGATAGTGATTGACAGGAGGCTTACAAGTTTTGCTTTTATTTTGGTGAATTCCTTAAAAGAATTGTTTTTTTTTTCTTATCTCTGCTGGATACAAATAACATAAATGTCTCCAGCTCATTTCAATTATGAAATATACTCTACAGAATGACTCATACACTGTTTATGTACACTTCTTTTAGAAGTATTAAATCATAAACTGAGTACTATTCCCATTGGGTATTGTAGAAAGCGCTCTGCAGTTAATCATACGCTGAACTGAGCTAAAGATGCCATACTTTAACCTCACTCCTACCTGGTCGTCTTTGTTGGTGTGTCGAAGGAGGTGTCTGAGGAAGTTCAGACGGGAGCACTTCCTGACGAGGATGAGGTCCGTGGTGCCGTCGGCGAGGTGAGCGGAGGGCGACAGGCCTTGTGGACTGCGGGGACACGCGCAGCTCATATTGGCTGCATTAATGGCAATAAACTTTCCAGTGATTACACTCCAACCACCCATGCCATCTGAAACAGAGGTGTCAAAAGTTGGAGTATGACCGCACATCCAGTTCACGTAGTTGTACTTTTGGGCATACTTCTCTTTGATTCAAAGTAAAAATCGATCAATGTTAAATAAAATTGCTGACCATTAGTGATGCGCCCGAAGATGGGAATAATAAAAGCAGTAAATCATCAAAAGTAACCAAATGTTGAGTTTCCAACCAACATCAAGTCCTGCAGAACTACAATCACCTGCAATTGATATGAATGCCTGGTTGAGTTATTGGTTTTTAAACCTTTTTTGAAGTGCGGTTTTACTACAGTGTTTAGTCCTCTCCATCTGCTATTGACACTTTTAAATGAACAGACCTTGAGAAGCTATGAATACACTGTACTGCCAGCTGAAATTCTGCAACATTCGCAAACCTGCCACATTAGATTTAGTTTGTAGTATTCTGCCAGCTCTAAGTTTCTTACTTGTGCAAGTAAGATAAGAGCTACATACTGTATAAGCTAAAAAAATCCGATTCCTTTCAGGCTTTAGTTTGGCTGTTCCAGAAGTGCTGATGTTAAACTGAAACAAATCTTTGTAGCAACAGTAGCGGAATCTGGTTTTAAAATGATAGTGGTATTTTGCTTTATGAGACCTTAAGGTTAAGTTCCCAGCTTGTTACACATCAGCAGTGCTGCTGATGAGGGTCCATTAGGATCCAGATGTCTTGGCAGGAATTCTCAGAGCAGCTTTACCCTGATGAGTGAGCCAAGATGAAACTTTAGTGTGTGTGTGTGTGTGTTAACCTTGTAGGAGAGCTGAATGTCTTGTTTTAAAATGCAATTAAATATGGCCAAGGAATGTTTCACTATATCTAAAGCGGGAGTTGTGTAGATAGAAGACTGATAAGATTAACCTTGAGTTTGCCTTTTATGACTGATTGCACACGTGGCCTCTAAATCTGAAATAACAGACGCAATGGTCGCACTTCACAAATCACCGCACTGTTCCACGGAGATTAGCGACCGTTCGCGATGGTGGCGTATCAAAGACACAGTCACCCAGAGGGGGGGCCGCCAGTGTCTGTCACCAGGGGGATAGTCATTGGAGTAAGCTGCGAAAAAAAGTGATCACAGACGTCCAAACCTCAGAGGGAAAATTATGTGATCTCGGAAAGCAAAACGATTCATTACCTTTTCCACTCATTTTGCAAAACAAACTTACAGAGGTGATAACGCAAACCGATGATAACAAGCCCGCTGAGGCTACATAAAAACAACAATATTCTAATTGGGAAGCAGTGATTAAAGCTGAATACACAAAAAAAAAAATACAAAAAAAAAAAATCCAACTGCGGACTGTAGGCTCTGCATTAGTAGTATGTTTCCAAATGAGTATTTGCTTTTGGAGGAGAAGCTGGCTCATTTGCAGAGAGGGAGAGTGTCGTGCCTCATTGATTTAGCAGTTGTCTGAGATTTCCCTTGCCAGAAAGGAGGGGGAAAAAAAAAACACACTAAATCGCAAAACAAACGGCAGCACTGGCATGAGACAAACCCCCTGTCAGAGCTGGCAAAGCCAAATTCTTTCCTGATTAGTGGGAGTGTGTTACACATCACACACAAACAGGTTGCACTCGCTTTCATATTAAGACAGCAAAAAAACATACACACACTCCATATGAAGTCCCAGATAGCCAGGTCAAGGGAGAAAATGTTAAATTTAATTTAATGACACTAATTAGACAGGAAAAAAAAACAGTCTGCATCTTTGAAGCTCCAATTACACACACAAGCATGCACCGGTGCACGCACACACACAAGTCAGAATTTCATCTGCTTCCAGAAGGGTGGGGGGTGATGTTGTCCTACTCAAAGCTGAGTGGACAGACACCAGCCTTGTGTGTGTGTTGATTGGGAAATTGAGATAAAGGCTCCGGAGGGGCACATGTCACTAAAATCAGTTTATATTTTCTCGTCAATAACTCATCAAGAATCTCATCAACAATGTTGCCGTGCCGCGGGAGAAAAACAACCCCAACTGAAAATGGGAGATTTTTGAAAAGGGGAAGATGATGTTGTTATTTACACTCGGTCCAACTCAGGTACTGCAGAATGTAAATCTCCCCTGGTGATTTGTGTGTGTGTGTGTGTGTGTGTGTGGGTGTGTGTGTGACTTCAAGGGAAAAAAAGAGCTAGTGTGTGGTTGTCTCATCTTCTTTGTTTTTATGTATTATTTTCTCTCAAACAACAACCTTTTAGAAATACTCATTTTCACACCTCAGAATTCTAGAAGTGGTTTGAAAATGCACAAACGTGGCAGAGAAATGACATATGCTTTTCGGTGTGATAAATCTGACACATTTGGTGTACACGTACCTTTATCAGACTTTTCCTCCTCCTCTGACATCTCCCACTGTGTGTCCGTTGATGAGGGCTTGTGCTGACAAATGCGGCACCTGAAATATCAGTGTAACTTTGCTTTACAATCATCAAACAGTCAGTGCTGCTGTGTCATTCAAGGTTTTAACTAGCTTAGATATCTCATTAGGAGGGAATAAATTCAGTCCAGCTTAAAATGACTTGTATTGTGTTTAGCTATTTAAAATATAGTAGTTTGTCAAAAATGCTCAGAGAAGAAGTCTACACCCAGCCAAGCCTTTTGTGGTATCATCATGTCTCTTTCAATGCTTAAATAAGTTGTCAGGAAACATGGCACTTTACAGATTAATGGTTTTCAGCCACGTTCAGTCCCCATAACAAATGCAAACAACGTCTGCGCCCAGCATCGACAAAAACAAAGCATTAGACAAATGCTTTTTTGGTAAAGACTGAATGGGCTCTCGGTCCACAATAAATCAGATGGGCTTCCTGACAAAGTAAACTATCCCATTTAAGCTGTGACAGGTGCACTGCTACTATTGAAGTGTGTCAGATAAGTTAGCACATTGAGTGACGGAAAGCTGTAGAAATGGATAGCGCTGATGCTTTATTTACCCGGATAGACACTGCAGCTTATCCCTGGGGTCCCCGTTGTTGTTCTTAGCGGGGATGAAAGAGATTCTGCCTTCGTAATAGTTGTGACTCAGAAAGGTTTTTACACCTGGAACAAAACACCAGAATGCATGTCAATATTTTGTACTCGTTGTGTTTGATTGAACTTTAATTATACCTGACAAAACAATACAGAGTAAAAGTCCCAAAGCAACACATCTGCGAAACTAATTTGACAACTATTCTTTTTTTTTTTTTTTTTTATTCTAATTATGTGATTCTCTAGCGGTTGTTGTAGGTTTATTTTCAGCAAAGTTTGATGATAATGCTATAGTCAAAGTATTTAAAAGCTGTGCTGCGTTTGGTGGCCCTGGGGGCTCATTTACAAACCATGCATACCCAGTTCTGTGCTTGATACATGCTGACTACTACTAATATAATATAATTAATGGTGGTCTATACTCATCGGACATTCATGATCCCTGGAGGATGAATTATATCGATTCCCTACCTTTACCTCTAGTGCCACCATGGGTTTGACACTTTGGATTACGATGAAAGTGGCAATAACGTTCCCATGAGCCTCAGCTGTGCTTTAGGCTTAGTGGACACACCAAACTAAGATTGCAAACATGCTTAATATTATAACTGCTTAGCATTAGGTTGTTAGCATTGTCATTGCAACATTAGCATGCATCTCAAAGCACCAACCTGCCTAATTACAGCCTCACAGAGTTACTACCGTTGCTGTAGGTTCTTGGTTTTGTTTTGTCAACATTCGCCTGTACGTGCACAAGCAGATGGATTTATAATAGGTGAGATTTATAATTAAGCATTGTGTAAAGGTTTGTGTTCTTCTTACACACACATTCAGAACTTGTTCTACACATGCTTTAAATAATTGTTATCTGTGCCGTTGGCCCCCAGTTTAATTTAGCTCAGTTTCATAACTTAAATCATTAGGCTGGTGTCTTTTGTTAAAGCATATTATAGTACAATGCGTGCGAGTATTTATGTGCAGCCCCAGTGGGAAGAGGTGTTAGTGAGTCCCACTACTGAGCTACAGAAATGCTTGTACTAAATCCACAAGTCTAAGAATGTGTGTTAGATTTTTATCTTTAATCCTTCAAAGTCTGGACCCGGAGCAGTGTAACCGTAACCGGGTTAAGTTCCATTTAAAATAAGCGGGTGTTAAGTCAGTTAGCTCATAGGTCAGTGAGTCAAGGGTTTAACAAAAAAAGGGTAAAGTGTGTAGGTAGGCTTAGCCTGAAGAGTCATTCAAGTAAAGAAAATGATGGCCCTCATACCTGACAGGTCATATCTTGCAGGACCCAGCCATCTCTTCTTCTCGCTGTCTGTCAGTATATCACCATAGAAACCGTAGCCAAGCAATGAGACTGAGTATCTAAGAAAGCTGTCATTGTGGTGAACTGAACACACGTCCATCGGCTGGGAATCACCTGTTAAGAAACACCCAGTAGAATTGTAAAAAGCAACTCCCTGCTTTGTTACCACAACAAACACATGTGCATGAAAGTGAAACCAGTTGCTGTAATAACTGCTTGTTTGTAGCTTCCAGTACAACACTTCATCTCAGAAAATTGAAACAGCATGCCACCCTGACACATTGCATGCTGTTAGTCCTCTTTAAGTCCTATTAGTCTTTCAGTTACTTACTTACCCACAATGATGTGTAAAGCAGAAGTAACTGGATCGTTGGTTCCCACTGTGGCAAAACAGATACAATCAGTGGACCCTGTTGGATCAGAGACACACAGGTCGATGGTCACCCATTATAGCACCGGTGTAGACTTGTTAAAGGAACTGTTATGTGAAAAATGCCTTTTAACTTAACTTGCAAGTACAGCACATTGTTTTCACTAAAAAGTTAATACGGAAAAAAAAAAATCATAGCCTACATATCGGCTTTAAATAATAGAGGTTTGAAAAAAATTATTCAAACTTCCATTATTTAAGCCAATGTGTGTAGAAATGTTTGTCTAACTTTGGTGTCTCTGTGTTAGCAATTAAAAAGTAATTGTGGTGGACATCCTGCTGCCTAATTGTGAGTGTTCCAAAAAACAACTTGTGCCAATAGAAAAACTTAACTGGTATGTACAAAACGTTTTTGCAAATAACTACTGGCATAGTGGGATGCATGCACATAAAAGACTCTACAGCAATGCTAGCAGCTCTGTGAGCTTGGCTAAATGCTGATTTCAGCATAGCATGTCCACAATGGCAATGCTAACATGCTGATTTGTAGCTGCTATATTTACCATGTTCACTTTCTTAGTGTGGCGTGTTGGCTGGGTAACATTAGCTAATTAGCACTGAGCACAAAGCACAGTTGGGGCTGATGGGAATGTCATTAGTTTGGTCATAAACCCAAGAATTTGACAAACTAAAAAAGTGGTCTGACAATTATCAGGTCACTACAAACCACAAATGTGAACCTCTTGGTAGGGCTAAAGGTAAAGTCAGGGGATCAACAAAGTTGTGTAGAACCTATGAATGTTTGTTCAAAATGTTTGCAGATCCCTTTAGTAAATTTGCAGGATAGGTAGGACTTCCCCTTCTTTTAAATAAGGAAATAAAAGAGTGTAATTTCCTTATCTCATTATGTGCATGCACCAGTTCTGGTCTGGCCGGTTGCCTAACCCAGTTTGTTGTTGCAGGGCGGTTCAACCGTCATGCAGACAGGCATTGAATCAAATGCTTGTTTCAATCATTTTATCTTAGTGAAATAACTTTAAAAACCTAAAAATGACGAGTGGTGTTTGGTTAGACCAACTGGGGAAATTTGCACATGCCTTCTGATACAATATCAAATTGATATTATTTAGATTATTTTTTTTCGAGATGTGCTTTCTATTACTGGACTCTGAAAAACAGTCAACAGAGTGTCATTAATATTCTTAGAGGTGCAATGTGTCTTCAAAGATGTTGCTATCTACACTATTAAGACTAGACTGTACAAGCATGTTGTGAGACTCTATTGGCAGGTAATGCTGCAAGGATGTAAATAAAATGTGGACATATCTTATTCATATTTAAAACCAGCCATAAAAGATGTGGTCCTTGGTGGAGTAACATGACTTTAAAAGCAACCAAGTACAAAGAATTCAGTTGAATGATTTTATTAGGCGGAAATAAGGAGACATTTCAGTCATAAAGTGAACTAATAGGATAGCTCCAAGTCCCGGACTATCATCAGCTCTCTTCAGCCAACAAATGAGGGATAAGAGGCATCCCCCGCCTTGAGAGAACTGTTCAGTTTGATATTACATCTTTCAACTCGAGAGGTATAAAGGCTCTATCTCTCTTTCTGCACCACATGGCGTAATTTCAGACCTATCTGCCCTACTTTGATCATCTTCAAGTGGTGAAATGAACCTACTGCTACTGATAAAAGACAGAGAGAGTGAGGGAGAAAAGAGAGTGAGAGCTAACTAGTGATGTTTTGAGCTGGCTCACAGAAGCGTGACAGAGGAATCAGGCTCGTCATTCAGCAGCGGACACACAGATGAGTATGAAGATGAGCGCACTCTCTAAGTTTCTATGAATATCACTTATCTGGCCATTGCTTCTTCCTCTCCGAGCTTTATAATCAAATCCAAACACTATCCTATTGCTGCTGACAGTGCCACACTCTCTACTATTTTGCTGAGTGTAAAAAAAAACAAAAAAAAAAAACTGTGACATATGCTGTTTGACTCTTTTAAAGCTAACCAGTAAAAGCCAACTGACTTTGAATGGATTTAAGTGGCGCACACAGATGTTCAATGCTGTTCCGTTCTCAGATGTTCAATGTTTTATTCCTCTTACTTTACTCAACCGCAGTAGCCTGTTGGCATATTCAGAGGAGAGTGCATAAACTGTCAAAAGTCATATCCTCAGCGGAGAAGCTCCAGTTTTTATCTGCATCTTCCCCAAAACTGTCTCGCCAGTAAGATCATCTTTGCAGTGAAATCATCTTTATCACAGGGACAACAATGGAGTCTAGATGCTTTTTGGTGCTGCCCCGAAAATTATATTTTTGCCTTTTCAAATCCTCAGTACATGAATGTATTTATAACTGCACTTGTGACTGTGTCTTATGACAGCAGTGAACCCTTTTGAACTAGACAAGTGGGCCTTTGAACAACATGTCATTTTAGTTATTTCATTAACACAACCTACTTTCGATGTGTCTGGGTTAACTGACATTTCTTTTTAGACCATATTATCTAAAATCAGTAGTATAGAAAGATGTCATTAGACAATTCAGCATTTGTGGATATGACCGCTCATGAGTTCATGGCTCTTAATTTGAACCTTGGCATGGAAGACTTTGAAATCTTGCTGACACATGCATATAACTTTCACAACAATTTTTAAATTGATACAATCGTGAATCACACTTAGGGGACAAAGAACCACACATCTACAAAGCATTTAAGTTCATGGTCAATTTGCACATGATGGCATTTGTTGCAAAAACTCAGTGCCCGCTACTCTTCTATAGCAAATGTTTATGTGCCAAAATATTTGACATTTTACATTATTGCCAATATTTGAGACATTACTGGCACTTTAAAAAAAGAAAGTTATGAACTGTTTCACAATCAAGGGAGATGAATGACTGTTAATTGAGGCGTTTCATGCTTTTTTTTTTAGAAAGTCTACAGTTGAAAGATGAGAGAATAGGGAAAGAGAGAGCGATGGGGAATGACACCGAGCCAGTCAGTGAGAAGAAACTCTCTTTTTTTTCTTTTCTTCTTTTTTTATTAAGCTATTGCTCATCAACATGCCTGCTCTTAGTCAATGCTCTTAAAGGGGTGGCAAAAACTTGCTTTGAGTTTACAAGCACTTAGGAAAGGTTGGCCTTGGCCATTTCATGGTTTGTTTAACTCTTCTTTTTTTTTAAAGCAAACCAAAGCACCTTTTAATTCTACAGTCATGCATCAAATGGCATACCAATGCCATTTAAAAACCTCTTTCAGACGACTATTGTATATCTACTTGAGAGCTATTATCCCTGTTGCCCTGAGTTTTCACAGACAGCTTGAAGTATTTGAACTGACTTGTACCACAGTGACAAGATGTTAGACCTCTATGCAATCATATGAAAATATTTTACACACTAACATGGCAAAGACAATTGAGTCTACACAACCAATGTCCCCAGCCAATTTTTAAACCCCTTTGCTATTACAATCAAACTGAGCAACAGATCAGCCTCACATCGGTCTCCATGTTTCTATCCTTATGAAAATTACACTTATTTCAAAATGTCACACAACACGTTTCCATTTATGACGCTGGGAGCGACTGGCCCTCCGCATGCCCCTAATGGGACCCCCTGCCCTGTTGCCATAGAGATTCTCTTATGTAACTCAGCAAACCCCAGGGCTGTGGTTCTTTAATATTGAAATCAATAACATTTCTGTTAAATTAGTTTTTTTATACAAGAGCGAGCCTTTTGAAAATGTAAGCAACTCTTGTACAATTCAAGAAAAAACTTGAAATTTATCATACAAAACTTATCTTGACGAAACACAATCTATTAAAGTATCTAAGAGTATAGAGTATCAGAGGGATGCATTAAATATGCAATTATGTACAATTTGTGACTGCAAGACTTTCATGTGTTATTTACTCTACGAGTAATATAAATATGTAATTGCTGAAAAAAATAAATGTTGGTGTCCTTTAGGCAAATTATAACCTGTCATGTCAGCATTACATCCCATTCACATTAGATTGTTTGCAGCCATAAGATTACACAGAAATGCTAAATAACTTGAAGGAGTTGTTTATCTCATATAAACAATTCCAGGTAACATTTTTTAGCCTTTACTGAGATGCAAGATTTTTTTTGCTAAACATTAGATGAGAAGATTGGTACCACTCTCATATCTGTCAGTTAAACATGGGGCATACAGCAGCTTATTATCTTAAAGTAGGTTAGCTTAGAACTTAGTTACTGCTCCAATGCCAAGAAATGGCCAAGCACCCCACGTAAAATCCCATTTGACTATTGTGTAGATTAAACAGACATAACATGTTAATTTGAGAGCTTTAGATCTGCTGGTTGGCTGTTTTTGTTACATTTGGATAGAGCCAAGCTAATCTGTTTTTCCCATTTTCCAGTCTTTATGCTAAGCTATGCTAACCGGCTGCTGTCTGTTGCATTCATTTTTATTGTACACAAATGGTGGTATCAATCTTCTTTTTGTTCTTTTACATTCATACTCCATATTTCTATGTTAGTTGGAACTTTGGTGTCATATCGATCTTCTCTAAATCTTGGCAAAAAAGCGAATTGCGTATTTCCTAAAACTAACTATTCCTTTAAATGCTTTTAACAAAACTAGATAACACCCAAGATAAATTCCTTTTAATATGATATTTAGAGATCATTATCACCAAAACCATTTCTTATGCACTGCTGTTTCCAAGCCCTGTGTATTTTTTTATGTGATATGATGACCAAAACTCACCGGCAGGGATGATCCCTATGTGTAGAGAACACGGCACCAACTCAGCATCTGGTTGGTGATAATCCACTTTATTGTCAGTTTGGGTCCTGGTGACCAACCCATGCAGGATCTCACTGAACATCCCATCTCCACCCACACACACCACCCTGGACAGAGAAATGATATTAACAATTTACATGAGTTTGACAAGTGTTTTGTGACACAGTTGAACATGGTTGTTTAAGGTCATATAGGTAGCCTGGGTGAATGCCACATACGGAGTTCAAACATGTTCATCTGTTTGCAATAAAGCACAGATTTATGATTAAAAACTACTACATAGCCAGAACAATATTTTGACAATAATACCAGTGGGCAGCAGGAGCAAAAGTTAAAGCATTCAATAAATAAGAATTTCACAATGTGCAACCCAGCATTACATCTTTTAAGTCTATATCAAAACCTTAATGAAATAGACCCATAAACTATGTGAACTGCAGAGTAAAAACATAATGGACCCTAACCCTGCTCCGCTGGACTAAATACCTGCTGGATAGATGCTGAAGATGCAAGTCACTCAGCAGCACTCTGCATTTTCTTGAGCTGCAGAATCATGTACAATTGCCAAAAAAAAAAGTTGTGTGCCTTGTTTGGGTGATTTAGATTTATTGTACAGTTATTGTCAAATATAGTAAAATTGAGAAATTCTAAACATTCCTAGTGACATCTGTTTTATTGCCTTTAGATCTGAACTGCTGCGTTTGATACCTCTTGATTTTAACTGAATACTTTAAACCATTGAGTAATCACACCAGGATAAAAGATTGCATTCCCATCTCTCTGTAGGGAACTTTTGTGTTGTTTAGAGACCGTCAATCCTCCACTACCCATTCAACTCATGGAGTACCACAGGGATCTGTCTTGGGTCCTTTACTATGCTGTCTACAAGCTACTTTTAGGTCAAATATTTCAAAAGCATACGTTTCCGTTTTTATGCAGAATGCTCAGATACTATTGTACTATTGATTGTACCAATATCTCATACAGACAATCATTGTTTCCTGACGAGCATGATGTTTGCTGTTTTGCATGACTTGTCTCAACTACTGAATGTATTGCTATGGATTTTGGTACACATACTCCTGTTCCCCTCAGAATGAATTCTAATCATTTTGGTGATTCCTTAACTTTTTCCTCTAGTGCCATTCTTTGGGTTAATTGGTCCACACTTGCATAGGAAGTTGAAGGGGCGAAAAATTCAGGAAAGATTAAAACAGCATCTCTTTACACTACCAAAATGTCCACAGATGTTTATCTGCCAACTGTTAGGAAATACTGATCTAAATATATAAACACTGATGAAAAATCACATTAGGTTATTAAATTTCTGTACAAGGAAATGCTAACCGTGTGGGAACATTAGAATACTAGTTTAGTGTAAAAACAACACAGGGCGTTGTCTCAGTCATTAGAAGCTGACACACCACAGAGTACAGCCCAACAGGGCTCCATAACAAACTCCTAAAATGTGATAACTGATACACATCTGTGGGGAGAGTCTCTAAAAAGGCATTGCTACAATATGAACAGACAAGAATCCACTTCATGTCACAGAGAAGAACCAGTGTTTAATGCCTGAAAGCAGCAGCTACCGAGCTTGAGTACTCACCCGTCATATTTATCTAGATTGGCCTCCGTCTTCAAGTGGTCCCTGGCATGATTGGCTCGCTCTGTAACTATGGAAACAAATCAAATTGCAAGTGTTAGTGCAATTTCAATGACAGAGAACATACAGACAAAATAACTGGAATCTTTGTGGCCTGACGAGCATGCATTTACTGGCATTTTTAAATAAAAGGAAGGAAAAGTGCTGCACTTTTGAAACATTCCCTGGAACTCGGTCGTTGTGCAGATTAATGTTCAGAAAAAGGAAAGGCATGGTGGCACACAACAACCTAATTCAGCTGTTGTATATATGCCTGCAAAATGAGCTCTGGGCCGACAAAAATAAGATTTTAACAGTAAATCGGTTTTCCAGGCATATACTAATAACACAAAAACAATCCTGCAATCCACAGCAGCTGTAGGAAGCCCAGAGTGAATACTATTCACTATTGATAGACCATCAATACCCCAGACTGTGTGTAGCTGTAGCAAACACTTATTGAATAATAGATGTGTTTGGATACCCAAGCTTATCAACTATCACTGCTTCCATTAAGGTGGTGGCATGATTAATGGCACTATAAGCCAAATCATATCCTTGCAAGCCTCTTCGGTCCCTTAGAGAGGCCATGGTGGCAGTGGAGATCTATATGGCGGCCATCAAGACTCATTTTTTATTTAAATGTTAAGGAACGCTACTGATAGGGACCCACCAATCACGTCAGCTAAGATGCAGGCGCGGCAAAACAGTGGAGCCACCTTCTGCTCGTAAATACGCCTCCCGCGCCTCTTTCCTCCGTAGGGATTGATGTACACCAGAAGGCTCTTTGGTCGGTTGGCTGGAAAGTGAGTGAGGGGAATGAGATAATCATTAAAAAGACTGTTTACTCTTTTTTTTTTTTCTTTTACAAATGTGTAACCGACAGCAGCTTGATAAAGTTTTCATTAACCAGAGACCTTTCTCAAAATGCTCAGTCAAACTGACTGGTCTCCAAAAACACGCAGCTCACGAAATAAATGGTGTGTCTACTGACTATGGTAGGAGTGTGAAGCAATTCCGAGGTGCTGCATCATTCGGTGATAAACCCACAAAGTGCTGCAATGGAGAATATTAAATGGCTTGTTGATGGCTGTTATGGAAGACTGCATTTAGGACAACAAACTGAGATACAGCAGCTGCTCCAATTGAAAATGTATGGATTGGGATCAAGAGTTAAATGAGCACAAAGAAATACAGCGTGCAATATTGTTTGGCAATAAGACAAAAGTTCCATTAGATTACATAAATGGATTGTCAATGGGTGATGTAAAGGTGTACTTGTGGAGGAGATTAACACTATTGAACACACTAAGGTTTCATCTTCACAGAATGCAGTTAATTTTTGTTGAATTGATTCATCCTGCCAGACCAAATGGGACTGAGTAGACCATTTCCTATGGGTTAAACCCATTTTACAGCCTAATTTTCACATGATAGTTACATAATAAATCCTGTAGAACTCAATCATGTAATCTCTTTGCAATCACATTTTAAGTGTAAAGCACTGTACAGGTTTAAACATGTAAAAAGCTCTATGTTGTTACTGATATGTTTCTGGTCATGTAATTTGTTATTTTATCATCTAAACCTATATTAAATTTCTCACATCTTCAGGTTGAACTTTTTTTTTCTTTCTTCCCAAAAAAAATGTGGTTGATGATGTGCTGTTATGTACATTTTCAGTCCAGAGTTATATTTTGTGTTAAAAATGCATGTTAACTTATGCAGATTCTTTGGAGCACATCTGGACAGTAAGACACAGTCTGGTTAAGGAGTAGAAGAGCTCATTTTACAATAAGACTTGTCTTGAAAGCTTTAATGATCTACCGTTTGGTCTGAAACAGAAAATATGAACTGAATATGCACTGTGGAACAATAACCTATCTTTATTATTAAAGTGTCTTGAGCTTTGTGATATTAATCTTTATGCTGTTCAATAAAATAATTTCCACTTCGTTTACTCAAACACTACTGATATAGCCCACAATAAAATCATCCTTTTCCAGTTTCAGAGGTCTTCCTTGGGTGCTTCAGTAACTTATGTTACGTACGGTATAGTGATGTCCCAATGAAGTTGTCCGTAAACCACTCAGGAATTTTTTTTTTTATTGCATATCCCTTACATCGCTGACAGCTATTGAAATTGCTTGAAAGATAAACAGCCTGATCCTCCCAGAATACTAGTTCTCTCCATGCAGAATAAACTGTACAGCACAACATTCTACAGTCTAATCTCAGCCTGAAGAACAACAGGTAGCCATCTCTAAATTAAATTTGTGTTTGGCATGGAACCCACGTTGCTAAAATCAATAAGCTTTGCCTCAACTGCTACTTTCACGTGGCCAATGTGCTACTCAACAATTTTTTCCTACAGTTACAGTTGCACTTTGTCTCTTTGTAGTGCAGATTAATGACGTGTGTACTCCACTTTCTATTAGTCCTAGTACTCCCCAAGCCGGATTCCCAATGCGTGGCACTTTTATGGAGCCTAGTCAATAAACTGATCAAGGTACAGTACATTACCGAGTCTTTTAGAGAACATCATTAAATAGTTACATACTGAGTAATGACAGTTGCTCATTGATAACTTGGATCCACTGCTCACAGAGTCCCTGATTGGCAGAGTGGAAAGTGACATCATCACACCGCCACTGGTGCTGCCTTGTTCTGCTAATGTAGAAAACTGTAGAAGAACAAAATAGAAGGAAGGGACAGAATAGGAGAAAAAGAATAATATGATTAGTTAACACTATTTGTCATAGGCGTACTCACTGGTAATGGCTCACATTTACATTCCACAAAGACATTTTGAGGTCTAGTCTGCTGATAAACACACAGTTTGCACTGTCAACTGTTCTGTTCCACTCTAAACACTTACCATTACAACCAACACCTCATAGTTCTTAGAAGAACAAGAATGGAAAAGGGGTATAAATAGAGGCAAGATACTATCACTAAAACAAAAGAATTCCTGATATGATTTCTAAAAGATAACACCAACTGTGCTAAATAAAGCCGTAACTTCCCGGATATTATCTACTGTGAAACACCCATCCTTGTTTGTTACTTATGCTGTAATTTGGAGAGTATTTCTGGGCACTAGGTCTGATCTTTTTACGTATCATACTTTGTCAACTCTGTCATTTTGCACAGACTACATTCAGTGCTACCTGGCTTTGCTATGGTGCAGACTTGGCCTGGCTTCATCCTTACCAGCCTGGTCAATCAGTTACAGCAGTGTGTAATAAATGAGCTCATGTGAGAAATGAAGTAGTCAGTGAAGTAAAACAGGGCTCTGCTGATAGTCAGACAAAAAAACTCAAGATGGAGTCCCGTAATATCCTGCCAGAAACATTACTGAAATATTTACACGAAGGAGCAAAAAAAAAATCACTCGCTAAGCACTTTGACAGCAGATTCACTCCCTTAGCATCTCAAAGTCAAATTAGCACACTAAGCATTCTTTTTATCAGATAGAAAAGTAAACTTTTCAGGCAAGTCCAAATCACTTACACTCACTTACTCATACTGGCAGTGGGGTAGGGAACGAGACGTTTAGAGTGGGTGTGAAATCATCCTTTAATAAGTTACATAATCAGGATGTAAGTGACGGGATGTCTTTGAAGCCAAGTTTCCACAGATCGTGGGAATGCAGCCGTGTCAGGCTTGACACACTCTAATGCCAGTAAAAGCTCACATTAGTGAGGTAATTTTTAACATTTGGCTGTGATAAATAATGTAAATCCGATATTGTTTGGATATAATCTAATGGCTCAAAATTAAGCTTTAGCCCATAAGTCACTGGCTTGCTGCCATCTTAGACCCAGCCGGCTGAGCTATGAGGGACTCTCTTGTTATTGCATTACTTTCAGACTGTGGAGCTGTCTACAGGCTTATTTCCAGTGTCAGATAATTTGCGATTGGTGGAGCTGAGTCTTTTGGCACACCTACTCAAAATGTAACTGTGATTTGGCATTAACCTGCTATAATAAAATGATAGCGACAGTGATCAAAACTGGCTTTAGGCAATTTTGTTGGAAGAAACAAAAGACACCATCTATTTCTCAAAGCAGCACCTCGGCTATTAAGTATTGGACTTCCATAAAGATAGAGGGCTTGTGAGAGACACAGTAAGAAAAGAAATTGATGAGATATCCTGTGTTTTAGTTCCTTAAATGGGTCAACCCCTAACATGCTGGATGCCACACTTGCCATAGTGCAACTCTCATTTTCTCAGATTTTACAAAAGTCCTCCAGAACCACAAAGGAAATTATACAACTGTGTTCAGATGCCGAGTAGTAATCCCCACAATAGGCAAATTGACTTTGAGGTGTAAAATCAGTGGAATGTCCCTTTAGTGTGTTTATATCAGTGTAGGTTAAATACCTGTGAATGCGTGGGGATACAGTTGGGAGTGCTGCTTTGTTTTTTTCTGACTCTTCCTGGTCTCTTTGCTGTCATCATCTTTGGTCTTGTGGACAGCCACTATTTCACACACCTGAATAGCATGGCTGTGTGCTGGAGAGACAAACAAATAAATACATTGTTTACTCATACAGCATCATGCATAGGTTATTGTGTTAATACAGTTAATACATTCTCACATGTACACACAATTGTGGAAGTACAAATTGCTAAAATTCATTTATAACTTTTGTTAAGTTCATTAAAGCTGAGATAATATATATATATTTTTTTAAATAACAATGGATCACATGCTTGTGTGCAATGTGAAAGGGGTTGCACGTAGAGACAAACCCACACAAAATTGTCACCCAACTCTTCAGGTCCCATCAGCTCTGTGGAGATTGTTTCAGATCATTGTTTTGGTTTTATTGCCCACAACCTTTACTCTTTATTGTTTTGGTTCAGGCTCACCAAACTCATCAACCTCATTTCCAGATGTAGCAGGCAGCTGTTTCAGTGAAAAGGCTCCAATAAACACACTATACGCGTCCTGCCCAGCACCAAATAGTACACAGACGAAGTTAACCGCTGATGAAGTTGAATATTTAGCAGCTAAAGTGCAAGATATTCCCTTAAGAGTTGGTGGAGAAAACAGAGCTAAAAGAACAGTGAATATTGGATTTCATTCATCAAATGAATGCTAACCTTGGTCTCTATCTGCTGGATGTGTAAACAGGCAACTGTTTGCAGACAAAAATTAGCTTAGGGACTGTTCGGTATTTATGGAATGGACAATTGGAGGAAAATAGAGAGGCTCATCCAACTTTTTTTAGGTTAGGGGAGAGGGGCACCCAACTTTTGTATTCATGAAAACAGCAACATTTTAAAGTGGCTGGTTTTGGTGGATATTTTTCCTGTCCTGGCACCCATTGCTAGCAGATGAGTCCCCCCCTGTTTAGGCAGCCAGACAATTTAAACTTTAGCTTTGTAGAAACTGTGCCATTTCCCAAATGATAAATCCTGTTTAATAATAATAATAATAATAAATTGAATTTGTATAGCGCTTTTCCCGAGCTCAAAGTCGCTTAACAGAGTAGAGACAGTTATTAAAAAATAAAATAAAAAAAATAAAAATAAAACTAAGGATAGGCAGAACAGAAAAGATGGGTCTTCAGACGGGACTGAAAAATGGTGAGGGACTCAGAGATGCGGATCTCATGGGGGTGGGAGTTCCACAGCCTTGGAGCTGCCCTGGAAAAGGCTCGGCCCCCAAAACTGCGGAGCTTTGACTTGGGGACAAAGTGGAGACCGGCTGTGGTGGATCTGAGGGCCCTTGAAGGTTGGTAGGGGGAGAGGAGGACAGTGAGGTATGACGGGGCAATGTGGTGGATGGCTTTGTAGGTGAGGACCAGGATCTTGTATGTGATCCGGTGAGAGATGGGAAGCCAGTGAAGCTGTTTTAGGGCCGCAGTGATGTGGTGCCAGGATGTGGAGCGGGTGATGAGTCGTGCAGCTGAGTTCTGAACCAGTTGGAGCCTTTTCATGGAGGTTGAGCTGATGCCGAGGAGTAGTGAGTTGCAATAGTCGAGTCGTGAGGAGATGAAGGCGTGAATAAGTCTTTCGGCAGCAGAGGGAGTGAGTGAGGGTCTGATTTTAGCAATATGTTTAGCAATATAATTGTTTAATAAAACAAACAACTTCTTTGCTAGTTCCATCATGTTGTAACTAAGACATCTGCTGAAAAAAATATTTTATTAGCATGATTGCCTTACTGTTTATTTCAAAAATGACAAACACCAACATACAAAAACATAGCGGACCAGACGCAAGCTTTTATTTTGAAAAATCAAAGCTCACGGTCAGCACTCAACCAAGAGGGCATTAGACAGGAGGTCTCCAGGCAGCAGCCATTCCCAACTCAAATATGCTTTCTGTCCCAGTGATTATTTGGGAAATTGTGCAAACAACAGCCTTTTCAAAACATTTGAGAAGGAAGGAGTAGTAACATATAAGCTCCCAAATTGACGCTCGTCTGAGAAATGGAGCTTTGGATAATGTTCAGCTTCGGTTATAATATACAAAGACTAAGGAAGCCTAGTGACGAGTCCATAGCAACCAGCGCACGTGTTGACCTAGTTCTTGCCCAGTATGCTTTGTTGAATGGTCTCCAATGTTTTATTTCATGTGAATAGGAGTAACTCAGTATTAGAAGTAATGCAGTAAAGCAGGAAGTGTGCATTTAGTTTCCATAAATATTGTGTTTCCAACAATGTTAGTGAGTAAATCTACTGAAATGGCCACCATGACAGTGGAATATCATGTGTAAGATGAGAAGGCGGAGGTTAGTCATGTATGTCATGGTTTTAAAAAAACAGTGGCTATCTGTACATTTTTGCCAAGTGTAAATCAGAACAGTAAGTATCAAATAGTTGGGGAGGGACTCCAAAATTCCTCTGGTAGCCCCTTAAATGATAAACAGTCTCTTATCATTCATATTACAAACAGTAAAATAAATAGGAAGCATAACAGCCATTCCCCATGAGAGCTGGTGAGCGTGGGAAGGAATTGCATCTCCTTGTTCTTTTTTTCCCCACAGGAATGGAATTAAGGCTGCTACTTTACAATGACATTGGGATGAAAGATTTTGGCACTGTTTGAATGGTTTGTTCATTAACAGAATTTGTCAAGTATAGTTTGATCTGGTACCTCCTGGCGGTGAAGAGATTGGGTGGGTGAGTTGCCTTAAAGAGCTACTAAGGGACATCAATATGGTATTAATTCACTGAAAGGCAGAGATTAAGAAAAGAAAGAGAATTGTTGTGGAATTGTTTCTTTTCACATACATACCGGTAAGTAGGGACAAGCTGGTCTCAGTATGAAATGGAGTGGCCAGGGGAAATCCAAATAAAGGCAATGAAATCATTAAAAAATTGCTTCAGCACCCATAATATGGATGTTAAACAGGTACAACTCAATGCTAGGAAGTTGATGCCTTAATATTTTATGCTAGCTCTTACAATATAACTTTCATTTGTAAACCATTTATTTAAATCCAGAAATTGTGAAGCATTCAAGCACAGTACATAGCTACGCTACTAAGGGAATAAATTCTAAAATGCACTTTTCTACTATAAAATGACAATATCACTTGCAATGAGTTGAACTGACCTCTTCAACTGCATCAGTAACAGGCATTCCAGTCTCTCCTACAAATATATTCGGCTGATATGGTGAAATGGATGGGAGGGAGGCATGACATATTATTTATCTTCTGGGAGTCTGAGGAATA
Organism: Etheostoma cragini; assembly: GCF_013103735.1. Lineage (NCBI taxonomy): Eukaryota > Metazoa > Chordata > Actinopteri > Perciformes > Percidae > Etheostoma > Etheostoma cragini. The sequence goes on along the minus strand of NC_048429.1, from coordinate 12,975,498 downwards.
GGATTTCATTTCTTTCTCAAATAAAGATGATGCGCCATGCAGGCATGAATAACTTTATGACCATCGATATTCACACTTTGACAAATAGGAAGAGTTATGGCCATGTGGGTAATAGCTTTTTCAGAAAAAAAAAAATAACAGAAGGAGTTTTATTCCAACTGTTTGAAAAATGGCACCTAGTGTTCTGCTAAAGTAATTGTTGGTGTTAAATTAAAATATATAATGGATAACTAAAAGTTACTGTGACTTACACATTCCATCAGTTTTCTAAAGTAATTATTCTACAGGGGAACAGGGGGCCTGACACTATCCCATCAATGGTCGAATGTATTGGCATGTATTGACCCGCATGTCTAAAAAGGCTAGTATGGAGTTACCAGGACTATAATAATATCTTCTCTTTTGATAGAGGCTAACCACTTTCCAACATGCCATGGCCAAGCTAACGCAACTTGTTACACAAATTGTTACTAAAAACTATGCAAGCTTTATATTACTGTAATGCGTTGCTAAGTAATGTTTTACTGTCCAAAACAGTTAATATGCAATAAAATGCAGCCTTAATTTAGTTTGGCATCTACAGCCTTACTTGTTCTGGTATAACTAGTAGCTTATGGAGGCTTGCTAGCTAAGGGTAGCTAATGTTAGCAAGCGTTAAAGCTTTTAATCGGTTTCTGTGTAACTGACGTTACTAAATAAATTTGCAGACTTTATGACTCCTGTATTCATGTTCTACTGTTACACCATGTTTTGGCCTATTCACTATTAATTCACACTTGTGGCAACAATGGCTGCTGATCAGAAACATTATATAGGCTCGTCAAACTACTTTTACTGTTGTTTCTGTTGTGCAATATGTTAAACTGATAGTTTTACTTATCACTGAGATGTCCTGACAAAATAGACATGGTGTATTGCTAATGATGTTCTAATACCAAGAATAATTTAATGCAAGCGTACGCAGATAAGCAAAAGCATTTTATCTTTAGTAATATGTTGCATGTTGATAATGACAACTACTGTACAATTACAATATAAAGAATAAACCCAAGATTACAACAAACCGTATTAGATGTGAGATAGTTCAACATGGAATCTTAAAACCAAATTTGTACCCGATTTGTGCCAAAATATTCAGTAGAATATATTATAATATCTTATCTCGTATTTTTCTCATTTACATATTTGTTATCTTAAGCTCTTTGGCTTACATTGAAATCTTAAAATTGTATAAAATCTTTCTGGGTTAGCCTGGTGGGCAAATCAACTTCTGTCAAAAAGTGAACATTGATCATTGAGTCAGTACAAGCGGTATCTCTCTCTCTTAATCAGGCGGGTCTTTTTAAACAACTTGGTCAAATTAACCCCAGAAACAAGCACACAGCCAACAACTTCAGTGAACTGTGTTAGGGAAGGAACTGGAAACAATAAATGACATGCCTACACTGCTCCAATAGCCCTGCAACACAGACAAGTACGCAATAATCCCATCACCACACACACACAGAAGAGAGAGAGACACACACACACACACAAATTCCCTACTTTTTAGCTCAGTGAATTCCCTAACTTACATGCTAAGCCCTCGGCCATACAAGGCAGATCCTCTCTGCTCTCCTCTGACATACTTTTCTTTGTGGTTGAAAAGTATCTTAGCACTGGAAGTCAGCCATTGTGTGCTGCCTATTTATACCACAGGGCTCTGTTACTGTACTATGAACTGATGGGGTCTGCCACCTGCAAAAAGTCATCTTTTCAGAAAACTGGGAGGGTGTCAAATGTCTGGAGTTAGCTCTGCATGTGGAAGAAAGCATCTAAATTTTATGTTGGTGATACCTAAGAATCAATACTTGACAACTGCTGCAGCTATCAGTTACTCCAAATAAATGATTAGGAAGTGACAATTAAATGCAAGACAACATAACCAAACATCTAAAATAAAAAACAAACAAATATTAACTTTGACACTTCAACAATATACAAGGCATAACTGATTAAATTAGTGTGACCTGGAGCGCAACGCTTTGTGTTTGTGTTACTGACTCATGATTCCAGGCACAGCCCACAGTAAACACTTGAAGCTGCCAAAAGTAATGTCTGTGAAGAAGTAGGCTGTACATCACTTACAAGATTTAGGATTCCAACTAAAAGGGATATCTAAAATCCTTAAGCATGGGAAATAAATAAAATGTTACTACTGGCACTGCTTTGGCCCAATAATTAGTAAATTTCCTATCAATCTGCGTACAAGACCAAATAACTAGTTTATATACAAGCTTGTTACCTACAGATAATAGCTGGGCTAATACAATATCACTTTAAAGGAATAGTTCGACATACTAACTTGCTTGTCTGTAACTAAAGCCAGCAACTGTTTAACTTAGCATAAAAACTGGAAATGAGGGGAAACAGCTAGTCTGTCCCTATAAAAAAATAAATAAATAACTATCCGCCTACCAGAAAGTCACTGCATCCGGCCGAGAAACAGTCCCACTCATAAAAGCCTGTAGAAATTTTTCTTTTTTTTTAAGTGTTTACTTTTTTAATTATTGAGCGTAATACAGTCTGGTCCATAAATATTGGGACATCAACACAATTCCAATCTTTTTGGCTCTATACACCACCACAATGGATTTGAAATAAAATGAACAAGATTTTAACTGCAGACTCAGTTTTAATTTGAGAGTATTTACATCCAAATCAGGTGAACGGTGTAGGAATTACAACAGTTACTTTTGGTCCCTTTAAAAAGTGGGAGACACATATACAAACTTTTGTAATTGCTACACCGTTCACCTGATTTGGATGTAAATAACCTCAAATTGAAGCTGAACGTCTGCAGTTAAAATCTTGTTCATTTTATTTCAAATCCATTGTGGTGGTGTATAGAGCCAAAAAGATTGGAATTGTGTTGATGTCCCAATATTTATGGCCCGACTGTGGGTGCTGGTAGGTTAATATTAGTTTTGGACAGAACCAGGCTTGATGCTTGTGTATTTCTCAAAATGTCAAAAACAAAAACGCAACCTGGGAAGTTTTAGTTAAGCCATCCGGTTCTGCACATGAGAGGTTCTTTTTGATTGCCATAGAAAAAAATGTAAACTTCAAAGTGACGACCACATGGGATGAGAACAAGGAGCAGCATACAGTAGAGAATGATTCCCCAACGCTGGCAGGTGCAACTATCAATGTGCAAGACAGCGAATGGAACTCAAATTCTGGCAATTGCAGTGCGTTGCTGTGCCCAGAGTGTGAACATAATCTCCAACTCGGACATTGTTAGTGCCTTTCTCTCCAGAGCCAGACACATCCAGGTCCTCAGGTCCCAGGGGGCTACTGGTTTCCATTCTAACCACATGAGATGGATTAACACATGTGATGCACTGTTGTAATCTGTTAAAGGGCCAGGACCAGTTTGCAGATTTTCACACAATCTGTGAATTTGTATTTCTCGTGATAGTGTGCATCAGTGGCTCCAAACCTTTTGGGCTTGCAACTCTTTAAAATGACACTTCTCACAGGCTGTGACCAATTTAAACAAGGATGTATTATTCCCTCTAAGAGGCCTATAGGTACAATTATACAGTAAATAACACTCTGTTCTATTATTCCAATTAAATGCTTCATGCAGGATTTGAGAGAGCCTGCCTATGATAGAGAGCACTGGCTTTTGTAGTGGTTTAAGTATGTCATTATGAGAAGCACATAGGCGTAAAGTTTAAAATTAGTTTAAGTGGCCCTTTGACTACAGAGAGGGCTAAAAATCCAGCAGTACTCAACAAGGATGGAGAAGCACTGGTCTTGGCAAAAATTGCATCATATTACGACAAAAAAAAAGAGGATGCTTCAGTTAATGTAATGCAGCTTAGGAGGTCAGTTAAATGCAACTCTCTGATCACAGCTTTTCCAATGAAATAACGTTTGCCCTTTTGAATGCCTTTAAATGCTGGTGTGACCATGGACCTAATTTATAAACCGTGCGTATGCACAAAAGAAGATGTATTCCGCTCTCTATGCAAGAATCAGGATTTATAAAAAGCAAACTTGACGGAAAAACTCTGGCCAAGGCGTGAAAGGAGAAACGGCGACACCCACGGCAGATGGAGGAAACAAGTGAAACTGTGTGAAGCGGAGACCATTGTGTAAAACAAATCAACCTATTGCCTCTCATTATTTATATGAAAAATTCCCAAAGCCATTCTTACAATGAATAGGCTAAACAAACCTGTTATATCAATCTACAGTAGAAAACAATCAAAATAAAACAAGATACTATCCTAAATTCAAATGACGACATAATTGCAAAACAAAAACTCAAATGTTCTGTAATTATGTATATTGGCATGTGATGGAATTTATTGTCATAACTAATATGTTATAAAGGCGGAATGATGTTTACACTGATGCTGTTTTCACAGTTTTTTATATGGTTATCATATACAGTGTCACAGTGTTTTATACAGTGTTTAATTTTACGGCTTTTGTTTGTTTAATTTGTGTTTTAAATGTTGTTTAAATTGTATGGTAAAGCATGTTTTAACCTTTTTGAAAGAACGATTTGAAATAAAATTTTACTAATTACGAGATAGAACTTATTTACAATTCGAGCAATTCCAACAGCTGTAGCTTTTTAGATTGAATGAAATGAATGGGTGTAAAAGGCATGCTATCCCAATGCGTAATGACGCACAATGGCCGATTTTGGATTTTGGACATTAAGAGGATACGTTACAGATGCATTGCTGCATTTCATGTGTTGCATGAGGTAACTTGGCCTACTTTAGATGTACTGTGATCTAAAAAAAAGTTATCACTGCCACTGTGCCACAATCCAAAGCATTGAGTTTGTTGAACCAACCAACTTAGTAATAACTTTTATTAATATAGTGCCTTTCCTGAAACCCACCGACGCTTAAATAAGTACAGAGGGAAGAGGGAAAAGAACATAGTTGGCCAACGCAAACACGGACTGAAAAGATTAAGCGTCCACGCTAAATGGAAGAGAACATACTTTAATGTCAGCTACTGACTACAACCACATCTCGCAATGTTATTTTATGAATTAATTAGACAGATGACATACCTGAGGGCTAATTTGGGTCTGTTTTGAATCGTTTACAATCCAATAATTGTCTCCATCTGTTGAAAGCTTGACCGAGATTGACTCGTTTTTTGCCTTTCACTTTCCCTTTTGGCTATAGTTGTTCTTTGTTTAATTTCCTTCTTTCCTGTGGTGATCCTGCCCCAGTAACGGTCATAACTACAGCAGATGACTTCTAAAATAAAATAAAATAAAATACAATTAGGCCTCTATGAAGAAATCTCCTGCTAGCTTTTACCTGGCTAGATACAATAACAGAGGCTTTTCCGGTGTAACGAAGAAATCTGTGACCCGTCAGAATGTGTTACTGTAGCGCCGTTTACCTGGTGTGAATCATTCTGTGACTTTGTGGGAAGAAACAGACCCGTGCAGAGGCTTTGATAAAAACAATATAAAATGGCAAGTTTTACACTGCAAGTCTCATTTGCTGTTACAAGTCATTTCTGATCATCAGATGGAAAATTAGTTTTAGAAACATTTAAAAGTTACATACTTTCATAATCACATGTCACTTTAAGTGTTTACTATATTCTGAATATTTTCACCATGTTACCTGCCATCTGACAGCCCTTCAGACAAGGAACTGAAGCCGTTAGATCCATCTATGCTCTCTTTAAAGCCACCAGACTCTTTTGTCAAAAACACTCATTTTACTTTGCAGAACACAGAGTTGCTGGTCCACAGCTGCCTCAATTGGTTAGTTTGTTGGTGTTATTGTCTGACTTTGGGAGTTTTTAAAAGGAATAGTTTGGACTCACCAAAGTCACACAATAACCGTTCCCAGAACGATCCCTTTAACTTAACGTCACACCCTTGATGTGTTGGAAGTAAACATTCTTTCACCAGCCCAAAATGAGGAAGTCTATGACAGATTCGGAGATGATCTTACAGGGACTGATCTTAACACAATAAATCCTATGCATTCATGTGTGTGCACACGATTTTGTGTTTGTCTGCTTGTGTATACAATATCTGTGACAGCACAGAACCTGGCCTCACCTCCTTTTAGTCCTCTGACAACAGCGAGCTGTCATCATATTCATATTCTGCTGCTGTTCTCTGCACCCCTCCCTTTACACAGTGGATCAGTAGTAATCCCTTTATTGTTACTGAGGTTTGGCACTGACAATGCGTTAGAGGACAAGCCGGCGCAAGCTGAAGGAAAGGCTTGCTTACCGTGGGTGTCCCCACACTATTTATGCAGTTTTTATGTCATTCCTGTTTTGCTTGTACATATCTCATTCCAAGAGGCATGCAGCATGGGTGCAAGAGAGGAACATCAATTTAACTGAGGGTGTGAAACTACTAAAAATGGTTTCTGTTGTTGGTTGATGCAATTTCATATTTAAGGATGTTCAGCTCCATGTTGGATATCAAATGCGTATGTTTCAGAGTGTTCAAGAGCAATATATCAAAGAATATGAATTATTATTGAGAAAGGTCGATGCCCTACTGTGGACAGGATAGCATTTGGTCAGTCAACCACACAAACACATATCCATAACATTTATCTATTTTGTAATTAGCTTTAGAGGTCCTATTTTTTGTTTTGTTACTCCTATACAAGCCACAGGTAAATAAATACATAAAATGTAATGCAATGGGCTGTGTTGCTGCCAGTAATGCAGTATAAACCACAGTTTACCCAAACTGCAGCTGTTTCCTGGCATTGTTTACTTCTCTGCGTCTCTCTCCCTCCCTCTGCAGCCGTCTCTCATTGTACAGACAGGGCTGTGCATTGAGCATCCGCTTTAGATTACAAAGCAAAGATGTGCCTGGGTACACATGGCAGTGAGCTGTCAAACAAGACATGTGGATTTCTCCGAGGCACAATGGGTTTGTTAAGGCAAGGTTTAGGCAAACAGATGGAGAAGAAAGAACAGCAAAGGTGGAAGGTGTAACAGGAGAACGCTGGCAATGAAACTGGTTAAAGTTCTACAAATGCCAAAAGTCATTATTTTCAATATGAAATGCAAACTTACTTTTTGGAACCTTGTTTTTCTGTACCAAAACTGCTCTGGATCTCAATTTGCATAGGCTGGAGTTGGATTTTAGCCACACCAGCAGTATGGCTGTAGGGATGGCAATACGGATCAGTTTGTCCACCCCTTTAGGCCAGACTGAACTATCTCGGCAAATACTGGATAAATTGCCATTTCATTCTGTGTAGATGTGATCCCCAGAAGTTTTGATCCCCTGACGTTTCCTCCAGTGCCACCATGAGGTTGACGTCTTTTTTTCTTAATTGAATATCTGAGGAGCTGTTGGATGGATTGCCATGACATTTGGTACAGATACTCATGGTCCCCAGAAACTGGGGCCTTATGAATTTGTTGATCTTCTTTGTTGAACTTTTCAATAAAAAGGTCAGAATCCAGTGAAGTAGCTCTACAGGTTATTGATGAATTGCCATCATATTTTGTGCAGACATTCATGGTCTCCAGATGCTGAATCTCAGGTCCCCTAACGTTTGCTTTGACAACATGAGTTGTACATTTGTGGATGTGTTACTTCCACATTCTCCAACATTTATGTCTCTTCCAGTAATTGTAAATACATAGGCATACTTAACTCCATCTGGCACCATCATCAGATTAAAATTTCAATTTCCCTTATACTTTGGTTTCAGACTGCATACCTGCAGAACGAATGACATTCCCCATCAGCCTCAGCTCTACTTTGTGGTTAATTAGCAAATATTAGAATGCTAACAAGCTAAACTAAGATGGCAACAGTGGTTATAATATACCAGCTACCGTAAAATGCATAAGCAAGTTAGCATTGTCATTGTGAGCATGCTTATGTTTGCGTTTAGGTAGAAGTACAGTCTCTCAAAGCGTACTGTACTTGATGGACAAAGTAGCTTTGTTTTGCTTCTTCACTTGATATATGTGGATTTTGCTATAGGATTTTATTACAGAGAAAATTCTATGAGGTTGATACACTATTTCAGCCTGATTTTCAAACCTTGCTTTGTTGCTAGAAGTGAATCCCCTCACTGTATCTGTATCCAGCTCTGCCTTATGGGATAGCAAATATCTAAACCCCCTTCTGGCCAAAGGAGCTATTCAGGCTTAGAGGGCCTGATAAAGGGCCACAGGTTGGAGTCAAACCCAACCCCGCTTTGTCGAGGAATAAACCTCTATAAATATGGGCTCTCCCAACTGAGCTATCCGGGTGCCCATATGTCATGATTTGGTCAAGATTGTCCTCCAAGATGGGAGCATGCATTGTATATAAGAGTGACTCAGACATTATGTGGACATAGGATTTACTCTAGGCTCAGAGGCCATGTCACCTCAGTGATTAGATTGTGTTAGTGTGTAGCAAATCTGTGTGCAAACAAAACATTCCCGGCTTGTTCTCTGGTACTCACATGTGGCTGACGGTACTCTAAACAGACCAAATCTACTTAAATGTCAAAAAATCCACTAATGTTGTCTAAACATAAGAATCAAGATCCAGAGTGACATTCACCGCTCATGTGGCATTTCGGGCACATTTTATTTTAAGGGGAAAATAGAACTTTTGGGCAAAAAAAAAGGAAAATACAAGCTGAAGTAGACCTGGTAATGTTTTTTTAATTACGCTGCATAATTTTCTGGTATGAGCTGGGATTAATTGTTTCTGTCTTTCTGAGTGCTGAGATGATTTCCAGATTATTATTCACATTTTAATGTTATTTGAAAGAAAATGGGAAATTTGTATGTCCCTTTCCACTAGTGCTGTCAGTTAAACGTGTTTTTAACGGCGTTAACTTAAACCAATTTTAACGGCGTTAATTTATTTATCGCGAGATTAATGTTCTTTTTGGCCTAGCAAACTTTGTAGTTTTTTCACAAGCTGTTGCAACAACTAGTAACATTAGAAAAACTACAACACCACACCGGCTCTAGCTAGACTGGTAACAAAACAACAGGCACGCCGCACACACTTGTGGGGGCTTGCGAGCCGGCCAAAGAGTAGTAACGTTACATTTTGAGTGGATGGCGAGCGCGAGAAGCCGAAATGGATGCCAGTAAGATTCTGAATGGAAAGTTTACTTTGAAAAGTTGCTAAATGGTTTTCATTGGCAAGACCAAAGTGATCTGTGGGTTTTGTGGATGTGAACTGAGCTCTCATCGCAGCACATCCAGTCTGAAATACCACTTGATAGCCATGCACACAGCTGATGCCAATTCTCCCCCCCCCCAGTCAAAATAGTGTTTTCACCCTTTTATTGATGGACAGTGTTTCATTGTGTGAGAGATAATTTGCTCCGAGTGAGAATGTTAACTGTGAAAGTGAACACTACAGTAGGCTTTATGCCAATGTTTTCAATTAAAAAAAAAAATTTGCACAAAGCAAGCCAAGCCACTTTTCCATGTTGATAAGAAAATTATCTACCAACACTACCAAAAAAATGGGCCAAATAGAAATCAAGGGACATTTAAAATAGATGAAAATGTTTGATTAATTGTGAGTTAACTATGACATTAATGCTATAAATTGTGATTAAAAATTGTAATCGTATGATAGTACTACTTGCTGTCTATGTTATTTCTCCTAATATTGCTGCTTGTTTTGTCAAATCTATTTCATTTACGATAAACTAACCTGGAAAAAGATGTTGGTATGTGAAGAATGAAAAGAATCCATCTTATTCCTTAATTTCTTTATTTCATTATAATTACTATAATTTCATTATTTCTGCTTTTCTGAACCTGTGACCCTGCACCTAACCGCATCTACGCCCACCTGGACAAGCCGGCGAGCACGGTGAGGGTCATGTTTTTTTACTTCCCGGTGCTTTCAACAGCATCTGGCCGGCCCTGCTGAGTGAGAAGCTGACAGCGATGCAGGTGGATCCCCCCTTCATGTCCTGGATTGTTGACTACCTGACTGGCAGACCACAGTATGTGCGCCTGCCAAACTGTGTGTCTGACAGCGTGGTCAGCAACACCGGGGCCCCGCAGGGGAATGTCCTCTCTCCCTTCCTCTTCACCATGTACACCACAGAATTCAAGTACCACACAGAGTCCTGCCATCTTCAGAAGTTTTCTGATGACTCTGCTGTGGTTGGATGTATCGGCGAGGGTGACGAGGCTGAGTACAGAGCTGTGGTGGGGGACTTTGTCACATGGAGTCAGCAGAACCATCTACAGCTCAACGTGACAAAGACTAAGGAGTTGGTGCTGGATCTAAGGAGAGCCATGGCACCAGTGAGCCCTGTTTCCATCCAGGGAGTCAGTGTGGACATTGTGGAGGACTACAAATACCTGGGAGTGCACTTAGACAATAAACTGGACTGGGCCAAGAACACTCAAGCCCTCTACAGAAAGGGCCAAAGTCATCTCTATTTTCTGAGGAGAATGAGGTCCTTCAACATCTGCCGGATGCTGAGGATGTTTTGAGTCCGTGGTGGCCAGTGCTATCCTCTTTGCAGATGCATGCTGGGGCAGCAAGCTGAGGGTAGCGGACGCCAACAGACTCAACGAATTGATCCGCAAGGCCAGTGACGTTGTGGGGGTGGAGCTGGACTCTCTCTGGGTGGTGTCAGAGAGGAGGACGCTGTCCAAACTACATGCCATCTTGGAAAATGTCTTGCAACCACTACATGGCTTGCTGCTCATTCACAGGAGCACTTTCAGTGACAGACTCATTTTCCCAAAATGCACCACAGAGGGGCACAGGAAGTCATTCCTGCCTGTGGCCATCAAAATGTATAACTCCTCGCTCTACGTTTATTACTTTTCACCATTGCAACTCCTTAATTATGTTATGTAAATACTGTATCATAATATTCCTTTAAATATGTAAATACTGTACATATCCACACTGCTATATTTCTTTATTTATATTTCTACTTTTTTTTCTGTACTATATTATACTATTTGTGCAACTGCAACACAGTTTCCCTTTTAGGATCGATAAAGTATTTCTGATTCTGATTCTGAACAAACCCTGCGTGCTCCAGAGCAAATAACGTAAGGACATTTCACCAGTCTTAGACAGCTGAAAAGTTTTCCAGCTTTAAATGAGAAGGTGCAGCCCATGAAACACGTAGAGTCCAGAAATAGAGCAACCTTTGTTTGGGTAGGTGCAAAGACGGGGGAAATTGCAGCCACTTCTTTACCATAATTACTGATTACCTAGACTGTATTGACTACTAATGACAGCACCGATCCACTCAAAGACTCCATTTGTAAAAGTATAAATATGCCAGTTTAGCTTGCTTCAGCACTTAAAGTCCTTTTATTTTCTCATGAAGAATGTGACTATGCTGTTTAATGTTTGACTTAATAGATATATATTACCGGCAAAGTCGCCTTGTTTGATTCCTAACTCCAGTGTGAACAGACTTGCTCTTGTCACAGCGATCACTGGGGGGAAATTTTGTTGTAGCCCTGTTGAACATTGACTCAATAAATGGAAGTCTTTATGTCAGGTTATTATAGGGCGCTTGATACCACTTTGAGGAAGGTCAATGGCCAGGTTTAAACTGAAGTGTGCAGTGCCAGCTGTAATACCTCCACTCCATGGTACAGTAATTGCAGACCAGGGAACTCATCTAGATGAACAAACATTAGCCTCAGAAGGTTATAAGGACGTTTGGATTAAGTGAAAGTTGTGTGATGCAAAAGGACAACATTTCTTGCGCTGGTTTACAACCACAGTTACAGTAAGCAGAATTTAAGGTGCAGACCATTAACCCTGTGCGTGTGTCTAAAGCCCTTTCTATGTTCTTAGTAACTATGAACTAGTTTCAGATGATGGATTTACGAAATGGGGTTGCACTATTAAAACTTAAATGTTTTAGCTAGATACGACTTTAGTTATGTGTAAATTTGTTGCTATCATCTATGTAAATAGAGTCACAAGCCGGAGCATAACTTCCATAAATAACAAATGTAGGTAACCAAGTGATACTGTGGAAATTGTAACCAAAAACAATAGACAATTTCTCACGTGGAGCACACAAATGAGTGTCTCGTTTAAAATAGAAAAAAAAGAAAAAGATGCTGTCCGGCAACAAACTATTGTAAATGTATGCATTGTTTTATCTATATAACCATACAAAGAGAAATATGTCTTTCTGAGTTAGTTGTATCCGTGCCGGTTAGAATGAGTGGGAGTTGTGTCCATTATGCTAACGTTAGCAACAGTTCTTTGGTCTGACTTCATTGCCTTTTTTTGTAATTTAAAGTATAATGTGTTATTTTTTTGTAAAATGTACTTTAAGTCTTGCTCTTTAACATAAGTTTGATGAAGTGTTAGGACAGACGTGCCGACCACAGTCCATATTTTACCTCTTTTACTCTTCACTCCAAACCGCATTAGCAAGCTAGCTTAACGTTAATTTGGTCAGTTGGCTAGGCAACCGTTACACCTGGCAGTGGTTGTGAACAAAGTAACAACCAATCTCTGGTCTACAAAAGAACTACTTTGTGTGGTGCATACCATTTAAAATTTAGAAATGTGTACATTTTCACTACTTAGTAAACAGTAACTAGGCTAGTTTAAACCTATAGACAGTTAGTGCAACCAACTCCTGATATGGAGTATCCAGTTAGAAGTGCAGAAATACGGTTGTCGACTTTTTTATTTTAATTTTTTGCATTATTGTGAGTGAAGTTTATACCCCGTACATAATGTTTTAAAAAGATTCAACCTCTTTCAGCCTCAAAACTTAGAGTTTTGAAAAAAACAATAAGAAAACAAGACCCTTAAGAGCGTTCTCGTGGGGCCCTTAAAAGATATTTTGTTTACAACCATAAAAGCCCTTTTCATGAATGAGAAAGAGTGAGTGAACTCCTTCTTGGGTGACATCTTAAATAATAGTCAACCCCTTGTAATGTCGGCTTGTAAGAAAGAGCCTCCTAATTATCTCTGACTGAAAACCCACGCGTCTGTCCTGCTCTTGTCAGGGCACAGACCCCACTACAGTCCTGAGTGTTACTCCCTCAACATGTGGATGATCCTGATAAGGAGTGCAGAGTGGGAAGACAGCTGCTCTTTTTTATTTTTGGTTGCTACAAAGGCAAATGATTTACTGGAGGGATATATATAGTCTTAAATACAACTGAACATTTGTTAACGTGAGTTTCTAAAAATCTATTTTCCTTTTAATGTTTTGACCTTTTTGTGTTGATTTGATTTGTTTTGGTTAGATATGTAGGCTAGTTTTATTCGGTTCGTCATATGGGCCTATTCCTCACGTTTTGAGACATAAACCAAAAGCTGCCTTGCGTGGAATTGTGACAAGCTATTAAACTCATTCACTTCTGCATGTTGACTTACCTGTTTCAGCACTGTTACTGATGCCAGAAGTTCGTTTTCTGCTCCTCTCAATTTCCTTCCACGCCAAGACACTGCGGTTTAGAGCAACTTCTACCTGCCTGTGCTTGTTAAAAAGAATCGCAGATAGTAACCTGGCTTGCGTTTCCATTATATCGCTCAGACTGGTCGTTATTACGCTGTCGTCCGATGACTGTCATTTGTAACGGCCCGCAGAACTAAACGCTGTCCGGCTTATGAAGCGTGGCGGTCGCGGTCAGCCGGCCCGTGCTGCCAGGAGAAGAAGGGACTTAAAACAAAGATCGTGTATGAGAGGATGCTTCACTCACTACTAAAAATAAAACTGGCCTACTTCCCATACGCTGTCCTACAACAAACAATGGAATTAACACACGACATTGCCCACATTAATTGAGCACTGCAACTTAGTTTAGCCTGACTAGAGTTTTTTGACAGTTGATCAAAATCTTAAAAGCTTATAAGTGGTGTCTAAATTATGTAGGCCTGATCCAACCAATAATGCCATTTGCATTAGGGTCATAACTATATACTTTTTCCTCCTTTTTTTTCTCTTTTTTTTCAAAAACTGCAATATCTTTTTTTTTCAAAGCTGCAATATATAGCCTGCATTCTGTAATGGAATTCTTTTAACACAAAACTAATTGTCAAAAGATTAACATTTTAATTTTTGGTTTATGTGTAATTTAACACCCCACAGTTTAAAAGAAAGAAAATTAACTAATTATTAAACGTTTGAACAAAACACATCTGCAGAAGTAAGACACCTTTTACACTGACACCAATTACCCTAGTCTCGCATTGCCTACGCATTGCCAGCCCTATCTACAAAGAATACATGACGTTTGCAGTACTTCGAAATAGTGAAAGAGTGAGAGCTCTTATCTTTAATTCTCTCTGCTTCAACCCCGTGGAACAACCACTTCATCAGCACGTTGCGTAAACACGTAAGCTATCTAATCATGACTCAAAGCAGTGAGGTGCTTCCAGACTGAAGAGTTGAATAATTACCCTTACCTCTCATAACCTCCAGACAGCGATGAAGCAAACACCAGCATTAACAAAAATGATGACTAAACTGTGATTATGTGGGACAGCCCTCCATAACATCTTTACCTTTGCTTTTAGCGGAAGGGCGGAGTGGAAACTGGGTTTATTTTAAAATAATATTTATGTCACAACACAGATCCTTTTTTTTTGTTAATCCTGTCTCTCTCCACCTATAGTCTTTGTCTTGTTTTTTTCTGTGTGTGACAGAGACTGAAAAATTAATAAAATGGGAATTCGAGGAGATTTCCAAGTGCCTCTATTGAATTGAAGAAATATTTCTGCGTGACAATTCTAAAAACAACTGTTTTGTTGAGTCATGTACTTACATTATCCCAAATTTTTTTCCAACAACGTTCAAACCCAAAGAAATCTTTCATCATTTTATAATTTTTTTAAAGATTATTGTTGGGCATTTTTAGACCTTTATTGACAGGACAGCTGAAGAAATTAAAGGGGAGAAAGAAGGGGGACTGACATGCAGCAAAGGGCCGCAGGTAAGGGTCCAACCTGGGTCCGCTGTGTCAAGGAGTACCTCTGGGCGCATGCTCTACCAACTGAGCTATTCGGGCACCCAAATCTGTCAATTTATTTTTATTGACACGGGCCGTTTTGTTTGGTCACCTGTCAGTGGCATCTTATAACCTTTGACCCCTGTAATTACTCTGATCATTTCCTGTGTTTTAATGGATGTTAAAGTTGTAAATCTTACAATGTCAAAGAATCACACTAATTAGCAGCAATGCAGCATTTTTTTCTGCCGCACAGCGCAATGTTTTTATTGATTACATGCTACATTGCAACACAGTGACAGTAAAGACCTAATTTATAGACATGATATTTCCATGTGGATCCAGATTACAGGAATGTACTACATTGGCTCATGTTAATCCTTGGTGGGTAAAACATACCGTAACGTTCAAAGGTTACAACGTTGTTAAACATGCTCAAAAAGACGTTTTTGTATGATTGTTTTGACCGTGCTGTTGTGCTAACCACAATCCAATTCACTGAGTAATCTTAGCTGTGTAGATAGACAACTAATCTAATGCTAAGTTAACCAGCTAGCACATCCTGGTCCATCTGCGTTAATCTACGCCGCCAAGAGACTTCAGCCGGGATGAGAGCAGCTAACGACATTAACAGCAATAACAGAAAGTCTAATGATCCATCGCTGCAACAGACCATATCAGACCCCGGGCACTGGCACCTGCGTTGGGCCGAAATCGAGCCACAACAACGGCCATCCGTACGTCTCCGATCATGCAATAAAGCAGGCCTAGGCTACTTGGTTCTTTTGGGACATGATTGTAAAGATTTATAAAGAGTATGTTCACAGCATTTACTATCTATCTGAGATATGTTTGGGACCCGAGAGGACTACAATAGACGAAGTACACACGGCAACATTGGTAAAAGCAAATCACTTTTGACTTTTGAGCTTTTTCACTTTGTAAACCTATAACACTTACAGAAAAAACAGATTAAAAAAATACTTCTATTCAACCAGTAATAAAGCAGGCTACTGTTTGTCCTTTGTGGAACAGTCCAATCAATTAGGCCACTGTACATTCTCTAAGTGCAACACAAAATATTAAATCATTTTTTTGGCATTAACAGGATTGACTCACCTACTAAAAGGAAATTCTGACATGTGCCTTAATAAAGAAATGTGTTTTCATCGTGCCAGTAGAAACATTGGCCTCCCAGTAAGCAATTCTGAAAAAAAATGTCCCATGGTTGAACCTAATTGCTGTTGTGTTTCATGTCGGGAGACACCTATCCATTTAGGGTCAGAGTCTATCTGTAACTAAGCTAAAGTACTTTGCCACTATATTGTAATGTTCGTTATTCTATAGTTAGACATAATAATATCAATATGATGATCTAGTTCATGACTTCTCACAGCTCAGGGAGTGTTTGAATTGATGAATTGGCTTGCTGATACTTTTATGTTTAGTTACATAGCAATGAAAACCTGCAGTCAGTAATAATCAATGCATCCATTAATACAAACAATATATTTCCAGAAAAAAATCTATAAACGTATCAGCTTTGTACACTTGTGTCTGAATAACAATGTTATATGAATGCATAAACAGTTAAAAAAAAATAGTAAACCTTGCTAAACTATAAATATATCAGCTTATTCTGTACCTATAATTGCTATTGAAAGGGTAATGTTAAATGGTAAGCATTTTAATTATTTATTTTTAATCTTCAGGCTTCTGATAGTCTTCTAATCTTTTGATTGACACCGTAGATGTAGATGGTGGTTTCTGTCAACAAAGCAAAGACAGTGGAGATGACGTCGACAGCTTCTCATACTCCCTAACAGCGGATCTCACTTGGGATTGGCTCACAACAAGGAAGTGCCGTTCCAGCCAATCACAGCACCCTTTCTTGCCGATTAGTCAGTATCAACATGGCAGCTTTCTGAGTTTTGGAGGAGGGTACCTGGTGTAAATAAACACGATTTCACGTTTTACAGATAACGACAGGTTCCGTGTGTTTGTGTTTAAGGCTGGTTGGACTATAGAGGGAAAATGTCGAATGACGGAAATAAAAAACAGTTCTGGAAAAGAAATGCAGCGAAGGTTCCTGGCAGGTAAGTGACGTGTTCCCTCCTGTAGCTAGCCTAGCCTAGCTAGCCTTACTCTACTGACGCTGCACTGTTGGGCTTCAAACGCAACTTTCACTTTCACTGACGGCCCAGAGGTATTGCACAAAGTTTGCAAAGTCTCACTCCTTGTAACGTGCCAATGTCTGTGTGTAAATTAGTCTCACAGACACAGTTTACATCTTTCTGCTGTTAGCTGGCTAAGAGCTACGTTGCTAACAGCGGCTAACAGTTAAGCAATTCATGCACACCCCAGTCACAGAGTTGTAACTAATGATACAGTAACTATGGCCTTTCAGCAAATTAAAGTCGTTTTCACCACACTTACTCGCAGTATTACTAAAGTATTGTTATGTGTAAAACGGAGCTAACATGACTAGCTTGACAGCCAGTCATAACTCTCATTCATTTACATTCTCTCTTATTCACTTCCTCAGCATTCAACATGTGTATGGCGCACAACATCCACCTTTCGACCCGCTCCTCCATGCTAAGTAAGTTAAATGTACTTGTAGGTAAATGCTGTATGTCATTGGAGTAGTTTGGACAGGTGTTTAAGTGTTTGTGCTAATGCTAACTGTTCGCCTCAGTTTCTGAGCTACATGATGGCCCAGCTGAAGTTGACATTAGTTTCTCTCCTCAACGTTTGTTTCCAAAAGCTTTGAAAAGCGGATATGATGTATTATGCACGAAACAGGCAGAAAATATATCTGGTGTGTGATAATTAGGTTAACAGGTTCTCTTTCTCTACCTTTTTGAACGCGAGGTGAATGTTTTATTAGCAAGTTTAACATTGCCTTAATGACCAACAACAAGGACCTTTTATAGATGAGTACACAAGACCTTTATTGAACCTTAGTTTCTTCCATTTTTTTAATTCACCATTGCCAGTAGAGAGGGTAAGTTAGGGGCTAGCTACCAAGCCACTCACAGTAGACAGAAAACTGCTGTGGCATGGATTGATACTGTAAAACATGTCTTACTTTTTAGCCACATCCAAATCAGAAATGGAGTAGTGTTTGTTTTGCCATTTGACAGCTGACAAAGAGAAGACGTGGCCAGAATTGCAGCATGCTTAAATGGTCTTGTAGTATAATTCTGGTAACCTCTTGTTTGCACTGTATGGCCTGTGCTGTTATGCAGGGGAAGTGTAACTCTCAGACAATCCAGGTAGATGGCTGTGTGGAGAGCGTAAATGACGTAAGACATGCTTTTACTTAAATCATGTCCAGTAAACAGATTATATCACTTGATTTGAAGATCTGACAATTCAAATAGAAGTTGGAAGTATCAGCATTTCAGGACTATAGGCTACCTTCAGAGGCCGGAGTGTGTGAAATATGGGGATGAATGAGTGTTTGAATTCATTAATCTATAAGAAAATACTGGACTTTGCAGTGAATGTTTTATACAGCTAGAAATAACTTAGAAACACTGTAGAATACTGAAATATACAATGTGTAGAATGTTATTGTAATTAACCATAATTTACTTCTGCATACTTTATGCATTACTTTTCATTACAAACACACACACACACACACACACACACACACACACACACACACGGAGTAAAACAGACCATTGCTCTTTAACAATTCTTTATTTTTCCTGATGTTTACATAACTATCATCAGGTGCTTTTGCATAGGAAATATTTGACTTTTTTGACTGTACCTATCTCATTACTCTCTCTCACACACACACACACACATACACACACACACACACACACACACACAGACAGAGAAAAACATTATTACTATTATTATTATTAACACTATCTCTCTTAACTTCTATGTTATGGTGGAATTAAGATAATTTGAACCACTCTCTATCTTTATCATGGTAATCCTTTCTTGTCTTTGTAAGAACCCCCCCCCCCACCTTCCTTTTTTCACATTGCAAGATAAGGAAAGGTTGAGTTCAGTTTAATTCTTGTTTCTGAAGGATTTCTTGTCCCAGCTCAATGATATAGTGTCCTTGCTGCACAAATACAGCTACTCAGTGAAGTGTTGTTTTTTGAACATGAGCAGATTCAGTCTTGTGAGGTGTTTGAGACCAGATGTAATTCTAGTTCTTAAAAATAAGAGTCTATGTATAGAAGTGGGGACTCACTTTTATTGTGAGTGTCGGTCGTTGTGTTTTTAAAGGTAATTCTATAAAACCTATTTCAGTGTGTGAAGTGGATATTTGAAAAACTTTGTTCATGCATAATGTTTAATGTATTAGTTGTTAAGCTTCTTTCTTTTATCAAATGGCTCTTTTATTTCTTTGATCTCTGCCCCCCCCACCCCCTTTCCCTACTGTGGTTATTTACCCTGTCTCTCTCCTTTTTTCCTTTTGATTCTGTCGCCTACATCTTGACTCTCCACCTCCCCTTTACTTTTCTCTTAATTTCTTTCTTCTTATGCTCTTCCCCTTATCTTCTCTGTGTTCATGGCACTGTCTCTGTCCTCCAGCCTGATTAAGGCAGGAAACCGGCCTCCTCCGGCCACGCCAGGCAAGCCCAAGAAGGCTACCACCTTTCAGGAGTTTGAGAGCATCACAAGTGATGCCTGGGATGTTGGGGACGATGACGACGAGTTGCTGGCCATGGCTGCGCAGAACCTTAATATTGATGTTGTCATGGAGACAGCCAATAAGGTGAACAACCAGATGCAGTGGTTAAAACACTTAACTATTGCATGTTTTTTTTCTGCCACAGAGGCTTGGTCGAAGGACCGATGCCCTACCCACTATGACAACAGAGTTCATCTTGGAGTCTTGGCAGTCCATTAAAAAGTACTTTCATGGATGTTGGCATCTTTCAGACAGCTTCCTGTTCAACTACATTTTTGTGAAACACTTTGTGTTCATATTAAGGACTCCATAAATGCACAGAATCCAAAGTTGCTAACTTAGTTTACAGATTACAGAGGATTGCAAACTTTAATATTATTTCTATGATGTATAATGTACTCTGTGTTGTCAGCAAAACCCAAGGCTCACCAGGGACACCTTTTGTTTCTTGTCAACCGAACAGGTCATTGAGAATCACAGCAAGCAGCAGGAGAAACAAAGGCAGGATGACACAACAGAGCTGGGACAGAGAGAAGAGGACACACAGGAGGAGGTGGCAGAGGAGGAGGACGAAGAAGATGAAGAGGACCTGGTGGGGGAGGGAGACACGACCAGCCCAGAGGTCTCTTTTGCCTCCCAGAGCGGCCCTTACACTGATGGCCGCCTTGTAAAGTCCCAAAGCGAAGCTCCAATTGGGTCACCAAAAGGTTAGTGAGCACCATTGCTCAGTGTCCAAAAATGCTCTGACTCACCTGCATGCTAAAAGCGTTTACTTTTAGTGCACCAGTTTCAAAGGAGTACTTTGAAAAGCCGCACTAAAACCCCTCTGTAACTGGAAGACAGTTCACGCCCCATACATGTCTATACGTTTTACCGGAGTCTACATTTAAGTTGATTTATTATTCTATTTTGTGTGTGAGTGGTGTTGTTACATTATTTTACTTTAGCGTAACTATAAACAGGGTCTTCAGCCAGTTTGTCCTGGATAAATACAGGTTAAATGTAATTTTAATGAGTTTAGTCATTTTTTCAAGTTCTACAAATACAAGTCCAATAATATCAAGTTTCAACAGAGACATCTAGCATCCAGACAGCAGAGACATGACGAGAAAATATTTGGCAGATCTTATCACTCTGTAGAGCAAGTTTTATGATAGACCGCCAATGTTGTGCTTTGATTGGACTTGCTTGTGTGTTTTCAGTTCTGCTCAGCATTACAACAGTCTCAAAAATGCAATTGCAAAATACTTAACATAACAATAACATTTAGTTTTCTGTTAAAAGATAGGAGGACGTGTAGCAGGTGATGCTTATTTATGGATACTGGTGGGTAGTTATGTCAGACTACCCTGTTATCCCTTTCTCATAATTAAAATATATATATTTTTATAATTATTCCTGGCATCTGTTTCTGCCACCCCCTCTCTTACCTTCCTTTACTCCTATACATTAACACAGGTTGATAGTAGAGACACCTTTCCCCCCTGCTACTCCTCTTCAGTTTTGGTCTTTTTCCCCTGAGGCACATTGTTTTAACCTTGTAGTAAGCAACAACTGCTCTGTGTCATGGTCCTGTTGTTCCTCCCTCACTGTTCAGAACCTCTTCCGATTGTCACTTGAATTGTTAATTCAAATGGGGCTCTGTATAGCAACATGGAAACCTTGCGTGAAACAATTGTATCATCATTGTAAACACACGGAAGAGGAAAGTCCTTAAGAGTCGGTTCTACTGTCGCTTTAAGACTGTAACACTAGCAGATTCTGTAGATGGGGAACGCCTGGCTGACTCGAGTCCTGTCTGGCCGGTCATCTGCCTGTCAGCCTGCGTGCCATTTTGTCTGTTGCCGTGTTTAAACACAGATAACACATTGCCTCGACAACAACGTTTGCACATTTACAAGCATGTTGTAAAACACTAAAGCCTATGTAAAAACCTTCTACCATGCACACTCAATGTACTCTGCAGGACAATTTTGTCATACTGTTACAGTAAGGCTAGTGTGCAGTGTCTCATTTATTTGTAGATTTGATTTTCCTCTTTTTTTCTCTTCTCTTCTTCTAGTGTGTGTACAAGATGATATCAAGGAATAGTGTGAACACACTTACCCAAGTCTTATTAGATAATGGCACACAGCATAGCTTTCGTTAGTGCGGCCCAGACTCATTCTATACACCTCTACATTATGTACTCATGCTTGATACTCACCATCCCAGCGTCCTGCAGCTTAGAGAGCAAGGGACACACAAACACACAGAGGCTGGTGCTTATTATATTATTGGGCTCTCTGTATGACCTGGCGTCCTATGACTTCTTTAACAAAAATACACACTGTAACTGAAGTACTCTCTATTTGTTTACTTTCACGTAGGTATTTTTTCCGTCCTTCCTTGTAATAATTGATGCGGTGTACCGTGACTGACAGTGAACGTTGCTAACGTCCTCAATCTTGGCTTTGTCTTTTATAGCCCGTTAAAAGTTATTAAATGCTCTATAAAAAAGGACTTATTGTTCAAATCTGACGAGAAGTTCCACGCCCCAAAAAAAGCTTCCACAGGCTTTAATAACCTCTTTTAATTTTTGTAAGTGCAAATAAAGCAGTTGAGAACAGATTTGTAGAATTTTATTTGTTCTTGTTAAAAAAGAAAAGGGTGTTAACATCGGCAGCATTCCAGTTTTCTTAATTGTTATGGAGTGTTTGGGACTCTACACGCAGTAGATGTGTGACGTGGTTTTCTCCAGCACTGAGAAGCGCTGTGTGAAGCGCAGCAAACCTTTGCTTTGTGTCTTGTGTGACAGAAGGAAAATCCCTCTCCACATTGATGTCCCGACCCTACCAGCTTGTTTCTAACTTGTCTGCGTGGTGCCATGCATACGTTCTCTGTCTCGTTCCGTCTTATTTGAGCACATCGGGGGAACAGGGGAACCCAGTGGACTGGCATAATGTTGTCTACCCGTCCTGGAGGCTCATTGCACAACAAGCAACAAACAGTTAATGCATCCATCGCCACCTGGGAAGGAATCGTGTAAAATGACTAAAGGACAGTAATAAAACTCCCTTCCAAATTTAGCTCCCTGTGCCATGATGTAATTCATGGTCGTTGCCACATTCCTACTCTTACAGTATGTACATTGTGTTAACCTAATTAGAATTGTAGATTTAAAAAAAAAATGGAAATTTGCATTGCACAGCGGTTACTCTTCACTGCTAGTCACACAGTGTCCCCTTACTTCCTGAAATAAAAGCCTAGTGAGGGTCGTTCTCATCCATTTGCCAGAAAGCGAATAGGCCTTCAACATGGCCACAAGATCCTGTGCTGGATTATCTGTAAACCCTCTGTTTGGTGTGTGTGTGTGTGTGTGTGTGTGTGTGTGTGTGTGTGTGTGTGTGTTTCTGGAACCCTTTGCCCTGTCTCAACTCCTTCTCCCCCCACTAGATGCAGCAGGTGAGCATGCAGCCCTCCACAGACAACGGTCTCTGCCCCACCGGCCGCCCGTCATCCCGCTAGTGGCTCGCATGGCTGACCAGAACACGTCCGGCACCCCAGCCATGACCGAGAGGGAAGCGTCTCGTCTCGATAAATTCAAACAGTTGTTAGCTGGGCCCAACACAGATCTGGGTAAGTGATACTCGGTGCCAATGTGCACAGTCCACTGCGTAGTTTTGCCTCTTTCTTTAAGCTTTTTCCACGTTTTCATTTCCTTGCGCTTTTGCTACTCACTCTTAGTTTGCTCACTCTCCATCTGCCAGCTGTGCTGCGCTTTTAACGATGCTGTGAGGGAGAAAGTCATCCAGCCATCTGGACATGCAGATTACAAGGGGGGGAAAAAATACCACCAACAACAGAAGCAAATGACAGGCCTTTGTTCTAACCAAACGACAGGCCTTTATTGTTTATTCAACCCCAGAGACTTAGTTTGCTACCACTGCCACCCCAGCGGCCGTGGCATTCTTACAGACCTCGCTCTTTACAGTTGACTTTGTGTCCTCCGAAACTAACTTTTGGCAGCTGCTGCGCACCGACCTGTTGCATCAATCTCACAGTTGCAGTAGATTAACCACATCAAAAGTGGCCATCAGAAGAGTTTGCAGATGTTAGGATCCAGCCAGTGACTAATCCATAATTTACCAACAGAATGTTATATGATGAAATACTTATGCTTGCTATTAAAGACCGGTAGAGGCCATGCATCTGAAGAGTTTTAGATATGAGGCTATATGGAATGAAGATGGCATTGCAGTGCAGAAACATAGTGACCTGATTTAGTGGCCAGATGTAGTCAAACATCCCCGATTTTATTTAGTCAGTCAGTAAACATCTCATAAAAATAACATTTAATTGGAATTATGAAAAATGCTTAAAATGTTGATATAAGCAGAATATGTAGTTAAATGATTTGTTCCATGAAATAACAACACTAAATATCATTATGTAGCATCATCATAATGTATGCCATTTCGTATGTCTGTCCTTGAAGGACAGATGATTTGTGCATGATGTGAAAAGAAAACCAAGTTAGAAGTGGGTTCTCATTACCTCAATCCGTTTTGGTGGAAGCACAGAGACTGACTCATTCAAAAATATTGGAGTTATGTGGAGTCAAACTCTTTGGCAAATCTTTGTTAAAAGCCCATTTGATTGGAGATCTGATCCGTTAAGACAGAGAAGGTAAAGGATGTGGTCCTAGGGTGGTTTTTGTGTGTTTAAGTTGCATTGTGTGTGGTGAGTGTGCCTGACAGAAGGGGAGCAGTGAAACCAGGGAAAGGGAATTAAAAAAAGTGCATTGCTTAGCAAGAGAAGGGGTTATGTGCCTGTCTAAATATGCTAAATACAAAATGAGTGTGTCAGAAATCTTTCAGTGCAGAAGTGACACAGTTAAAATACCGTAGCCGACATTTGTCATTTTTACGAGTTTCTTCTCTTTGCTGTTAATGCACACTTGACACTTCCTCCATCCGTTTCACATCCAAACCGTACAGTGTTTCAGAAGGCATAATCAATCCGGTTACTGATAAGGGATTTTTGAAGCGGATACCAAAATAGATATTTGGGATTTGAGTTGGTGGACAAACTATCTAGCTGACTTAAATCATATATTTAGCATTGCTGTACTGACAATTCTTGAGACGCATCAGCTGACATAAATGCCAATACCCATCTACTTGCAATAAGCTAATATTGTCTGATGTATTGGAACGGCTGAGTTTTCGTTCAAGCGCTAATTTGCAGAACATGTCAAAATTCTATTAAATTATGTGCACAATAATTGGAATAATAAGTGGAAGCACAGATTTGTGCTTCCACAAATCTGTCAACAGACATCGCGGTTGGTTTTAAAGTGTGTGAGTTTGTACCACTTGGTACCACTGCTTTAGTTGCCACATGTAGATTAGTTCAAGGCACACACACACACACACACACACACACACACACACACACACACACACACACACACACACACACACAAACATCAGGAACATTGGCTCAGATCCTAAAATAAATGTAAATGCTGGATTGCATTAAGTTTGAAAGGCCTTAGTCAGCACAGTGCTTCACCTCTACGTGTGATCCCCTTGAAAACTTTTTGAACAACACAAACCAGCCCGCGCCAGTCGTCAGTGTTAGTCAACGGTGGTTGCGGCCCGCTCGGGCAGAGTGTACCCTGTACATCAGCAGAGTGTCTTGAGGTGTCAGCCCCCATTAGGGCCTGCCAGGCATCACAAGCCGGCTGTCTAAATTTAGTTTAGTCTCTGCACCATGATTAGATAGCCCAGAACGGGCGAGCCATGCTGCTGGCAGCATGAAAGATGAACTTCATTCACGGGACATAATTAAGTGAAGGATTGGAGAGGGGGGTGATAGGGTGAAGGGAGAGGGATAGGGGCAGATAAGATAAGATGAAACTTTAATGATCCCCTTGGGGAAATTGGGTCATTGCAGCAGCAAAGAACAGGATATACAGTGGCTTGCATAAGTTTACACACCCAGGCTGAAGTTGACTAAAAAGAGGAATAAAAAAACAACTTTTGGAAATGGATCTTAATGCCTAAATTTAAAACAAAATAGCAAAAATCCAACCTTTTAAGGACATTAAATTAAGTATTTAATGAATAATGTATTATAAATAAATAAATGTTCTTCCTTAAAACACAGGGGGCATAAGTATACACTATGTATGTCCCATAGAGGCAGGCAGATGTTTATTTTTAAAGGCCAGTTATATATAAAATAACCCCATATCATCACACACCCTTCACCACACCTAGAGATAGGCATGGGGAACTTTCCATCATCTCAATGCAAATCAAACCAGCTATTAGACTAACTAAAATACAACCATGCCAATCTCTAGGAATGGTGAAAGATATGTGATGATGTTTTTTGATACATTTTTTATTCCTCTTTTTAGTCAACTTTAGCATGGATGTGTAAAGTTTAATATATACATTAGGAAAAAAAAAGAAGAAGCCACTGTCTGATAGAAGCTTAGTATAGCAAAATACTTTGTGTTGACTAATATATCATTGGTTTCTCATAGTCAAGAGTCATTTTCAAACCTTGGTTTAGAAAGTTGCTGTATTTAGGTATGCCTACGTCTTGTTGGAAATACTGATGTAATTACTAGGGGTGTTCAAAAATATCGATTCGTATTCAAATTGCGATTCAAGCTCTACTGATTCAAAATCGATGCATTTTTAAAATAAATTTAAATCGCTTATTAAATATATTTAAAAAAAATTATGTCTGTCCACAGCAATCACATGATATGTGAATAGATAGATACTTAATTGATCCCCAAGGGGAATTTCAAGGTCCCAGTAGGTTACAGACAGCACGCACAACATACACAAACAGTGGACATAAAAAGTCTACACACCGCTGTTAAAATGCCAGGTTTCTGTGATGTAAAAAATTAACAAAGATAAATCATGTTAGCACTTTTTCCACTTTTAATGTGAACAATTCAAAAAACAAACGTAAATCTTTGAGGGGGGGGGGGAATAAAAAGTAAAAACCTCACAATAATTTAAACATGGGGATGTGGCTGTGTTCAGAATTAACCAATCACATTCAAACTCCCGTTAAATAGAAGTCATTACACACCTGCCATCTTTTAAAGTGACTCTGATCACAAATAAAGTTCAGCTGTTCCAGGAGGATTTTCCTGACATTTTCTTAGTTGCATCTCAGAGCAAAGGCCATGCTCCGCAGAGAGCTTCCAAACCTTTAGGGGTTTCTTATTGTTGACAAGGAGGATGGTTTAAAAGAATTTCTAAAGCATAAATATTCCATGGAACACAGTGAAGACAGTCATCATGAAGTGGAGAAAATATGGAACAACAGAGACATTACCAAGAACTGGACGTCCCTCAAAAATTGATGAAAAGACAAGAAGAAAACTGCTCAGGGAGGCTTCCAAGAGGCCTACAGCAACATTAAAGGAGCTGCAGGAATTTCTGGCAAATACTGGCTGTCTGCTACATGTGACAACAATCTCCCGTATTCTTCATCTGAATGGGCCTTGGGGTAGGGTGGCAAGACGGAAGACTTCTCTTAAAAGGAAAGCTCGGCTCAAGTTTGCAAAAACAAACATTAAGTCTCCCAAAAGCATGTGGGAAAATGTGTTATGCTCTGATGAAACCATGGTCGAACATTTTGGCCACAATTCCAAAAGAACACCCTCCCCACAGTGAAGCATGGTGGTGGCAGCATCATGCTTTGAGGCTCTTTTTCTTCAGCTGGAACCGGGGCCTTTGTCAGGGTGGAGGGAATTATGAACAGTTCCAAATACCAGGCAACTTTGGCACAAAACCTTCTGGCTTCCGTTTAGAAAGCTTAAGATGAAGAGGAAGTTCACCTTTCAGCATGACAACGACCCAAAGCACACATCCAAATCCAGAAAAGCATGGCTTCACCAAAAAGAAGATTAACGTTTTGGAACGGCCCGGCCAGAGCCCAGACCTGAATCCAATTGAACATCTGTGTGGTGATCTTAAGAGGGCTGTGCACAGGAGATGGCCTCGCAAAATGACAGATTTGGAGCACTTTTGTAAAGAAGACTGGGCAACTCCTGGCACTCCTACCCAAAAAGACTGAGTGCTGTAAAAAAATCAAAAGGTGCTTCAACAAAGTATTAGTACAAGGTTGTGCACACTCATGCAACCAGGTTATTGTACGTTTTTATTTTTTTTCCCTCAAAGATTTCAATTTGTTTTTCGATTGAATCGATTGAATACCAGTGGACTCTACAGCGGGGATGACGCCACCTTTTGTAAAAGAGAAACTTGACTAACTGTCCTTGAGCTCAAAGGAAGAGGCGACTGGGAGGATCCATTGGGCGGTTTCTCATTTAAGCGGTGTAATTTCTTGAAGTGGTCACCGTGTTTTTTGGGCCAAGCCCCACCGACGTGTCAGGACTGCCGGTCTCTGGAGTCCAAACGTCTGTTTATCTCTCCGGCCATGTTGGTCAGTGTGTGAAAGTGTGTTATTTCCTAAAAAGATAGACTTAGCATTACAGTTTATCTACATCCGCTTTGTACACTAGGCAGCATGAAGTTACACTCTTTGTGCCTCTCGAGTATGTGGAACTTTGCCTGTAGAACTGTTACTCTGAAAACTGTGTTGAATTAAAGGGAATATATTGTGAAAAAAGGCAATAGCATGCACGCTTACTAGGACTGCACAATATTAGAAAATGGGCAATATAAGATGTTACTTGCGATAAAAAAAAAAAACTGATATTAAAGTGTACTCAGTTTTGATGCTTTCAGTTTTCTGCTAAAATACAAAAAAACAGCTTGTGGAATTTAAATTTAATGAAAGGAAATATTTTCCAAGTTTCCTTTAGTGTACAAATTGAACATTTGTGCTGAATATAAAAGGCACCCCTAAAAAAAGCTGAATATCAGTAGAAAACTGCACTTTAAAATGTAACTAACGCTAGAAATCCCTTGAGTGTCTGTCATAGCCTTTTGCGATTTGTGTTTATTGCATCTGTTAATACCTCAGTGACGATTAAAAAACAATATATTGTGCAGCCCTAACGCTTACACACCCACATACACACACACACACACACACACACGCACACGCACACGCACGCACACACACATTTCCACCTGTTTTTCTTACTTGTCAGTGTCTTCTTTAGTCTTTTTTGATAATGTTTAATATGCCCAACTCGATCTCCTTTACACTCACATCTTTACTATCCCTGTCAGCGCCCCCCCCCCCCCCACCCCATTTCCCTCTCCTTATCCATTGAGCCTTGCGACGGGTTGTGACAGCGCTCTGTTTAGCATGTAAGGTCATGTACAAGGTGATGACCTGTGCATGTGTGAGAGTAGGGTGATTGATGTCAGCTTGATTTCAGCTAATTATTCCTGATGTCCTGAGGCAAGCCTGTCTGTTGAGTGAGCTAGAACTCAGTTCTACCCAGTGAATGCTCAGTGAGGAAGGGAGTTATTTCAGCTGGGAAAGTTAGAAAAGGAGAAAAGAAAACATACTGATTCAGCCAGCCCCTTTTATGAGTTTCACTTCGTGTTAGTGCAACGCTCACTACAACTGGATTTGCAGAGGGGTGCAACGTTTTCCCATAAACTGCCAGATTAAGGAAATATGCTTAAATATCTAGACTTTCCAGCATCACTCAAACCCGATCCAGAACCACTGTTATTAGCTCCCCCATGACACATAGACATAAATAAAAAGAGCAACTAAATTAATCTGTTTTGTTTCCAATGTGACCGCTCTCAGCTTTTAATTTGTCATTGGTCTAGGAACGCGCAAAAGGGACTTAGAGGTCAAGGTTCAGTTCCTCTGGTTCCATATTCCTGGAACTTGTGGTTCTAAAGGGCTATTAGTTGATCGGTGATCAGTAACGGTCCATGGCATTTTTACTGCATACCAACAAGGAGGGGAAACAACTTCACAAATGCAACACCAAGTTTGGAGTATTTTCTTATTTGTATGTTTTTCAGCTACTACAAAAAACTCATTTTTTTAATTTAAATTAAGGATGACTCAGTGTTATGTATATGTACTCACACATACACACATATACTTTCTGTAAGTCACTTGCTTCACATTGCTAGATTTGACAGACTTCCTGCATATCTTGTTAATTGACTTTAAGACCAAGAGATTGCATCTAACATAAAGCAGTTATTGCTCGATGGCAGAAGTACTGGTGTTGCTATGGCAATGGTCCTTTCCCCTCTTCTCCTTCTCGGCAATTTATCCTTACTCTATCTTTTACTTTCCCTTTTCAACAGTTGCTTTCATTATTTGTCTCTTTTTTTTTTTCTCCCTCTGTTTTGCCACTTTCTGTTTGCTCTTTGTGTGGTGATTATATGACTCTGAGTCCACCACACACATGTACTCCCACACATTGTTTGCCAACTTGTGGGAGCCAATCTATAATGTCAAGCTATGTGCCATTGACACCAATAATACCTTACAAGACCATACAAATACAAATAAACTGCCGACCAAGAATAAGAACACAGAAAAGAACAGAACATTCAACAAATAACTGCAGCACTGCAGCAACTATGGTTACGGCCGGCTACTTTCTGCTACAGTTTGCTCGATCCACACTGTAGCGCTAAGATCCGCAATCCTGTTACACAGCAGCCACCGAATGATAGGCTTATCATCTGCACTGTTTGCAAAGTAAATAGCCGCCATCAAAGTGGGAAGTGCCGATGTAATTCAATTTAACTCGGTCATATTGCCTCAATTGAAAGGACTGCCCATGTGTGACAATGTCAGGGGTGTGTGTGTGTCAGAGGCTTGGGAAGTGTAGAAGAGGAAATGCAGCATTAGACTATGTAGACAACATAGGTATATGTCTGAGAAATGTGGCAACTTAACAAAGTGTGTGTGTGTGTGTGTTTGCATGTGTTTGTGTGTGTGTGTTTCTAGCATGTCCCCAGGCAAAACAACTGACTTAATAAGGTTGGTCCAACCTCCAGCTGTCTCCCTTGCCAGTAGCCTCCCAGCCTGTCTGGCTTAGTTTATTCAAAAGGTTAATGGTGGTCTTCCATGTGAAAGTCTTTTATTTTTATTTATTTTTTCCATCCTGTCCTTTTCTAAGAGAAGCTTGACTGAACACACTTCAGCACTTAAAGTCCACACCTGTTCTCTGCTGGGCACTGGAAATGGGCCGCTTTATCTGCAGGGGAAGACCGTTTCAGTCTAATCCTGCAATTTATTAAGCTCTTTAGTGATTTAAGAATATAATTAATGGTCTATATGTCAACCTGATTACAGACCTATACCTACCTCTTTGCTATTATTAGGTCCACCTCCAACCAAAATGGTATTATACTGCTATACATGATTCATAATGCAGCTCTATGTCACAGGCTTTCACTTCTTTCCTTAAGGGTAACAATAAGGGCAACAGTTCTTTTCATACCAGTATTGAATTATCCGACACCCAGGGAAGCAAGCTATAACGGTGGTAATGTTATGCTCATGTCAAAAACATATATGAAATGGTTAATATCAGCTCATGTGTCATCTTACCAAAGGACTTCAAACAAGACAGTTAATTTTTAAAATGTTCATTGTCAATTAATCTAATCTACGGATTAGTTTGATAATTAATCATTATGTTTATAAAAAGTCCAAAGTGACAGCATCCAACTGCTTGTTTTTTTTCGACCACCAGTCCCATACCCAAAGATATCCAATTTACATAAGCAAAACAGAAAATATTTTGCCAATACACTATTGTATTTTGTTTAAAATATTATGATTAAGGATTCAAAAGTGTGTGTGTGTGTGTGTGTGTGTGTGTGTGTGTGTGTGTGTGTGTGTGTGTGTGTGTGTGTGTGTGTGTGTGTGTGTGTGTGTGTGTGTGTGTGTGTGTGTTCCTATTACCCTTGCTATACTTAGTGAATTGAACAACTACAAGCTGCTCCCTGATGGATCATTATCCTTTAAATCCTAAAATGTGTACATGTGTTTCCTCCAATATACCAATTACCTGGAAAAGTAACACAACGGAAAATCAATATACAGTGTACATATTCACTCATGAAATTGTGTAAAAAAAAAAAAAAAAAAAAAAAGGTCAGATCTTTTGGAACCTGTTTTATCTGAATCAGTTAACCTCAAGGCAAGGAATTGACTACACAAGTCTGTGTTATCACAAACACACACACCTGTCACACCTGTACACTCATCTATGCTCAATGTCCTCTCCCAGCCATCTGGGCCATCCATCAGGCCTCCTGAGCAGGTATGATCCAGGGGGGAGTATCTTTTTACAAGAGTCCCATTAGTTTACGAGCCGTCTGCTCCCTGGCGCCATCACTTTGTCCTCTAAATGAGTTAGACCGTTCGGGACTCTCTCACAGCATTCAAGGTTTATAGGAGGGGAGCTTAACTTTTTAATACACTGCATGATAAAGGTGTCTGTCCTGACTGAATTGTTTTTCTGACCTCACTGGCAAAATGGCTTCGGATGACACTGGGACAGCGCCTGCAACAAGGGAAGAATGATTGGCATTTACCTACTTTTTACCATAGCAATATTATCCAAGATGTTCAGGGGTATCACACAGGTGCTTTGGATGACATTACTGGAGACGTGAGTGTTCTGACTTTTGCATTTTACGGTGAACCGTTTACATCTTATTGCTGTATTTAAAGCAAGAGAGAAAGAAACTGAATGGGGCGGGGAAGTTTTTGTGCTTTAGAATGCAGTATATATGCTGCAGTCTTGTTTTTGGTTTTGCTGAGGTAGCTCCTGCTCCAAACCCCAGTTTTGGCAGGTGTGTGTGTGTTTATCACGTGCGTGTGTGTTGCCGAGAACCTTGTGGTGTTTTGGCCCAGTGGTCGCGCTTCGTCTGAATGATGCCTGAATAGTGCATGGCTCCGGCCCGCCAACCAGCTTTCCTCCTACTCCCATCAGCTTCCTGCTCAGCCAGCACTGACTGACAGCGCTTCTCGCTGTCTTCTATTCTTTTTACCGGCCTTCATACACAGCACTGCACACTGGCAGGTAGACTGATTGACATGGAAGAAGTGTAGTTACACACCCTATCACATACACACTTTCAATCACCTACACACACACACACACTCGCATTCTTCGTCCATTTGATTTTTTTTCCCTAACACAACCACCTCAGGTCCACCTGCTCGGTCTTAAAGTGAGAACCCTCACTCGGCCAGTTAAGATACATAAGTCCACGGTCCAATCAGGAAGCACACCGTCCTTTATGAATGCATCAATGATTTTAGTGTTGGCACTTGACTGTATCTCCACTTCCTTATCCATTTTAGAGCTGAGAGGATTAGTCAGTTTATTGATTAGTCGATCAACGGAAAGTTACTCAGCAACTATGTTGATGATCATCAAACATTCACTGCTCCCTAAAATGTAAAGGGTTAAATCGCTATCTAAAACGTAAACACCTGCTCTGTCCTGCTGTTACAAATCCGTCTGAACTTGCAGGTGGAATCACCTATGAAGTCAGCCATTTTTACGTTATTAAAAATCGTGAGTTTTCTTACCTTTTGAAAATGTGTTACGTAGCCAAAATTGAAAAGAAAACAGTCCTGTGACCCACATGTAAGTGGTTCAAATCCCCCAATTCTGGGAGAATCTGGGCCACAGAGGTGAATAACACCCATTCTCGCCTCCCTCGTTATATACCAGTTGAGGTGGGCTTTAACGAGGCACCCAACCCCACATGCTTCACTGGAGCTAATCTGTGACTGCACCGGGAAGTTGTGTTCGCTTTGTAACTTCTCTCAAGCTGTTGTTTTATAATACTTATCTTGGCTGGTACAATAAGTTGAAATACAAATGAGATATAAGATATAAAAGGTATTAGTTTTATTTCGCCCTCCGAATGTTTCAAGAGTCATTGAGCATTCATTACCTCTGAGGGTCCCACACCAGAGCAGCTGTTGTTGGGTGTTCAACAGAAGGTACATTGTGTCCTAATCACCCCCTGTGGTCCCCAGCTTAACTCCAGCCAAGACAGAGCGCACCCCCCTGTAAGTTCATGCATAATGGAATACAGTAACACACAGAGGAAAGACTAGCAGCAGTTGCCCTTGAGTTGCACATTGCTGATGTTACAGGTGTTTTTCATGCCAACGAGGGATAGGGCTTCCTCCAGGGTTGAGACCATCTCTCCTGACCAATCTCCTGATGTCTGTGCCTGCCAGCATGACATACACCCACGTTACTGATCACATTAATTCCAAAGCATGGATATAATAATGGGATATTTTATTGGTCCCACAAGGAAAATTTAGTTTTCACTTGCCCCCGCTTGCAATTTTATTTGTAAACTTTGAAATAATTGCCTGTGGGGTGAATTGACTGTAAATTGAGTTTTTGCTTTAATGAGTTGCCTCTGCATTGTTCCTGTAGAGACCTGTTAAGGGAATGTCTTTACAGTGTCTATTACTAGTTTTAAGTTGTGCAGATTCTTGTCAGCTAGAAAAAGCTTTTTTGCATCGTTAACTTTGTTCACTGAAACTGACGGGGACAGCTAGTCCCTCGTCGTTTCCAGGACAGTTGCAGAAACGCACCGACATTGTGACAAGAGCCCGCTGAGCAAAAACAACAGATTCATTTTCGAAATGTCATGAAATGCCTTTAGTTAATTCCAATGCAGCCAGGGCTTGGCTGTTTCATTCATAATGCACAAGAAATGCACTAGAGAGCCAGATATGCTTTTTGAGAGATGAGCTAGCCTTACACTAATGAAACGACATCTGCAATTTAGCCTGAACGCCAACTATGCCTAGATTGCCCTCTCTGTCTCTGCACCCTGTGGGGAATATAATAACAATGTTCCTCAGAAATTATTTCTCAGAAATACAGCTATCTATATAGTAAGCATTTAGGAAATGGGGTATACACATTTCCTACGAGAGTGTATTTGCATTAGAATAAAGCATTTACCACAGAGTCTATTTCACAGATGGATTATGGATTACATATTTTCTTATGCAGTTCTCCTCTCAAAGCAGCGTTTCAGCCCAGGACTAATTAAAATGTGTGAAATTGGAGGAATATGATGAAAAATCTTTCCTAGTCGAATTTGTCCTGTTAGCACTGCCTTGGTCTATAAGGCATCCGAGCTGGCGTTGGGGTAACTGATTTGGATTCTGCGGTGGTCCATCTCTCTGCTGGAAAATGTGTTTGGAAGACAGCGATTTTTAGGAGTAGAGGCTGTGTGTGCGTTTTTCTGTCTATGATGTATGGGTCTAACTGGCACATCTGCTTGTTCTTCTGGCCACATGGTGCCAAGTAAATATTTGCCCCTTGCCCTTCCCGCATTCTTCTACCCACACACAAATGAGCCTCTTCAGTTTACCCATTTCTTTTCTTCTACAAGCCTGTCCTCCAATACGAAGTGTTTGACCAAAGGGGACGGGGCTTTCTGGAGATCACTGCAGCATCAGGATGTTAAGACTAGCTAACTTGTGCCTCACCCCACCTCTCTTTAACCCCCTATGGTGAGATTAATGCTAGGTGGGGGAAATGTAACATAGTTTAATTAAGCTTGAGCTCGCAAGATTCATGGACTCATTTCTCTGTCAGACAGTGCAAATGAAGGTTCAAAAGGTGCAAGGCAAGAGGAGAGACACCCTTGACTAGCTGTTGGAAGAGTAATGAATGTAGAGGTGCATGTAAGATAACAATTACACCCTTAAAGGCTTGGACTTCGTTGTAAGTGCCTCCTGCATAAGTTCACTGCGGCCGTCCCACTCTAGATGTGTAAAAGGTAGACGTCATTGCGATCATTCAGACATCCATTGAAAAAAGGTAGCTATGAAAGTAAATGCAAATTTATAAAATGATGTGCGTTGACCTGAAGTAGTAGGAATCAGTTTCCACAGCTCTGAATTGCTCTTTCATGAGCCTGCCAAAAAGAATGTACTCTTAACCAACCACACTGCTGCTGGAAACGATTTCAGCGCAGAGACCCACAGGGCCATCAATCTTGTTGATCAAAATTGTATTTTTGCTTGATAAAGAGTTTTACATGATAAAACAAAAAAGTATTTCTTAAGAATGCGCCAATCAATTAAGCATTGACCTCCTAAAACAATGTCATTTTATGTCTTTTTTTTTTTTTTTTATTCCATGCATTCTTTCTTGTCAAAACCTGTTGCCTACATTACCCACAATTCAACTCCAAACACTGGCTTATGTAGCCTCGAGCCGCTAGTCTCAAGCAGGGATAAGGAGCGCTCTACAGAGGTCTGGTACATGTTAGCTCACTGCTTTCAAAATCCACTCCCCCAGATCTTTTTTTTTGCATTTTTAAACATTCAAGTGACATCACTTGAGGCAATTTATTAGATTTCACACAGC
>NC_048429.1:12866035-12939417 GCF_013103735.1 Etheostoma cragini | reverse complement strand
ACACACACATACTGTGTGTGTATGTATACGCTTATATAGTCGGTAGCATTTTGCACACACTTACACATTGCCTCCCACTTGTTGTAGTCTCGAGGAAGGAAAGGAGCAAAGAGACACAGATAATCTGTAGGAAACCTGCCGCACCTTTGCTGTCTAACTTTTATGGTCTGTGTCATGCCTGAGAGACTTTCTTTCATCCATGTTTTTAAAAGCGGCTTGCTGCTGCACAGGTAATCGAAACCTTTCTTATGCTGTGGGGCTCTGACTCCCTTGGAACCAACAGAGCCGTGCTGCGCACTAGATCACTGTATTGAATTTCTATAGAATTAAAGTCACTGGGGACAAGGTAAGGGAGAAATCTTAAGTAGAAGATGCACAGGAACTATAGTGAATAAATAGCTTCTCCCATCCGCCGAACAAGCTCTAATGCGTTTCACTCAATTTAGCCAATGGACTTAGCCCATTGCTGTTTAGCTGATTGCTATTTCCTTTTCTGCTATCTGTCTCTGACTCTCCATTGCATTTGCCTTGAAGAACAGGCAAGGCAGAGTCATTTGGCAGCCCTAATCAATATCGTTCACTCTGTGCAAAGGGCTTATCAATTTCCAGCCTTTGCCTTGAATAAGAGTCGATGAAGAATTTGGCTTATTCATTAAGTACAGTTGTTTCTATTCTTTTTCTTTTTTTTTTACTCTGAAAAGTATATTAAGCCAGTGCCATGCCATTTGCAGGGAAATTAATTTCCCCTTCTCCCTTCACTCTGGGAATGCAGGTAAAACAGGGGCAACGCAATTACAAGTGAAGAGATTTCCATTGCGTTTTATGTTTGCCTCGGTTTGGCGCTGGCAACTTGTCTTGCTGAATGCTAATACGGGGTTTGCAAGGCCCGAGCAGAGGGAGACCTGTCTGAGAATAATGGATGAGTTAATGTTTGCAAGAACTCACCCAGGAACCTTTTTTTTGCTTCTTAAGCATCCTATAGCTTAAATATCCTAAGCTTCCTGGTGGGCAAGGTCACTCAGTGATTTCACTTCCCTCTAGGAACAGTTATTTGGGTGAAGAATATATGTTGTGACAAAATTGTTTCATGTATTATCCAAAAGGATTTGGCTATAGCACACAAAAGAGGGCTTAGTGTGGGTCAGGATGGCAGTCAGATTGCTAAATATTGTTTTTAAGGAAGAGGGGGGAGAGGTCATGGCATGAGGAAGGTCAAAAAATGCAATGTTGCTAACAGTAGCTTAAGCTCTATTTATTAACATGGTCTCTTTTTGGAGCATGGCAAATTTTATCCTACACCTTTTATTGTAATGTAGTTATGTTTAATTCACTAAAAATAGGATGAAATGGAAGACACATGTTGCTTATTACCATTCATTGACAATCCCTCCACCCATCCACTCTTACTGTCAATGTGTGTGTGTGTGTGTGTGTGTGTGTTAGAGAGAGACGGATTGGGGTCTGTGTAACATCTAGCATTAAGCCATATTTTCTGGGTCTTCATGGACCCAAAGGGAACAACTCTGCCAATTTAAAAGTTCAATTTGAACCTCTCCATCAGATTTATTTTACATTATAGCCTGTCGGATCTCCCAACCGGCCTGGAGAAAATCTAGTTAATAATCCACTTCTTCTTCTACATCAGATGATTTCAGTGAAGTAAAAGAGACAGGGTGGCAAGTTTGGACAGTGAGGACATGGTTGGTTGGCTAGTTGATTGATTGAATGAAGTCCAGGAATGACTTACTAATCCTATAAAGGTTTGAAAATCGTTTTTATTGGGATAATTTTGCGTTGTGGGAAATGGATTCCTTTTTTTTTAACACAGTGAGGCTATAATACAGGTTAATACACTTTGATATTTTGGTTCTTAAGGATATCTTTTTTGAATATGTTTTCAGTTTTTTTTTCTTCCATCTCACTGTTTTTTTTACATGTGTTTTAGTAAGGTTCAAATCAAGGACGGGAAATAGTGCTTGACTGGTGATTGGTCTTTGAGGCTAATGCTAATGTCCACATTTTCTGCACGGCTTAATGCAGTCCGGTGCTGGTGTGAGTCCAGGTCAACGCGAGAATAATAGTATTGGTGATAACGTACAGTGATATTGGCTGATATTAGCGGCCTGCCATTTATCTGTCAAGATGAGCGGGAAAGTCTTTGTGTAAGAGAGGTTTCTGTGATAAATCTGAAATGGACCCACTGGAATGTGCGTTGTTGTTTTACAGAGGAGCTACGGAAACTCAGCTGGTCTGGAATCCCGCGTCAGGTCCGACCGATAACGTGGAAGCTCCTTTCGGTAAGTTTGATATACAGCTTACACACACACACATGCTGCATATATGTAATTTTTTATTAATTTCATTTTTTTTTAAAATAATTTTTAATCTGTTAATTGATCCCCAATGGGGAAATTACAATTTACACTCTCTGTCCACACTTTAGTTAGTTTACACACAGTCCTGAACTACACACATGCTCAGGATCTATACATACACTAAATCCACACTCCGTACTTTTGGTCCATATGGGGACTTAAACCAGTGACCCTCCGGTTCCCAACCCAGCTCCCTAGGGACCGAGCTACTGCCACCCCCAATGTACAAATGTACATTAAGCCATCCACACACACATTGAAACAAACTAATTTGTGTACAACTTAGAAAACACTTATTTACACACTCAAAGACAGAAACCTATGTAACTTCATACTTAAACCCAAAAGGGAAAACGCAGATTCAAATCAAATGCACGCGTAGGCACGTGCATACACACACTTGGACGCTCACAGATAATGTCGCACAAATAATAGACACATTACAAAGGATATTAGGTACACAAGCACACTAATGCACAAAAAGTCACTCTCATTTTCTCTCTCCCAACCCCTCCCTTTTTTTGATTTATGAAGACTGGTAACAGTCCTCCTTTTTTTCAGACTTCAATAGGGAAAATTAATTGCGAGGCACAAATAATTTATTCATCAGACACGCGGTGTGTTTACTCATTAAGCCATTGTTTTGGTGTACAGCTCCTAGTCTGCAGAGAGAACACTAGTTTTTTGAACACCATGACTCTCCCATTAATTACCGCACAATAGCTAATGTGCTGCAGAAAAGATGTCATTAAGCCTGCGTGTGTGTGTCTATAGGAAAGATGTCATTAAGCCTGTGTGGGTGTGTGTGTGTGTGTGTGTGTGTGTGTGTGTGTGTGTGTGTGGGGGGGGGGGGGGGGGGGGGGGGGGGGGGGGGGGGGGGGGGTTTGGTGGTAGGAGGTTACCGACCGGGTGCGTACTATAACCGTTAATGGCTTAGAACTGCGTTGAAGTGAGGGCTCATAACGCCGTATGAAGTGTCAAAGCAGTGGCTGCAGTGCAGGCGACCAGGTACTGGGACCGGGAGGGGCACCTCAGCACTCCAGCTGACAATTTGTGTGTGTGTCTGGGTGATTTAGCTAATGTACCATAGATAACACCCATTAATGGTTAGTCAGAGGTTGTGTTTGATTTTGAATGTTTGGGAGTATATACGTTATGTGGGCATGCGTGTGTTCATAGACTGCAGTAAATATTGGGCTTGCAAAGTTTCAGTTCAGTTTTTTGTTCAGAAAACAAAAAAGGAAGAAATGAGAGGGGGGGGGGGGGGGGATGTTGGGTTCGTAGGATTACGAGTAATAGTTCCACATTTTGGGGTATACAGCTTTAGAGCTGGTTGTATTTTGGAACTTTTGAGAGAGCTAAGCTAGTTTTCCCATTGCTTCCCATCTCTAGCGCCATATGTACATATGTAGACGTGAGCGTGCAGCGTGGTATCAATGTTCTCATCTAACCCTTTGAAAGCAAATAAGTGTATTTACCAAAATGTCCAAAAAATTCTTTAAAGTCATTCTTCACCCAATATCTTTAAAGATACATACAGTGGTGTGAAAAAGTGTTTGCCCCCTTCCTCATTTCCTGTTCCTTTGCATGTTTGTCACACTTAAGTGTTTCGGAACATCAAACCAATTTAAACAATAGTCAAGGACAACCCAAGTAAACACAAAATGCAATTTGTAAATGAAGGTGTTTATTATTAAAGGTGAAAAAAATCCAAACCATCATGGCCCTGTGTGAAAAAGTGATTGCCCCCTAAACCTAATAACTGGTTGGGCCCCCCTTAGCAGCAACAACTGCAACCAAGCGTTTGCGATAACGTGCAATGAGGCTTTTACAGCGTCCTGGAGGAATTTTGGCCCACTCATCTTTGCAGAATTGTCCTAATTCAGTTACTTTAGAGGGTTTTCGAGCATGAACGGCCTTTTTAAGTTCATACCACAACATCTCAATAGGATTCGGGTCGGGACTTTGGCTAGGCCACTCGAAAGTCTTCATTTTGTTTTTCTTCAGCCACTCGGTGGTGGACTTGCTGGTGTGTTTAGGATCATTGTCCTGCTGCAGAAGCCAAGTTCGTTTCAGCTTGAGTACACGAACAGATGGTCGGACATTCTCCTTCAGGATCTCTTGGTAAACAGCAGAATTCATAGTTCCTTTTATCACGGCAAGTCTTCCAGGTCCTGAAGCAGCAAAACAGCCCCAGACCATCACACTAGCACCACCATATTTTACTGTTGATATAATGTTCTTTTTATGAAATGCAGTGTTCCTTCTACGCCAGATATACTTGGACACACACCTTCCAAAGAGTTCCACTTTTGTCTCATCGGTCCACAGAATGTTGTCCCAAAAGTCTTGGGGATCATTAAGATGTGTTGTGGAGAAATTGAGACGAGCTTTGATGTTCTTTTTGCTCAGCAGTGGTTTTCTCCTTGGAACTCTGCCAGGCAGGCCATTTTTGCCCAGTCTTTTCCTGATGGTGGAGGCATGAACGCTGACCTTAACTGAGGCAAGTGAGGCCTGCAGTTCTTTGGACGTTGTTGTGGGGTCTTTTGTGACCTCCTGGATGAGTTGTCGCCGCGCTCTTGGGATAATTTTGGGCGGCCGGCCACTCCTGGGAAGGTTCACCACTGTTCCATGTCTTCGCCATTTGTGGATAATGGCTCTCACTGTGGTTCGCTGGATTCCCAAAGCTTTGGAAATGGCTTTATAAAACTTCCAGACTGATAGATCTCAATTACTTTCTTTCTCAATTGTTCCTGAATTCCTTTGGGTCTCGGCATGATGTGTAGCTTTTAAGGATCTTCTGGTGGACCTTACTGTGTCAAGCAGCTCCTATTTAAGTGATGCCTTGATTGTGAACAGGTGTGGCAAAATTCAGGCCTGGGTGTGGCTAGAGAAATTGAACTCAGGTGTGGACAACCAAAGTTATAGTATGTTTTAACAAGGGGGGCAATCACTTTTTCACACAGGGCCATGATGGTTTGGATTTTTTTTCACCTTTAATAATAAACACCTTCATTTACAAATTGCATTTTGTGTTTACTTGTGTTGTCCTTGACTATTGTTTAAATTGGTTTGATGTTCCGAAACACTTAAGTGTGACAAACATGCAAGGGAACAAGAAATGAGGAAGGGGGCAAACACTTTTTCACACCACTGTATTCACTCTATTCAGGATTCAAAGCTAGTTGTAAAACGGTAGTTCTTTTGTCTTTATAGAGAAACCAGATGTGGCAAGCTTTAATTCTTTGGAGGGTTCCAAGCTTCTCCGGCTGTAGTCTACTCGTCGAATGTCTCTTCTTTACGCTATGAAACCTTGAAGCCCTGCAATTTATTTTCTCCATTCAGGAGACAGTGTTAATATTTGAATAGTCTAAATCAACGACTTTCCTCTTCCAGGATTGTTCAAGTGCCGCCGGAAATTCTGCTGGATGGCCCTCTTTTTAGGCCAGGCGTCCGTCACCTTCCGCGTTCTTTGTTTTTTGCATTTTAAATCTCGGCCCATTTATGAGGACTATGTCTTAACTGCTCCTCAGATCTCTGCAGGGTGAATCGAGACAGCTAGCTAGACTGTCAGTCTAATTTGAGTTTTCTGTCGCATTACTAAAACATCCTTTGAATAATCGCGTTCCACCAAAACACAACGATTGTGATTGG
This sequence comes from Etheostoma cragini, assembly GCF_013103735.1. Classification (NCBI taxonomy): domain Eukaryota; kingdom Metazoa; phylum Chordata; class Actinopteri; order Perciformes; family Percidae; genus Etheostoma; species Etheostoma cragini. The sequence continues at coordinate 12,933,388 of NC_048429.1, read as the reverse complement.
TTTAAAGAAATGCGAATAAAGCAAAGCAGATTTTTTTTTTTTCATCCCGGAATGCTGTGTAGACTAGCCAGACCCTCCTTTACAGTGTTGTGGAGGTAAGTCGTGCAATGCAAGATTGATATTTAAATGACAACTTTCTATGTGTTTTGTCAAAACCCAACCAACCGGTGCTTTCCTATCCAACACGGTCACCACAAGCCGACATATATAATATTTCAGTTTTTCACAGAATGCACAGGTTGGACATGATTTTAAGAATTATGCAGTTTAATGGAATACACCTCAAATCTACATTGAAGACATTTATGTCCAGATGACTTTGATAGAGGGGGGGGGGGTTTGACTGTGCAAACTTCAGATCCATATCTGAAGTTATCTCAGCCCCACCTGGCAAGGATTTCAACACATTTTCAGTGCGGCGTGAATTATCCCAGGGTTAAATCCATGGTTTGGTTTCAAGCAAAAAGTGGGCACAGTGTCAAAAGCAATCATCATCTTCTGAAGTGTCATAACACTTGACTGCCTTCTCTGTCCCGTCTGTGGTGTGATCCAGTGGAGAAATAGATAGGAGGGATCAGGCTCGAAAAATCTATTCTCCGTCTGGAAAGCACGCAGGCACACACACGTACACACACATTCAGACTCACAGCCCACGCTCGCATTCCATAAACTTGGCAGAGGCACCTAATAAAACTTCACTCCAGCGGTGTCCCTTGTGCCCTTCTCCTGCTCACCAGCGTGCACCAACTTATTTGATATTTTTTCTCCCCTCCAGCAAGCATGCTTGAGCCACGCTCTTCTTTACCTGACAAAGACGAGAAACAAGTTTTCCCACTTCGGTTTGAGCTCGGCAATGCTCCCCTAACGGCCTGCATTTACCACCACATCACAGGAATCGTATATAACTGTCTCCACTGTTATTAGCCTGTGTGGAAATTAACAAGCAGTAAAAAAAGAAAAGAAATCTCCAGCAAGGCTGAGAAGGGCAGAGCCATATTTAGCTTGACTGGATAGCTCCCTCTACTTTCTTTCACTATTTAAGCAAGAGGCTCCACAGGTTGCCCCCGGCTTCAGAAACACATCCGGTTGAACTTCCTATTATTTCAGAAATAATTTAGTCTTATTTCTTTTTTTTCTTTTTTTTTAAATAGCACTTTGTGTCCGAGCCTGAAGGAGAAAGGAGAAGGGAAATGGATTTTCTGCTTTGTGAAAGAATGTCAGCCTGTGGCAATATGTACATTTGCTAATGGAGTGTGGAGTTAAATGTGGAGTGGTGGGAGAGGAGAAAACTAACTGGCTGTGGAAATATTGATAAAACTTAAGGGTTATGTGAGATGTATCGGGAAGCAGAATTGGATAATATGTTCAACTGTTACCTTACAACAACACACACAGTTATATTCCCTGAGAGAGAAGAGCACTCATTTTTTTCATATGAGGCATATGAGACATGTGATCAACCTTTATCGGTATGCACAATCTTTAGAGGAATCTCACAACTCGGCCAGAACATTTAGCTCCTTTTTTTTATTTGGGTACTCCAACCTTAGTTCACGAGAAGTGCCTATCCATTGTCACCTTTTAAAACTGAACTACTAAGACCTGAGCAAAGTGCCTTTTCTCAACAGATCACAGGACCAAGAATCGAAAGACGTTGCTGTTGTGTTTGTATATTTTTACTTTGTAGATGTGTGAGGAAATGCAAACTCCACATTTGACCTACTTTATCTGGGTCATGGGATGGGTCTTCCCCAATAGAAAACTTGTGTGACGAGCAGCACTGCATACTGTGGAGTATCTGTTCCTTCTCTGGATTACAAAGGAGGAACTTACTTATTGACTAAGTAAGGGGGAAGTGATTTTTTTATGAATATGACATAAAAAACACAATTGAGTAAAGTCGGATCAGTTAAACAATGGTGTATGGCGGTAAAATATGCATTATGTTAGATATCAGAAAAAGCCTTTTTGTTTTTAAATAGATAAAAAAAAAAGTTCTGTTTGATGCAAGGTAAAGAGATAAACGTGCATTTAGGATGTAAAATAGCAAATGGCGTTCATGGCACAAGCTTTGCCAGACCACAATTTTCCCTCAAATATGCTTTGATTATTATAAGTTTGAAGCCGCTCTGACATCAACCCGAACCCTTCTACGGTATCTGTGATTGGATGAGCGCACCTCTTACTCGGCTCTTATTGGTTATTTAGTTTTGTTTTAATTTCACCAATACTTTACGACAAAGTAAGTTTCTGAATACATGTGAGGTAAGAAGGAGGTCATGCAGTTGCAGAATCATGCTGCATTTTGTCTCTACGACTTGTAGTTGAGAGGCAGTTAGTCACGATGTGACATTGATTCTCATGTTGACGTTTCCCAACTCAAACCATGAAGCGAAACTCAGCTCACCACAAGTCCAGATGAACAGAAGTGAGTACATAGAGACAAAGCGAAAAAAAAAGAAGAAGCATTTTTCGAAAGAAGTAAAGTTTTTTTTTTTTTTTTTTTTTAACTCTGCCCGTAGTGGGACAGTTTGTTTTCCTTCTGCTTCAAGAATAATGTGCATCTGCTAAGTAGAAATCCATTTAGATTGCGTGAAGACTAAAATAAAAAATACTTCCCACCCCAATTTCCTTTAAATTCCCCAAATGGATTCCCCAAGCATATTTCCGCTGTTTTTGCAGAGATTAGTGAAGTGGAGGATCCATTAGAGGGATGGAAGGATGAAGGATCGAGGAGTAGATTGACGCAAGGGAGAATGACTAGATGAGGTTTATGTACAGTAGACTGATTAACGGCGGCAGGAGGAAGCACCGGGCGACCACATTGTGAGCCACTGGCAGGTCATGCAAAGCATCATGCACTTATGCTTCACTTTCTGTCTTCCATCTCTCCATTAAAAAAAAAAAAAAAACTCCACTCCCCCTTTTAACTAGTAGACCACAAGTGAATGAAAATGCACTCAGTTTCAAGTATACGGTAAGTAGGGCGGCTGCGATAAGGACTGAGTCTTTATACACTGGGTGCACACTCAACCATGGACGCCTCAATTCAGTGTTTTCTACACGAAAGGCACGCTGCTTGCACTGACTGCATCCTTTTTAAAAAGTTATTCCTCAAACATGCACAGTTATGTTCAACTTTTCCCCCCCACACAGTTTATAGTCGGGCTGGGACAATATGCTTTTGTCCCGATTCGATTCTTTCACGATACATGGGTGCCGAATAAATTAAGATTGCCATTTGAATTTATTGCGATTCTGGACGTATTGCGATACCACAGTATTGAGTATTACGAAGAAGTACATAACATGTTTTTTTCAGCATTCTGTCTGTTTTTTGGGGAACAGATATGACGTTGTCGCCTTCTGCAATACTGTATGAACACAAAATATTTAGGTGAATTATTGGTTAAAAAAAAAAGGTTCTAGGAGAAGCATCCCGTGAGTGCATGCGTGGAGGTCCTGTGAGAGTAATGCAGCTGCAGTGTGGGATTGACCTCTGCTAAGCTGGCCATTAACCTCCAACACACACATGCTCTCCTCTCCCTCATTTGGCTGAGTGCACATAACACTGGAGCCCACTGTTTTGTTGCTGCCCTGATGTGGTTGGTTTTTGTGCGCGTGTACTTTTGTGTTTGCAGATGAGGCCGTTTCAACACAATTCTTTTTGGCCCAGAGCTGTCTGTGAAAAGTCCCCGTCAGTGCTTAGCCTGATTACTGCCGGCGCAGATGTGACCGTCTGGCTGACTGGCAGCAGTCTGGTAGATGGGACAGGGGGTGTGGATGAGTCAGGAGTCTCCCTCCTTCAGAGTGGATTGGTCGGGAAAAGATTTACATTGTTGTTTTTTGGGGTTAGAGACTGAAACCAACAGATAATGAGAAATACTTTGACTGATTTATGATGTAAGGCAGAAAGATAGATGGGCTGTCAGGGAATGTGAAATGGGTTGCGTGGGTTTAGATGTCATAATGTTCACATATTAGTGTGTGGATCCATGTTTGAAGCATGCATATTTTTCACAATTCATGAGTATGTGTTTGTATGTGTTAGCCAAGTGTTTGTTTGTGTGTTAGCAATGTTGTGTGCAACAAATAAGTCTCTTGACTCTCCAGGCTTCTCTAGGGGCCTTGGAAAAACAACTGAAAAAATCCACTCTTATTGATGGACCAACACTCCAAAACCACAAAATATTCAATTTACTGTCATAAAAGACTAAAACCAAAAGAAAGTGTTCATAATGAGAAGCTGGCAGTAAAACATTTTTTAAAATTGTTTCGTCTCTAATATCAATCCCACACAGACCACATGTACAGACAATAAGAAAAACATTGGTTCAGGGGCAGACATCAGAAGTTACTAACATTACATGCCATCAGTTTGGAAGACACCACTATTTATGAACTCTTAAAATGATATGGTAGCAAACACATGCACGTAAGGCAATATAAAACATGTAAGAACGTTTTGAACATTTGGAGGTTAAACAGCTACACGAGCCAGCTTTTTATTGCAGGGACAAGTATTCAGAGTCAGCAGTCATGTTTGAATGCTGTTTTGAAGACTTTTACCGCGTGAATATTTCAGAGCCCCTGGTCCCAGCTCTCGCTTTTAATAGACTTTAGATTTGTTGTTTAGTTTGGAGTTGACTTTCACCTCATTGCATAAGGCTGACTGAACAAGGAGGATACACACTTTTACAAATGTATTCTCACATAAACTGTCTGACACACACACACACACACACACACACACACACACACACACACACACACACACACACACACACACACACACACACACACACACACACACACACACACACACACACACACACACAGAGAGAGAGAGAAAGGTAGTTCCACTTAGAGGCAGAACTCATTTAGTCAAGCAGAGGAAGTTTTCTCTGCAAAGTGAAGTGTGTCATTTACAGACTATGTAATCCCATGTGGTCGGGTTTGGTTTGCAGTTCAACTTGGCCAACAGACTCCCAAGCCAGTCCAGGTTTTAGAACAAGAGTTTAGAAATAAAGGCTCATTAAATAGTAAATACTGACAGACAAATAATTATGAGAGACACACGGCGTAAAATGTCATGCAGTTTCAGACTCCGAGAAGTCGTTTTACTGAATATCTACCGAGCTGAGTTAATGAGTCCCGTGTGGAACCCACAAGTGCATCTGTGAGCACATGTCTCTGTGCATGCGTGTCAAAAATAGACAGGTATATTAGTTCGGAGACTATTACCAGTTGCTTGCTAACATTTATATGGGCATGTACTAGAATCAGTAAGGCTTTATAAATGTTGATTGTACATTGTAGACAATGTTGCATTACATTTCAAATGTTCAGGCTGGTGGTATTAAGTATAGTAATTATTATTATTATTATATACTATGATTCTTTAATTTTAAACGTAATTGTCATAGTCTGAAGATTGATGCTATAATGTGGTCAGAAATCAATACCACATCAATATACACTCTGATGCTTTTGTCAGTTAAATAGCAGGGGATGGTTAGCTTAGCTTAAAGATTAGGGGGAAACAACTAGCTCCAAGGGTGACAGAATCCACCTGCCAGCAAAAGAACATCTTCTTATTCTACTACTATCTACTTCTTGTAGATGGTGACGTCTGCTTTTTGTTTTTTGGTTCATGATTGCTGAATTTCCTTCTACGGTATTTGCTTTGCATGTTCAGTTGTGTTGTGTACAGCACTAGTTTGCCTTTGTGTTTGAATGTAATGCGTGTCTGCTATATAAATAAATGGCCTTGCCTTCCCAATCATTCTTGTTTCCATCAACACGAGCTACTGAGTATGAATTAAAGTTGAGTATCAGCTATATTCACCATTTTATTAACTCCTTCCTACTTCTGTCCTTCTCTCACCCCCTCTTAGGGTTACCTACCAGCTAATGCAGAAAGAAGAGACAGCGTCCTACAGAGAAAAAGACAGGAATATTTCGGCTTCATCCAGCAATACTATGACTCCCGCAATGACGAACACCACCAGGACACATACAGACAGGTATATGCATATGCGTACATTCACAGGTCCTGTCTTACAGGACGATCTACAAAAGGTTCCACTTTCAATTACAAGAACAAGTTGTTGTTGCTAATGTGTTCCCTCAGCACAAAACCAGGACACATGGCTGTTTATGTGTACGTCTGTGTGTGAGAAAGTGTGTGTGTTTTGACAGGATTCGGCCATGCAGACAGGATTACTGGAACCACTTCCATCCTTCTTTCTCTCAATCCTTTCCTCTTTCTCCCTCATGTACAGACTGATGTCGGTTTGTTTGCCTGTGTTGACATGTAGGCAGGGTGGTCGAGCTCTGTTCACAGAGTAGAGACAACCAGCCCCGAGCTTCAGAAAGCTGCTCAAATGAACATTTTTCTTTGGCTTTGAAAATAATATCTAGTTTTACCAGTGTCTTTCTTCTTCCCCCACATACTCTTTCATTTTAACACTCGACCACTCCCCGTTCATTTCAAGCCGATATGAAACATCAAAGTTGTCTGTCGATGGCAAAAACACATTTCTCATATTTAGTCCAATTTCCCATTGATCTCCTCTGCACTGTTCCAGAAAGCTGGCATACTTTGTTTTGATGACTGTTTGGATCGTGTCTAGATGTTTCCTTTTCTGCCAAATTCTGCTTGTTCCAACACTGCTTTTGTTGAAGGACTGAACAGTGATGTTAAATAAATTTGTTTCTGTGTGTGTGGAAGTGTATTTGTAGAGTGTTTGTATGAATGTTGTGTATATTATATTTTATGGGCTGTAGATGTATTTGCATGCATCCCAAGACTTTATATGTTTTATGTTTGTCTATGTGTTTGCTTATATTAGATGCTCCATCAACAGAGTAGATCTCTCAATCTGTGTCCACAGTTAATGTCTCTTCTTGTGTCTGTCCATCTGTCTTTTTTTTAATTTATCTGTTTAGGTTGTTGGTAACTTGCCCAAACAGCTTGTGTGTACATGTTTATCCTTATGCATATTGTTGTAGCCATTGTAGAAGTCCCAGCTTGCAAGTGCAAGCTTTTTGAAGTACTGGTGTGTATTTGTTCCATCCCAAGAGATAGTGTTAAAAAGAATTCCATCTTTTTTTATGCTATCATAACAGTAGAGTTTTGTGTTTGAAACACACACACACAAACACACACACACACACACACACACACACACACACACACACACACACACACACACACACACACACACACACACACACACACACACACACACACACTCTCTCTCTCTCCTGTTAGGGCTGCATCAAACACTTTTTGACCACTAGAGGCAAAACTACTTTAGAAATAATCCGTAAACACACTTAAAGTAGTAGGGCTTTGTGATATTATGGATTTCTGAAGTTACTGTGGCTGCACTGGCAACCTACCTAAATCCTTTTCCTTGCCACCTGTTGTATGTACATGTAATGTACATTCACTTGTCTTTTAGTCTTCATTTGTTGAGTTTTGAGCTGGTGTGATTTTTGTTAGCTTGCAGTTGCTGCCTAAAGGTTTATATAGGTAGTTAGAACCATATAGGAAAGCAAATCCAAGCAATGGGAAGAATGCTGCTAAAAGCTTGTTGATTCCCAGTGGAATGATTGGTACGAGCATTAGAGTCATTCCAATGAGTATAATCCCAGCTGAAATCCAACTAAAAGTAAACACATAACTAAACAGTAAACAGATAACTGTCCTGGGGGGCGCTAAGCCAAAATAGCGAGAGGGAGACCCGCCACATGTCAGGCCTTATCCATGAAATGTACACCCATTGAGCCAGACTAACCACTTCCGGAGTACATCTGAGGAGATCTTACAGCTGCCAAAAACAGGTTGAAATGCGGAATAAAGAGGACAAGTGCATGTCGGGGACTTACAATAACAAAAACACTACAATAGTGTGTGTGTGTGTGTGTGTGTGTGTGTGTGTGTGTGTGTGTGTGTGTGTGTCTGTCTCTAACACCTTTCTCTCCCATGTTGCTGTCAGATCCACATAGACATTCCTAGGATGAGTCCTGAGTCTTTGGTGCTGCAACCAAAGGTGACAGAGGTAAGGTGGACAGAGCAGACAGGACTGTGCATACAGCTCAATTCCCAGTCCTGTCAGTACCGAGCCACACACTCTCACAAACGGTCCGCCCCGTCCAGTCTGGACTATTTCAGCTGGCTTGGCTCCAGCCGCTGTCCTGCATCCGTCTGGCTCCCTTCTGATGATTCTGTCTGCCTGTAATGTTGTCCATCTGCGGGGCGGACACTCTGAAATGGTATACACGTGGTCAATCACACACAGCAACACGCACAAATGTACTCCCAAGCACATAGCATCACAAAGACAAACGCATCAACATATGCACACTTGCATTCAAGACCACCGCTGCTATCCATTTCAGACCACCGAAACCCCCGTCTGGCTTCAATCAAGGATACCAATGCACTAACTGTTGCTCTCTGTCTCTGTCTGTGATGCCAAGATCTGTGCTAACCTGCCCAGTGCCCGTTGCTTCAGTGTTTGTCTTTTTTTCTCTCTCTTTCTCTCTCTGCAGATTCACATTGACATACCGAGAACTAATCCTCTTATTCCTCTCTTTCAACAAGCTTCTGTCCAAGAGGTGAGACCCCTCCCCTGCTGCACACACACACCACCTCACTTAGCAGGGTTTTGCCCCTTCTGCTTTTGGTTAGATATGGGTGGTAACATCATCCGTGGGACTGATATTGTGGGGCAAAAGGGGCATCACTTGTGACTGATGAAAATGAATTAGAAATGAAAATGATTCCCTATTAACAAGTCTGTCTATAAAAGCCCTCGCTTCAGCACACTGCATGGTCTGGCATGGGTGCACACGCACTGAAGAACAAACTATATATTATATAATACCGGCAGTCATGCATGTGATCAGATACACGCAAAGAATCTGCATGGTTAGCACTATCGTATGTCGTTGATCTTCTTTGTTGGTGCCACTGAACAAAGCATTTCTTGTTACAGTTTTGTGTTTTAAGGATATAGGAACTAAGTATCTTTAAACCCTCCGAAGCATTATGTTTGATAAAACAATCACTATCAGCTGTACTTTGGGCACATTGGGAAAACATGCAGCGAGCCACACATTAGTGGAATCCTTAACTATTTCATCTTTCTAAGCTGCTTTGGATAACAGTGATACTTAAATTCTTAAAATGTAAATGTGGCGTAAGTCATTTTTGTTTCTGCAGTGGTGTGAAACGTTGGCTCAGCTGGCCTACGGGACTATCAGTGCAGCACTTAACACGGAAATTAACTTGATTCTCATCAATTATATGAGGTTACATTTATCTTATCATCACAGTGCGTCTGGAAGGTCTTGTTACACGTAGAACCACTGACCCGAGAAGCAGAGGACTAAAAAGCCAGATGGAAAAATCCCATAATGAGGTGCAGGCTAGTGAGGTGGCCGCGGCTCTCGACTGCCTTGTATTTACACCTACACGTAGGTGTGAGGAAGCACACACATACTGTAAACACACCTGACATGTAAGGCATGTACGCATTGGCACACATGCTCTCCTAGTCTGTTTCCACTAATCTGTTGTCTTGGTCGTCAAAGATGACATCTGTCTGAATTTCTATCAAGGAAATAAAATGTCTTCAATATAGACTACTGAAAGCCAAGCTTCAAACAGTCCCAAAAAGGGAGACGATGATATTGGAGCATTTAACAATCTTTTTATTGTTTTTGTCAGTGATACAACAATGCTAATGCAATTATTAACAATGAAGCCCCCGTCCCATCCCACAACAAAATCTTTCTCCCAACATCTGCTGTATTACAAAAGCCAGAAAACAAAGAGCAAGCTATATAACCGTATAACATGCACAGAAGAATTGTACCTCCAACAAAGCTACTATAGGCACAATTACACAAACAAAAATTGTACCCCTGCTATAAGCGTGATTTGCCAGACCCTCCAAAGTGGGCTGAAGGAGCAACTGGCGACTCCACTTATTATTCAGGGAAGGTAGGAAAAAGTGCTCTGGTTTAATGGCATTTCTTTAAACCAATCAGAATTCTCATGGGTGGTGCTAAACTCTGCACAGAGCCGTATACAGTAGTTGTGCAAGAGAAAACTAAGATTGGACAGATAGTCTAGCTAGTCATCTCAATTTACCCTGCAGAGATCTGACGAGCAGTTAACCATAGACCTCATACATCCACCGGATTTAAAATGCCAACACAAAGAAAGGTTTACAGGTTTCTGAATGTCCTCTGCCTTCAGTCTCCGGGTGAGCTGTTCAAAATCTGCACGCTTTCTACACAACTAGCTGAGATGAGGTTGCTAACCGTAGCACATGCTAGCTCGTTCTCTATGGCAAAACACTGCTACAACACACGCTAGTTCACCATTATCTCCAAAAGAACTACTTCCATGTCCCTGTTCTGCAGGTTTTCCACAAGTGGGCCTCGTTTAGAAGAAGTCTCCCAGCTAATCCTGCCCTGTACTGACCAAAGTTGGAGAAAAAGTAATCTTGCTGATGTGATCTTAGCTAGCTACTGAGCATGTGCGACTCCCAACAAAGATAGTATTGAAGTGAGATGTCTCACTCTGTAGCTAAAACAGAGACCCAAACACACAGGGTGAAAACAGGATCTGCAGCAATGTGCAGCACAACAAAAACATGGTGTTTTTTGAAAATGAAACTATGTAAACCTGTTCTGGTACAACCTCAATCTCTAATTATGAACCTGAAAATGAACATAATATGGGTGCTTTAATGTGGAATACCAAGATTGAAAGTGTTGCTTTTGCATGATTCTTTGCGGAGAAACTCTGTTACAGATCCGTCGCTTTAATCTACTAATCAACTAGTTGACAAAATTGCATGAGCTTCTGCTTTATTTATGGACAGCCCAAAGTACACACACAGAAAAAAAGGCAATAATCTTTGCACAGACTCATGTAAACGCACATTATTCATACACACTCACACACAGTGGCCTTGCCTTGTAAAGGATACTACTCGGGGCTGTAACCAAGAAGGTAGGGAGGGAAATAAGATTAGACAAGGAAGATGGATAATATGTATTACTACTGGACATGTCCTCTGTATTTACCTCCTTTTCCCCGACACACACCAACTCTCTTCTCTTTGAGTGCAAAATAAAAGCCACCAATATATTCAAGCAGTGCGCACATCGTATATTTTGGTATGCAACAGACTCCAAAGGCCCCCACTTTTTTATATGGTCATGCTTGCTGCTTGCACCACCTGAAAATCACCTCTGCTTCATTTCATTCACTTGTTTGTCTCCGGACCTCCCGCACCCATGGGGGTTGGGAGAGATTTAGTTGAGATGGAAGGCAGTCAACAGTCTGTTTCATTTCAGGGAGAGAGGGATGTTGAAGGAATTCTTCTGTGATTTCCTAGGTGGTATCTACGCGTTTCTTGTGTTGGAGAACAGTGCGGTCTTCATGATATTTTGATAATCAGCAACTAGTTCCCCACGTGAAAAGAAAACATTTTGTTTTGCCTCCAATTTGGGATCAATGGCTGAAAGAGCAGGATTTAGTCATATTAAGAAATCAGGTTTTCATTTAAAGCATTTCACTGATGGTTATTCAATGAATAACTTAATGAGTGCATAGGTACCAGTTTTGTGTTGATGGTAAGGAATATTTGAGCGATTGAGCCCATGATCTTTTGCAGTGGGATCATCTTTTAAGCCTCTAACCCCCTCCTTAAGTTTGTTTTCACATTATTCGTCAGATGTTGGTGAAGCGTTCTTCGACTTGGCATCATTTTGTTGTCAATTTCCTCTCTACCTCTTGAGATTACCCTTATCAGGGTCCTTGGGGTCTGGATCTAAATTGATGGAGCCATAGCCTTATGACACAGAAGACGCAGGAAAGCGGATTTCCTCTCCTAGAGATGCACCAAGTTATGCGAAGAATATTAAAATAATGTGAGATTAACATCATTTTCAAGAATGCAGTTTGCTGTCTGTTGGGTGAACTCTGTTTAAACTTGAAGGAAAAGTTGTTTGGTTGGGGTTTTAAGTGTGCGGCTTCTCTGGATCTTTGTTTTCTGACTTTCACATACAAACGGCAACAACAAACATTCTTTGCCCATAGTAAACTGGGTGTGGGTAGGGGAGTGTGTGAGCACAAGGGTTCACTCAAAGTGGTTCAATGTCTAGGTGGCAATGGGAAATATGCATGTCAGCTTTTGAGGTTGCACAAAGAAAGTCCCATTACCCACTCTCCCTGCACGCTGCAGCACCTCTCCCTGTCTGAATAATGGGGCTTTGATAAGGAAAGATGAGGTGTGAGGAGTGGATGCAGGAAAGGGGGATTTGAGGAGAAAGTGTAGGGGGAAGCCAGAGAGAGTTGCATCTTACCAATCTTCCTGGCTATCTTAACATTGATTGAATTACTTTAAATCGAAATGAGAAGCTTTGCACGCACAGCTTCCAAAAATGACATCGCCACGGCCATATCTTTTTTTCTCTCCCCATAAAACAATGAGCTATGGTGTTATTTAGAAAGTGACAGAAACATGACATATCCCCAAAAATAAGAAATTGCTGAACATCAAGCCTCTAATTCACTGCGGCTGACAGCGTTAAACAGCCACCCATAACAAAGACGGAAGTGTTTGCCTTGCAAAAAAAATATTGAGAGAGGAGGAGGAGACATAGTCAGAAGGGAAAAATAAAAGACGGAGACATACTAAGTGGAACAAAGAAGAGGAAGGAGGAGACAGCACCAAAGCAGAGAAAGTTCAAAGTGAGCTTTTTGTGCACAAAAATGCAGCAGAGAAAGTAAAGACTGAGGTGTTACTTCTTTGCTAAAAGACAAGGCGAAGAAATAGCGCATCTCAAATTTAGACTGTGCTCACTCGTCTCCATGACGCCCAAAATCCTGATTCTTCTAGTGTCATTTGGACAAACGGTCATAACTGGTAAATAAGATCACATGTTTTTTTTTTGCCAATTTTGCCACTTTTTTTTTACAGCAGACTTACAGACAATAGGGAGATTGTGGTGGAATGAAACATGACACACACACACACACACACACACACACACACACACACACACACACACACACACACACACACACACACACAACAAAGGGTTTAAACTAGAAACAAATGAATCCTGGATTGTTTAACCCTTATTTTCTAGCTTGCCGTCTTTTTCTTGCCCGTCTTTGTTGGCGCTTTGCTATGCTACTTAGAGGGTCACCGCCCGTCCAAGTGCATCCTCATGCAACAAACAAAACAGGGACTCCATGTTAACACATTGCTCTGTAGCGATACCAGTAAAATATTCCACAAGGTCTTTCTGACACATCCACAAAAAAGAGATGAACATACTCCATGAATTCTATGTCTGTGATCAGCTCATATGCAATAATGCCTCAAGAAAAATTACAGTTTAAATCAAATTAACATCTTTATATATCAGTATCCACTGTAGTCAAGACCACCTTAGTCGAGTCCAAGACAAGTCCACGATCAGGACCATTTGACTCTAAGACAAGACAGAGTCCAAAAAGGTTCGAGCCAAGACAGAGTCCAGGACAGAAAGGTCTTATTCATGAAAGTATCAAGACAATCATTTCGGGATTCACTTTCCCTCCAATATTATTATCAACGTAATATAGACAACTGGCCTCGGTTGACACCAAAAGCCCAAAAGCCATATTTGGCAAGACCGATGGCCGAGAACGAGACAAGTCCGAGTAACCCTAATACTAGCGAGTCCAAGACCATTGAAAAACGGTCTTATGTCCGGACTCTAGTCCAAGACCGGACGCGAGTCCTACAGCCCTGGTATCCACTTCTGCAGTATTCCACTCCCACAGCAAGCAAGGTTGTGCCCATTCAGCTGCTTTCCTCCACACAAGCTTGGCATGCCTCTGCCCTCTTCTGATTCCTACCACTGCCTTCCCACACCTAACTCACCTTCCAAAATGTACACCCACGTTAAAACGTGTCATTCTAACTGTCCTGATGTTCGGCAGGCCTAGCTTTCTGCCAGAGAATAACTGGGGTGTCAGTCAACATTATTCATTATTAATGTAACATTTGTGAGGGAAACGATTAGTTCATTAATGAATTGATTAGTTCGTCAAGACAACATTTTGACAAATTGGCAGAGGGGATGACTGTTAACATGTTCCAAGTTTAGCTTCTGCGACTCATGGGTTTATTGCTTTTCTGTTTCATATCATTGTAAATTGACTACCCTTGTGCATTAGCGTCTGTAATGTTAATGTGTTTTGTCTACAAGCTGCTCTTTTGACACTCTGTCTCTGTATTTATGTTTGTGTGTAAGATTTTTGAGAGGATCCTTTTTATCTGGGCCATACGCCATCCGGCCAGCGGCTACGTGCAAGGCATCAACGACCTGGTCACGCCGTTCTTCGTCGTCTACGTCTTTGAGTACATTGGTGAGTGTAATCTCTACCTTTTTTTTCTCCTTTTCGCTTTCACCCCTCCCCCCAATCTTATGTGTGATATGCTATTGATGTGATGCTCAGTCATCTCTTTTGCAAGTGCCGCTCACCGCAGTGCAGAGTGGCACCTTTTCGTAGTTGGCGAGACGTACCTGTTCACCACAGGTCACAGGAAATCGACCCTGGGAGACAGTCTCTCTTTTCACAACTTTCTGGCCAATAAACTCCTCATTCAGCTCTTCACCCTTTTTTACCCCACTCTTTCTTCCATGTATCTGTTCTTCTTTCATTTACACACTTGGACTGTCATTTTAGGTTTAAATGTGCTTGTGAGTTCTGTTCATCCAATCATTCAGTTTGTGTGTACAGTATGTGTGCAAGAGAGCGCATGACCTGCAGGCGTGTGTGTGTGCGCTGTTGCGACGGCAGTCTTCTCGCCAGAGCTCTCCTGCTGTGTGCCTCCATGTTATGCCACATTTATTTTAATCTCACACTTAATTCTTTTGACAGTATAAACATATGCTGTCAGATACAAAGCACAAACATACTGTTTAATACGTTTGCAGATGAGTTTAATAGAACTTTTATGACCACCCCTATAATGTCTTTTCTATTCTTGGCTTCTTCCGTTATTAGATAGACACTAGAGAAAAGATCTAATAAATTTAATAAAGGCGAGTGGCTGGATTTGAACCTGGCACAATATAGTTTTCATAAAAAAACAATTTCTCCTGTGTTTGTATGCATATCCTCACACACACAAAATTACTGGTGTTGCATTCATTACATTAGTCTATGCTTTATTGTTTGTTTTTTTTTTGTCGGGGAATGGGGTGAAGGCTTTTTTTTAAGATGTTTTGCCATAGATTGGGGGCCTGATAGCCTTTTCAATCACCTCCTTGGAGTTGTTGTTATGGTTTTTTTCAACATAAAGAAAACAATCTGGGTTTTTTAAGGAGCAATTTTACAGCACACTCATTTTCTCTATAAGTTTTGGAGATGATCAGAGGAAAAGTGTACACACACAAAGCAATGGGTATTGACCCCAAGCCGTCGTGGCAACTTTTTTAAGCGGTTAGTGTGCATGCCTCCCCTGTGATGTGATTTGCTCTATACATGCCACATACACACTGTTTTGGCCCATCAAGCTTTCCTTGAAGCCATTCAAAATAGAGCTGCTAAGTGGAAACCACAAGGCTCTGTGGACTACCTTGCACTTCCCAGACTTAATTGTGGTCACAGAGATACAATTAGGATCCACACGTAAAGTGGTGCGAGGCACGCAAACGGCTGGACTGCCTGACTCCTTTGCTTCTCTGTGCTGCTTTGGCACACAGCATTTTACCCCAAACTAACTAATGAATGTTGTTGTTTTTTTTCAAATAGTTTTCTCTACATTTATTGTGACTTCCTTTTATTTTGTTCACTCCTTTTAGTAAAACGCAATAGAATGCAAACTACAGCACAGCCTCCAAAATGGTCATGATGTTGTGGCCCTCCTTCCCACAGGATTCAGGAAAGTTTGATTTTCCAGCTCGCTCCCTTAGTGGTGAAGTAGAGTTGATGCTAAGCCAACATCACGACCGAACATTAGCGATTGGTTATGGCGGATCAAGAGTGGCTCTGGGCAGATCCAATAGTTTTAAACTTCAACAAAGTGCCCGCCTTCAAAGAAGTTAACATTTGTCAATGGAGAGTGGCCAGGCTCTCTGTACAAATGAAATGTACCAGAGTCTGGTAGGACCAGGCTAGCCCCCCCTCCCGTTAAATAAAAATAAAAAATAATTTTTTCACACACAGCCCTCAAATTTAGTTTTAACTAGGTGAACTGGAAAAAAAAAAAACCTGCCGTGACTTCTTTTCTCTTCAGACATTTAGCCTCTCTTGTCCTTCACTTTCTCCCATTCTTTTATGTTCTCCTGTGTCTTCTTTCCTCTGCCGTTTCTTATCACTGTGTCATTTTCTACTTTCTACCCCTCCCTCTCAATACATTTGTTTTGCCTCTCTCTTTGCCTTTCTCTGTGTGCGAGTCACACACAGTCAGACTCTTGTTAGATCTTCAAGGCATCACCCCGTACTTTGTTCTCCTGCATCTCCATACGCTGATGAGCCTTGAATAACATACACAGCCAACAAACCTTCAAATGCGGCTCTTACATGATGGGTTGACGCGCTGTGTTCTTGTTGTTGTTGTTGGGTGTTCTTGTTTTCTGAGCCAGAGAGAGACCCAAAGCAGAGAGAGATTTGGCTCTTTCATGAGATAGACCTAATTCTGCTCCTTTTGTGGTGGGGTAGGAAGTGTGAGACAAACTCTAATGCTGTCGTGCTCTCCTGCTCTCTCTGGCTGGCTCTCTCTTCTCCTGCCATCTAGTTTTCTTTCTTCTATTCCATTTGATCTTCTCCTCCTTCTGTATGTGAGCTCATCGCTGTATGCTGAAAGCAGGGAGTTACAGTAATTCTCTCAAGATTTCTTTGCTTTAAAGAATAATTACAAATATTCTTTAATTACACTCAATGTAGACAAGCTGTCTGAATACTTCTTGCACAAACAAGGATGACAATAGTAACATTAGAAGGTGTTTGTAAGTCAGACACCTGAGCTATTTATCTGTCCTACTTTTCTTTTTCTTCTCTGAATGAGGTCAAAGACTGATCTGTCAAACCCAAGAGACATGACCCTGTTAGGTAAAAACACTGGCCTCTTAAAGAGCTTAGCCCCAGGTCCTAGATGTGGTGATTTACAAGTGACACTTTGAATGAAAGATTAATTTAGACATTTTTAATTTAGTGTTTTTTTGTGACTTAAAGCTAAAGTGCATAGTTTCTGTCGCCCCCATGAGGAATTCTAAGTAATGACAACACCACTGTTGTGGCATCCATATGACACAAGCCTTCTGTAATTGTGCACGCGCCCCCATCCCTCCTCCACACA
Source organism: Etheostoma cragini (assembly GCF_013103735.1). Taxonomy (NCBI): domain Eukaryota; kingdom Metazoa; phylum Chordata; class Actinopteri; order Perciformes; family Percidae; genus Etheostoma; species Etheostoma cragini. The sequence continues at coordinate 12,915,995 of NC_048429.1, read as the reverse complement.
GTTGCTAGTAGCCAAGGAAGACACGGTGGATTACAAAAAACATGTTGAGAGTTATGTAAATGAACTGTTCTTATACAGCGCTTTCCTAGTCTTAACAACTACTCAAAGCGCTTTTACATAGTACAGGAACCATTCACGCATATTCATACACTGTGGCCGAGGCTGCCGTACAAGGTGCCACCTGTTCATTAAATAAACACTCACACACCTTTACACTCCGATTGCGCAGCATCAGGGGAAATTTGGGGTTCAGTGTCTTCACTAAAGCTTTAACTTTTACTTATAGTCTTTAAGAACAAGTGTATCCTTATGCAACAGATTATCATTACGACTATTAAACATAGTTGTTTAACTTTTAAAATGTCCCCATATCACCCTTTCAAGGTGATGTACTAAACTTCTTAGAACGCAGTTGCGTGTTTACATTACATTGCATTTCATTTAGCTGACACTTTTCACCAAAGCGACTTCCAATAAGTGCATTTCACCGTGATGGTACAAACTCAGAACAGCAAGAAATATATTGGCTTAATATAAGCCAAATTAATAAGTGCCACATTTAAGTGCATATATTGTTATATAACCATCATCTTCTTAGCCAAGGTTCAGTTGAAAGAGATGTGTTTTTAGCCTGGGGCGAAAGAAATCTAGACTTTCATGTGTCCTGGTGTCAATGGGGAGCATAGTGGACCATGTAGGAGCCAGGAAACAGTCGGGATGCCGTTGAGTGATTAGGTGGAGTGATTGGGTGTCCCTCGCAGTGAGTAACACCTCATGTTTACACATTGAGCAATTAAAGAGCAACGTCAGCATTCATTTGGAGTCATATCCAATATCCACTATCTGTGTTGCTCGGTTTTGGTCTCTACCAACTCCTGAGGGACATGTCCGGCTCTGGCAGTGCGAACCTTTTTTTCGATGATTTGATGCGATGTGATGGCTTGACCCTTTAACCACTCTGTCTCTACTGCACCCCCCCTTTTTTCCCTGTGATCAACTCTCACACCTGGCTAAACCAAATATAACCAATATACAGTATAAACCAAAATTAACCCAATTGAAAAGTTCTAATTGGTAGATTATTGATAAACTCTTCTGATGCTGCCAAAGAAAAAATACTAGGAAAGTTGTTTTGTATCCACCTGGAGTGAAACTAGGAAGCCTCCCTCGTGTCAAAGAAGAAATTTGATTTGAGGTGTATTGTTTTTGTTCTCCACCTGTGAGGCATTACTTTTGTCTTGTCCCTATCTTCCACAGTGTAGAGCCTCTCCCATTAGCCGACAATAAAAGTCATCTAATTAAGGCCGGGATGGGCCATGACGGGCCAAGGAGCAGGGCCAGTCCTCTTTTAATGTAGAGCGGCCATTGATCGGCAGGCGGATCCATAATGTAATCTGCATGCCAGTGTCTTAGTATGGATCCACTCTGAAGAAAGATGAAAACAACGGAGCAGGTTAGAGAGACCGGGGAAAGATGTGCAATTTAAACTAAAGTCATGGAGGTAAGGGTTTGACAGAGATCCACAGTTAGAATGAGTAGAAAATACCTGAAGCCAGACTGTCTCCTGGCAGGCTTAAAAGTAAGAACAACTGAAGGCATGGGGGAAGACAGAGAGGGACAAACAACAAGGCAGGAAAACAAGATTTCCAAAAAGGAGAAAATGACTGGTTTAGAAAGTGCCCCCATGCTGTCAGTAAGTGGCTGAGCCAGGCAGCCCTTCCTCCTATCAACTAGGAGATGAATGGCCGGGTGTACCCTATCACCATCTATTGCTGTGGAACTGTACTTGCCATAGCAGACAGAAAGTCGCTAGCAACAACTTCACTGCTGCAACAGCTCCTTGAAGAAATTCAGTGCTTCGCTGCTTTAGTAAAAGCAGTGCTACCTATAGACGTAGTTGTTTTATATATATTATGTTTATAATGTTATTGTAGATGTTTCACTCATATGATCCAAAGACTCACCCCATATGCAACCTGTTTGGATACCCCCCCCCCCCCCCCCCAAATCCCACTACAGGCTGTAGATGGTGCCAGAGGAGCCAGATTGTTTTTTAATTACCTGTTTTATGTAGTACTACTTGATTATGGGATCAGTTTCAGCAAATATGAAGTCTTACATTCTGCACCTTTTTAATGTCTGTTACTTTTTGGACATTTCTGACAGTATTTGACAAGCAACATCGTATGTAAGGTTAGATGAGAAGATCGGTCAAGGACGCAAAGGTGCGTAATAACACAGGTGACATTACGCATTGTCGCCCATGCCTACCTGCGTAGCAGTTATGTCCACCCCTGGTTATATAATTCTGTTCTGTCAGCTTTTGGAATCCGAGATTGAAGTTTGTTGAGATCAACAAAATATTTTAATTCAGTAAAATACACTGTAAAATAAGGTCCAATATTGAACCTTAAACTGCTATATTGTAAATGATAATATACATAATATAGTGAATATTTGGTCAGAACCATGACTGAGAATGAATGCTTATGTTGCTTCATACCTACTAGATGAGTAAATAAGCCACTGCAGTTTCCTACAAAAAACGAATAATTTGTTTTAATATATGCAACAAAAAATAAACAGAAGTGTAGAAGTCTTTTTTTCTGGCATTAACAAAAGTGCTTAAAGTTCCCTAAATGTCATTGTATCATTTTGTAGACTTCTGTTGCTGTAGAAGTAGAATCATGTGCGCAGAGAGCAGAAACCCTTGAGGAAAGGAAGCATAAGGACAAACCTAAAATGTTCTAGGTTAATTATGTTTTAAAATGTAAATGTGTTTTTTTAGCAACTGAAGCAGAGGCTCATCTCCAAATGGCAAAGTGAATTAGGATAGAAGGGGGTTGGACATTTACACAACACACTTAGTGTCTAACCAATTAGAGCCATCAGTAAAGTCAGAACATTTTTGGAGATGTATCTTTGTGTTTCTTTGGGAAGATAGAAGGGGTGAGGAGCAAAAAAAAACACAATGAGGTGTGTGTGTGTGTGTGTGTGTGTGTGTGTGTGTGTGTGTGTGATTTCACTAAAGGCACATTTAGTAAATTATACACACAGCTTTTAGGAAATAAGAGCTTTATGTCACCCATTTTTTCTTTGTCATCCAAATCCAATGGTCACAAAACATGCTTTACAAGTTGAACATTCTGTTTAACCCGGTTTAACTTGCAACATGCCGCCTTTCAGATTATGTTTATGTTATTTATCAGTGTGCTTGCTAACTGGCGCTTTAAACGGTGGTTATTCACTCACTCATAAAAAGCTAGGGAAAGAGTGTAAGTAGAGCAACCTACATTTGGCCTGGACCATCAAAATTTTTGGTTTTTGTTAGGCCATTTTTTACGTTGCCAGAATTAATAATTATAGTTTCCACAGTTGTTTTATTTAAACAGACTATGATTGAATGCAATTCTACACACAAATGCTGGATGTAATTTTGTTGCAGCTGCTTTTTTTTTTTTTTTTTTTAAATATACTATATATTCCAGGGAATGTTTTACCATGCACTAGGACTGGGGAATTTGTTGGAATTACAACATTAGGCAGTTGCTCACTGTGATCAACATTTTAATACATATTCATTTGTTCATTCATTTACATTTATGCTCAAAGAAGGCCGTTGTGCTCTCCTGCTAAACCGCTCGCACCGGCATGTAATAAACTGGAGAACTACAGTCTTGGCAGAGGACGGTTGAGCATCTTTGTTTAATCAGACAAAAATATAAAAAATGTAAATACATTTTCTCTGTTGAAATGCCAGAAATGTACTAATTGTCTATTGTTTTTGAGGGAACGAATGGAACAGCTGAGTGACTTTTCTTTGGGCAAAGCCGCACTTAGATACTGGCACCCCTTACTGTGCAATAACCACAGAATTTGTGTAATCTGTGTGTGGGAATGAATGTGTCAATGCCTATTTGTGCTTGTTTATGCATATGCATAACTTTCTAAACATGTGAGCACATTGACTTTAGTAGAAACCAAATTACTCCGACGCCGTTCCAGAGCGGATCCGCAGCCGTTCCGCAGCCGTTCCGCATCCTGTGGAACTTGGGGGTTAGCGATGTTAGGTGACGTTACTTCTTGTGACGTTCAAAGTATTTTTGAAAAAACTGAGACTTGCTCGCCATCCTGTCCTTTCCCCCTCCTTTCTGTGTTTCTGCTCACTAACCCCCCCCAATCCCCACCCCAAAATCCTTCTTGTCTGGTGTTGGCTGGAACACTATTTGTGTATGCTTCGTGGTGCAGGTGGGCACAGTTTGTTTTTGTTGTAGACCCTGGGCTCTCTACAGAGGCCGTGTTTTTTACAGTGTGTTCTGGGGACATGCAGCTCGCGGATAGTGAGGAGATGTTTGCTGTAAGGGACAACAAATGTTGCAGCCTAAAACATGCATGCCACCGCTTACAACACTTTTTAACCAAAGTAAACTAGTATAAATGTGTGTAATGTTTCTCTCTAACTGGCAAAAAAAAGATTTTTAGAAGTCTTTTATTTTTTTTGAGGCAAGCAGATACACTGCTATACATTCCCTTTCCACTGTTAGTATTACTTTTGATATGTGTATGTCTGCTGGTCTTCATTTTGCTAATGTGAAATAGCTAGCTTTGTCCCATACAAATGAGGCTACTGGCTTTAATGTGAGTGCCTGACAGAGGGTTGGCTGTGACAGACCTAAATGCTTCTAATGTACCATGAGTAGGGTATTAGATTACCTATATCATTCATATAAATCAAATAGAACCACACTTTGAACAATGCCACTGAATAGAGAGGGGGGGGATGAGAAAGTCGAGACGCGGCAGGTACCACATGCAACACGCACACACACACGTGTGTCTGTGTGTGGAACGAGCAGGGTGTTACATTGCAGATAGACTGGCTTACTGGAGCACCCAGGGACAAAGCTTGGAAGATGGAAACATACTGTCAGTCAGCTGTGATAAAATGCCTGCAGGAGTGTAACCACACACAGATACAGAACACAAACCAAAGCTGATACCTCCACTATGAAGACAAGAGTCTCATCAGACTTGATAAAAACAGAAACTTTCAATTTGATGACACTATAACTGTCTATCAATTAAGTGTTCTTCTCTTCTGAAACCGAATTGTCATATTCTGTCTATCTTTCTCTCGGCTGGCATCTCGCAGCACTTTGCTTTACTTCAGGCTTTCACTGTTGGCCCTTCCAGCATTATATTATGACTTCCCTTGTCTTGTCTTGTCTTTATATCTTCCCTTGTCTTCTCTGCATTCAATCCCCCTCATATCTTCTCTCTGATCTGTTGTTTGTCTACTGGCGTGGAGCTTTAGCTGTGGCACAACGAGCACTGGTGTGCTGTGCAATTGTGCTCCTTTGTATTTCAGTTGCATCCTCACATCAGGGGATTACAATGCTTTCTGCAATGCTTGATGCAATTGGCTCAACATGTGGGGTCTAGAAGACTAAATACTGTATATTCTGGTGTAGGTAACATAGCAGTCACAGTCATTTGGTGTTTTAGTCCTCATTGTTTTGAACATCATGTAACAGATGGTAGCCTTACTAAAGTCTGTTGCTTCATGAATACACTGCTCAGTGTTTCCTTTAGGATTATTTTTAGCTGGTCTATCTGAACAACAGCCACAAGAAATTCTTTATAGGGAAACCAAAACCCAAATGACTATATCTATATACTATTTCCAATATCTATTATATTACACTGACTTACTTAATGTTTCCAGATGTTTGATATCAGGACGGTCAGCTGAGAGAACTTGACATAAAGTTGAATGTTGTCCGATTAGAACGGACCCACCGCGGTGGTTTTTGTGGTGGAGCTGTTTGTGTTTTGACAGTAAACTACATCAACTCAACAGTATGTGGAGGTAAACGGTACGGGCTCAATAACCTCTGCCAGTTCTACTCTTTGTTAAACTGCAGTACGAGCCGCAGCCAACGGGGAGAGCATTATGCCGGCAGGACAAGACAACCGCGACTACGTTGTGCGTCTGCCTTATTTCTGATACTGTGGCGGCAGACATTTGACTACAAAATCAACATTGAGGAAACACTGCTGCCAATGTAACTTAACACTTTCATAGCATTGTTTCCACTTATCTGCACGTTTCTCTGTCTATAGACTGAGCAATCTGTGGAAGATCCAGTTGGCTGTTAAGTAATATCGGCTTCTTCCTCCCTATGGTGTGGCCATCGTGGGTCCAGCCTTCTATTCGAAGTCCCCCTCTAATTAACGGCTGTTATTAGCTCTAATGAGCTGCTTAGTGGTTGCCAGAGCACAGCTGCTGACGTCCAGCAGGAACACTGTCTTTCCTACTTTGTTCCTTATCTACTTTAGCTTTCTCTAATTTGTCCTGCTTTATTCATTCATTGAGATTATTAGCTCACTATAGGCATTATTTACCCCCCAGGCAGTTTGAGACTTGTTCTTAAATTTTCTTTGACGCCGTCTCTCTTTGTCTTTCTCCTGCTTTGCGCATTGTATCATTCCCCACTCCTCTATTTGGTTTAGAACGCAATCACCGTGTTTCTGGGGTTAAGTAATAGCATTTGGACCAGCAGAAATTGAATCGAGCTGTGTGGTTTTGACCCTCAGTCTCTGTCTATCTCCACCTTTGTCTCTATAAATGTCTCTTTTATTCCCCTGAAGTGTGTTCTTTTCTTTTAGACTTTTGGGTGGTGGCTACTTCACATTCATTGTCTACTTCTTTCTCCTTAAAGTGGTTATTTCAAGTGGCTCTACTTGAATCCAAATTATTCATGTCTTGGTGCTATGATGCCATAGAACTTGACTTCCACTCATACATTTTTAAAATCACCGGGTTATATTTTGGATTATGAGATTATTATAAATCAATCCAAACATGAAATCTTGTTGACGAGGAGATAGATTGTAGTCACAATATTTCTGGTTGTTTTTATGTGTTATGCTTCGTATTAACATGGTCAAAAATGGATTCGATTTCAGATTTTACAAGATAATTTGATACCTTTTTACTATTAGAATAAATGAACCTACTTAACTATAGAACGTTGTATATGATTTATCTGGTTAAACAACCGTTTTTGTAAAGGAAATTGAAAGCGGAGGGATGGGTGAATGTATTTAGTATATTAGTGACTATGTATTATATATTGCTAAGTGTAATATGAGCAAAATCTTCTATAATTGTTGATCATGACGTGTTGATTATGAACAGATTTAGGACCGGCCAGAATCACTGTGGAATTAAGTTATATCTACTTTTTGTTTATATGTGCCTCAATTTTAATGAATACCACCTTTTTTTGTGTGTTATGTGAAGTGTGTTGATGTGTAGGTTTGTTTATGACAGAATAAAACCAACCAAACTACAACCTATTGAAATAGGATACATTTTCAACAAAGTGAGGTGGAGAATAGAAGTGTTTTAGCCATATAAAATAAATTCAGTTTCATTGGGCATGCAGTTAACTAAATCAAAACTTAGCAGAGGACAGGACACCCACGGTAATTGTTTTCAGTCATTCAAGTATTCATCATCATGGTAAGCATGATTACAAAAATAGGAAGATCTCTTCAAGCCATGTGATAACCCTTTGCAAAACGATTGTGCGACGGTTGTTGTTTCTAATTGTGTGTTTTGAACCCGACGTGTTTTGGCCTGCGGCGGGAGGTGACCGTTGGACCACAGAGGCCATTGTCAGTGCCCGACAACAGGATATATAAAGCTGAAAATCAATAGCTGTGCTTTCATCTGCATCCGGATCTGATCTTTTTTCCCCCTATTACCTATAGCTCTGAAATGATCCAGAGAAATAGTCCTGTCAAAAAATGATTTATCTTCTGTGAATAATCGCAGGGGTTATTGAATATTTTTAGATTAAGTTAATTACTTGACTATAAAAAGCCATAAATTGAAGCTCTCCTCACCGAGAAGCTTCAGATCTCTCCAAGTCTCAATTTCTCGTTCTCTCTGTCAGCTGCTTCATTGGAAGAAGAAGAAAAAAAAAAAATCCGTTTTATCATTCTGTCACCAGCGAGACGCGTTCCGCTTGACCTGATGCAATTGGAGGCAATTGAAACAGTCATCTTACCGCGCTGCTGCGATGGCGGTATGTGATGTTTTGGCTTACATCATGCCTTTGTGCACAAAGACTTGCACACGTACCAGATATGTGAGCATGTTTGCAACAAAGCAGTCGCACACAAAGGCACTCTCACCCACGCACGCACAATGGATCTGGACACTTGCATGCATTACCATGTCCTCACGCACACTTACACAAATAGCTGTGTACGCATCAGCACAGACTTACTTCTTTAGGTGTCTCTCTTACCACTCTGCATGTCGACTGCCTGGCTGTTTAAACGTGTCAGCCGCATTTCATAATGTCTTCTTATTTCGGTTTTTCTCATAACTAAGCCTGCTGATTACTCAGACTAATGTCTTAATAGACTGATCCGTCACTTACATCTCAGGAATCTTTTCCTCAGCTCCCACATGTGCTTCGTACATTTGGCAGGCAGATTTACTATTTCTTGAGTGGATCTTACGTGTTTAGAAATGTTTGTGTCTTTACAAGGATGCAGCCTATATAAAGTGCTAGTCAGTATGTGATTGAGTTCTTCATGTTATCTGCTTTTAAACCCCTCTGTTTTAGGAAACCTGAGTGTAACCTACATTTGAATATACCACATGATAGATAGATAGATAGATAGATAGATAGATAGATAGATACTTTATTCATCCCAAAGGACATTTTAGACATCCAGTAGCAAGACAACATAACACAACAAACATACACACATCTATCACACATATATAAGAATAAAAATAAAATCCCTCACCGAAATGCAATGACCATGATAAACTAAGACACTATGGTAGACTGTGCATTGGTGAAAAAGTGAACAGTGCAGTAATTGACAGTGCAGTAGATCATGATTACATATTAACTATGACTATAAAATACAAACATAATAACCTATAAACTGACTGGTTCAATAAGAATAAGAACAGCATGTAACATGGAATAAGTTGTAAGATGTAGTACATTGAGGTAGAAGCACTTTACAAGACCTGAAGTAACAGTTGTGAGGCAGTTGGTTGCATAAATGTTATTTAAGCACTTTTTAAGTACCAATCCCTCATAGAGACATCTGTTTGCCAAAGCAGAGTAAATCTCACCCACCACTCCATTAATAGCACTTGAGTTGTAGCGAGTTTTTCATGCCACATGTTACCAAGGACCCAGAAACACAACGCAAACCAGTGTAGAACACAGTAGAAAGAAAGTAATTAAAAAGATGCGTTCTTTTATTAACAAGCTAATGGTGCTAAGCACTTAGTACTTTTAAAATCACACAGTGGCGTGTTTATTCTATTCAAACGTCTTGTCTCTAAGCAAAGTGATAATGACAAATGTGCATTCAGTCAAATCTTAATTGACAGGCTCTCAATGTTTTGTGACATACTAAGAGTAATTTCCAGTGTTTTTGTTGTACTAAGGTAGGGCTTTGACAATTTTTATTTTTTTTTCTCCAAGTTAATCAATTTGGTATTTACTCTTTGAAAATAGTGAAACATTTCCATCATAGGTTCCCAGCGCCAAAGTTATGTCTTTAAATTGCTACTTTTGTCCGACCAACAGGCCAAAACCAAAAGGAAGTCAGTGACAATCATAATAAAAAAATCAATGTGAGTCACACTCACCTGGATCCTACACTTCCCAGAGTGCAACTCGATTGTTCAAAGTCAAACACAGTCATTCTGTTAAGCCTAAGGCCTCGGGGAAGACCCAGGACTAGGTGGAGAGATTATATCTCCAACCTGGCCTGGGAACGCCTCGGGATCCCCCAGTCGGAGCTGGTTGATGTGGCTCGGGAAAGGGAAGTTTGGGGTCCCCTACTGGAGCTGCTGCCCCCGGGACCCGATACCGGATAGGCGGTCAAAGATGGATGGATGGATGGATTTCTTTGTGAACAACATGAAATCAAGAAGAGGGTTAACTTGTCTTGCTACAGCTTTCCGACCACGGTTAAAAAGCACAGGGGAGACACTTTGTTTCTCTTCATAAAGCCCACGTAGTACTACAAATGAGCCTTTACACATGTAAGTCTCAAAGCAAAAATAGAGTGAACCCCATTCAACCCTTGCAGTGGATCATAAGATCCGTCAGTATCTGTAGATCCAGCTATGATTTGTGCTATTGGTTGCTAATGCCCACTCCCTCTTGCGTACGTATGTTAGCACTGTGGAATTAAGCTGTGGAGGAAAACACATCTCATCCCAGCCAATGTAGTATCTCTCTGCCATTGCCATGGTTACACAATTGTAGAGTGTGTCGCCAACTGTGCACAGGTTGAATCGCAAGTTTCACACAGGCACACACACAAACACACATCTGTGTTGTACAAACATCCCACAGGCCAAAATGAGGGTTGCTGATTGGGAGTGGTGTAGTGGGAATAGAAATACTGGCAGCAGTAGGAACAGTTAATGTGATGCAGTAGCCTTACCCAACATTACATACTTTAAGCTTCCTCATACAAGACACCATCTTACCTCGGGGCAAGTGGATCATTATGTGTCTGCGCATAGGCAGATATGATATTAATAGCTGTATTCAATTTGATTTCAAGGACTTACATTATCTCGCCAACAGCTGTGGGGCCTGCTGTTTGATGTATGGACACACGGCTTATAGGGCAGATAGTGCGATATGAGAACATTGTTGGAGTGATTTTGCAGATTTGATGGCCTAAAGCGTTCCTTATCACTGGTGAGGCTGAAGTTCAGTGCTTTCAATGACTAAGCTTAGTGGTGTTATTTGAAGAAAAGCTTGTAACTTCTAAGAACTATGGAATAAAGACACTGGATAATGGCCCCATTGATTTGCCTCTTTGGAAAATAGAATGACTTTAGAGTAGAAGTTTCTTTGTCTCATAAACCAAAAGAAGAAGAAAAAAAGAATTATTCACACTTTCACCTATAGTGAAACCTATCACTTCCACTTGTTCTCTCTCACACACACACACACACACACACACACACACACACACACACACACACACACACACACACACACCTCCAGCTGTCTATTTTCATATCTTCACATCTTGTTTTGCACACAGCCATAATTCTATCCTCGTAACGCTCTCATCTCTCACCAGGTTTGCCAGGTTGACTCTCTTCTTAATTATCCAACAGTCTGAATGCCAGCAACTCTGGAAAATGTTTAATTCTCATTAATAACAGTGTTCTCACACTTATTGTGCTACTGTGGGACGTTTTTTTCCCCCAAGCCTTGGGCTGTGTCACTTGGGTGTCATTCCAAAGGTGGAAAGTGGATTGTGACATGTTAGGATTCATCGACCAAATTGTAAGTCACCAAATTCGTTAGATTTAATGTGAACCACCCCTGTAAATTATAATTAATGACTGCACCACTTTGTGTGATCTTATCAGCTTTCGATGAGAAAACCTTGTTAAAACCAATAGCGTTCTCCTTCTCTGGCGGTCTACAACTCAGGTTAGATTGTGATTAATCTGAACCAACAGAAGGTTGTCAAACGAGACTGCTTTTTATGGCCAATTGCTGTCTGCAAAGACACACACACACACACACACACACACACTTTGTGATTACATCACGGTGAACCAGCTCATTTATCATTTTACATCACATTACATTGTAGCCCATAGTTGTAGAGGGCAGATGGCAGCACTGGCGTGTGAGTGTGTGTTGTGTGTACACATGCACGTGTCTGTGTATGTAGGCACCCGCACTGGGTCTCTGGAGGTGTAACCCGGCTCTGCATGCCAAGCTGTGCCAAGTGCTCACAGCTGGCAGGGACCAAGCAGTTGGTCTCTCTGGACGAGTTGCCCCCTGCGCCAGGACAAACAGGAAATAAGCCCTGGGGCCTGGCAGGAAACTGGCTCTGTGGCCAATGGGAAGAGAGGTGAGGAAGGGGGGAGGCGAGGGCGTGAGGAGAACAGCTTGGTAAGGCCGGGTAGCAATTGCACAAGAAGAGATGTCAAATGGCTCTACGAGGATGTAGAAGAAGTGGAGGAAACGGGAGGAGGAAGAGTAGAGAGGAAAAAGCATTGATCTACTAAAAGAGAAATCAAGAGACTATCAGAGGAAAGCCGAGGTATAACAAGAGATAGGAGCAACAGATTGATGGGGGGAGATGAGATATTGCTGAAACTATGTCAAGAGAGTAACAGTTCAGCTTAGATTTGGGTTGTTGGAGAAAGTTTGGATTCCTAAATTATACATTCCCCAGCATGAACAAAGGATTTGGGGTTGCCTTTTCCTTCAAATAAATTGTATGATGATTCTCATCTTTCATGCAAACAATTGTCACTTTGCAAATTGCTTTGTAATCAGTTTAGATATTGCCAATGTGTTTTCATAGTTATGTGTGCATGCGTGTAATGCTTCTTTTTATGCCTGTGTGTGTATGGCCTGTAAATCTCTGTTTGGGCACATACATGAAAGTTTGTAGTCGTCGGCTTGTTTCTCTTCTCCCGCGAAGGTGAGTTTGTGTCAGATCCGCTTTCTGCTCCTCTGAAGTACCCGAGAATATCATTTGGTAAAAGGTTATTTTGGAGGCACTTCATGCACAGAACTGAAGCCACTGAGACTCCCATTCTCTGATATGGGGCTCACTGAAGCTTGAACCTGCCGAAATTCCCCAGGTTCTTATTTGCGAAGCATTTCTACCGAGGCACGGATCATGTCCCAGACACGTATTGTCAGCTGGTCCTCAGTGTGAAGGCACTTCTCCGAAAGTAATCACCAAGAGAATATCTTGAAGCAATTTCTACTGAGGCATATCTAGGGAAAGCAATTAGCAATTTCTTCTTTTGAAGGCAGGTCAACTGAGACACACGGCCTGTTGAGACGTTCAAGGTGGCCCAATGTTGCTATTTTTTTGTTGGTATTTATGTTACCAAAACCCTCCCTAGTTTGAAGGTGGTTCATGGAAACTAATGTCAGCCACAGGTTATTATATATAATATATAATCAGACATTCACCACACAGGTTTGAATCTTTTATCCTTTAAACAGTAAACAGAAAGAGCTGTCTGAATTGCCTGGCAATGAAAGGGACTAATGACCTGTGCTTTAACGTGTTTTTAAGCATTCATCAGTGGAAAGGCGGTTAGTGGGGTTAGCGTCAGTTCCACCAGCGATCACAGAGGGCACTGTTGCCTCGTGATCCAGCCACACTGATCCAGTACAAGTGCTCACACCACCGGGCCCCTCCTCCTCTTAGCCTTTCCTCTCGTGTGTCCTTGTTATTGTGATGAGCTATGCCCAATTTCAGGACGACCACTGGACTTCTGGAAGCTGTCCCTTCTAATTTGCTCTAGAGTCAAGGTCTAGGTTTGGAACTGAGCTCGACAACAAGGCTTTAGCCATGACAAAGACTGATTTGAGACTTTGGGATACTCCCGGGTCTCTCCGCACGCCAGGAGCTGTGGCTTTCTCACCCCACCTTGTTAATCAGCAACGACACCATGCGGATTGCCAGTCAGCCTGTTTACAATTCATCTTTTTAACTACTTGTGAGAGAGAGAGAGAGAGAGAGAGAGAGAGAGAGAGATTCATGTGTTGTCATTGTTTTCTGCATCACTATGAAGGGTCTATCACTAAATACTGTCTTCCAATTGGTCAGATGGTGGCTACTTTTGTTTTCTGTGCTTTAACAGCTGCTCCAACACTACATTTAGCTTCAGTTGTCGACCTCAATTCAACCCCAGGAGAAATATTGTGAGTTTTCATCCCATCAGCTGTCTCCTGCTTTTTTTCTTTCTTTTCTTTTGATTTCCCTTCAAAAATTGGATTTGAAGAGATTATATCTCTGTGTTAGAATAATGGCTATTATGTGCCTGTGGCTGTATTACATTTTGCTTTTCGCATTGCTTGTGTTATTATTGTGGTCAGAAGGAACTATACTGATATCTTATCATAATCCAGCCCCTGACCACTTCCATATCTGGTATTAAAGATCTGGTAGCTATGTGAACACCTTGATCTGTCTGGGTCTGATAGGATAAAAGTGCTCACTGAAATGAAGGAACCGTAGCGCCTCTGTCCGGTTTCAATCCGTCTTAACCTGACTAAAAGCAGACAAGACAATGATGAGAGCGCCTGCATAGCAGAATGTGAAACGACAGTACACACACACACACACACACACACACACACACACACACACACACACACACACACACACACACACACACACACACACACACACACACACACTTGTTACTAGCTTTGTAGTCCTGGCCCGCTGCCAGCTCCTTGTCTGTCTGTCAGACTGAGCATGCTCATTACAACTTTGACAACATTCCACTGGGGTTGCCACGGATACCAAGCAGTGCTGCCAGGTCCGGTGGATGCGTCTGTGAGTGTGTGTTAGGAATGCAAAAGCACATTAATACAATACCTCCTATTTTTTTTTTTGTAATATGACCACACACATAAGCACACACATGTTCCTTTTCTCTGTCCTTCTCCTTTCTCTCTGTAGATCATTGTTAATCAGTCTTGTCCCATCTCCTCTCCACTGGCTGTCAGTGGCTTGTCAGAAGCCCGTCAAAGCCCCTGCAGTCCGTCACACACTCCTGCCATTAATGACATCTGATGACACCCGCTGTTGAAGTCACCCGCTGGGATGACAAGAAATTCAGGGTGCTTGCAGCTTGGAAATCGTTCTACTTTGCAGTCCGCAGTGTGTTTAAGGATGTGTCGTAACCTAATTCTGCAGCATTTATTTAAATACTTTCTATCTTACAGCCCAGCTGACGTCCTTCTTGCCTTACAATTGCCTTATTTTCATAGCAGTGCAATGCATATTGAGTCATAAAATGTGAACAAATACCAACCAAAACAAGTGCAGTATGAAGGCAACTCTTTAAGTGGTGATTTAGCTTCAACAAGTTCAAAGACGGAACAGAAGATACATCATTTCTTATGTTATTTCTAGAAAATATGGCAAACACAATCCCTGTGTCTGCAATATAAAAAGTCCATATTATGTTGGAGTGTGTGGCGTTCTCTGAATGCTCAAATTGTCTAAGGGGTTTTAAAATCTAGAAATCATTTGACTGCTCTATCTGCTTTTTATTTTCTTTGCACACGCTCAGCCGCCACGCAGCCTCCATCGCTTCATCGCTTCATCCATTACTTATTCTTGTGCTTCAGTTTGTCAGCTTCTTCAGTTCTTTCCATGCATCTCTTTCATAACCCACCACCCTTGCGTCTACCCTTGCTCCCACTCTCCCCATTGAATGTGTCCTCCCTCTTTACCTGATGTTCTTGTTCACCTGTCTGAGTGGGTGGCTTTACGACGGAGCCCCTGCCGTGCTGTTAGAGCTGAAGTGCTCTCTGTATTTTTGTTCTCTCTCGCTCTCTCTCTTTCTCTGTCTCTCTCTCTCTGTCTCTCTCTTTCTCTTTCTTAAACTTTCCCTCCCATGTTCTTCCACCTGTCTTTTTCCCTCTCTTCATCTCGTTCCCCTGCATTGTTTATTTCTAACTCTCTCTCTGTTCTCCTTTGTCTTCTCTAGAGGAAGAAGTAGAAAACTTTGACGTGTCCAGTCTCGAGGAAGAGGCTCTGAGGAACATTGAGGCTGACAGCTTCTGGTGCATGAGCAAACTGCTGGACGGCATCCAGGTAAGTGTGTGTGTGTGTGTGTGTGTGTGTGTGTTAAGAAAAATAGGGTTTCTTAGAACAATCTCTGATCAAATGGCCCACATATGGCTTTTAAATTGTCATACCTGCATACTGTAAATGCTCAATCCATCCCCTTCCTTCTTGATTTCTCTGTCCACACCTCTCTTCTCCATTATTATGCATTTCTCTAGTTTTCTCTTCCATGCTCCTTAAACACTTTGTTTTGCATGGATCTATGCTTCTCTGATCTGGTCTTAATAGAGATAAGTGTTCCCCTCGCTGCCATTTGTTTACCTCAGCTCTACACTTGTTTGCACTTTGCAATATAGCAAGTACAGTGTCTACAGTTTTATATGTGGTGGGTCGGATGATAACCCAAGGGTGAGATCTCCCAAACGCGTCGGCTGTTGATCTGGGACTGAGCTTATAGTGTCTGGAAGCTGTGTACAGCTGCACGCTTAGGTCTTGATTCTCACTGGTATTAGGAACACACGCAACTGTTTCACATTAGAGGGTATTTAATCTGCCGGATGACGTATCCATCTTGATTCCGCTTAATTGAATGTTAAGATAAATTGCTGTTTTTTTTCTAAAGAGCTTTAGCTTTTTACATACACTTACTTCACCCCACTTTTACATATTTCTTATGGACAGTATAGTTGAGTATACACACTTGTTAAGATCCCACTGCGCTGTATAATGTACTTGGAAGGAATCATGTTGGGTAAATGAAAAGTAAAAGTCTCCAGATGCCTAGAATCTAAAAAACAACAACACCCTGACAGCTTCCGGTCTTCCACGCTTGATTCAAACTGTACTCTTTTACAACTAAATATTAAAATGCAGTATTATTTCTGTGTTAAGGTGGTAATCTGTTTGCATGTCCACTGTGAGATATATAATCTAAAAAAACAGAAATAACAATGTATGACTTTTTTTAACTATTTACTTGTATGATACAGCTGCAAATAAGCATTTGAACACCTAAGAAAATCAATGTTAATATTTGGTACAGTAGCCTTTGTTTGCAAGTACAGAGTCAAACGTTTCCTGTAGTTTTTCACCAGGTTTGCACACACTACAGAAGGGATGTTGGCCCACTCCTCCACACGGATCTTCTCTAGATCAGATCGGTTTCTGGGCTGTCACTGAGAAACAGAGTTTGAGCTCCCTCCAAAGATTCTCTGTTGGGTTTAGGTCTGGAGACTGGCTAGGCCACGCCAGAACCTTGATATGCTTCTTCCAGAGCCACTCCTTGGTTATCCTGGCTGTGTGCTTCGGGTCATTGTCATGTTGGAAGACCCAGCCTCGACCCATCTTCAATGCTCTAACTGAGGGAAGGAAGTTGTTCCCCAAAATCTCGCAATACATGGCCTCGGTCATCCTCTCCTTAATACAGTGCAGTCCCCCTGTCCCATGTGCAGAGAAACACCCCCAAAGCATGATGCTACCCCCCCCCCCCCCCCCCCCCCCCCCCCCCATGCTTCATAGTAGGGATGGTGTTCTTGGGATGGTACTCATCATTCTTCTTCCTCCAAACACGGTTAGTAGAATTATGACCAAAAAGTTCTATTTTGGTCTCATCTGACCACATGACTTTCTTCCATGACTCCTCTGGATCATCCAAATGGTCATTGGCAAACTAAAGACGGGCCTTGACATGTGCTGGTTTAAGCAGGGGAACCTTCCATGCCATGCATGATGTCAAACCATGACATCTTAGTTTATTAGATTAGATTAGATTAGATTCAACTTTATTGTCATTACACAGGTAAAGATACAAGGCAACGAAATGCAGTTTGGGTCTAACCAGAAGTGCAATAGCAGTAAGTGCAGGATATACAATGCTTTCATAAGTACATAAGTATATTTACCAACAGTAACCTTGGAAACGGTGGTCCCAGCTCTTGTCAGGTCATTGACCAGCTCCTCCTGTGTAGTTCTGGACTGATTTCTCACCTTTCTTAGGATCATTGAGACCCCACGAGGTGAGATCTTGCATGGAGCCCCAGTCCGAGGGAGATTGACAGTCATGTTTAGCTTCTTCCATTTTCTAATAATCGCTCCAACAGACCTTTTTTCACCAAGCTGCTTGGCAATTTCCCTGTAGCCCTTTCCAGCCTTGTGGAGGTGTACAATTGTCTCTAGTTTCTTTGGACAACTCTTTGGTCTTGGGCATTGTTAGTAATTGGATTCTTACTGATTGTAGGGGGTGGACAGGTGTCTTTATGCAGCTAACGACCTCACACAGGTTCATCTAATTTAGCATAATAAATGGAGTGGAGGTGGACATTTTGAAGGCAGACTACCAGGTCTTTGAGGGTCAGAATTGTAGATGATAGACAGATGTTCAAATACTGATTTGCAGCTGTATCATACAAATAAATAGTTAAAAAATTCCTACATTATGATTTCTGGATTTTTTTTTTTAGATTGTGTCTTTCACAGTGGACATGCACCTACGATGACAATATTAAAACCCGACATGATTTCTAAGTGGGAGAACTTGCAAAATAGCAGGGTGTTCAAATACTTATTTTCCTCACTATATTTATACCAGTGATGGTAAAGAGCGTGTGCATGCATGGGTTTTGTTTATTTTTCTGCACAAGCCTTTATTTATTCTATAATGAATGAAGCTCAATGTTTTGAGACCTTCAGTGCCAAATAGTAGATTAGGTATCTTATTCCAAATATGTAATAGCATTTCACTGGCAGTAATTAAGTTTCACGCCATCAATTTTATCCTACAGAAGTGCTTTCTCCATTGAGGAGTTGTTAATGTACATAAAATAATGCAGATTGGATTGGTGCCCCGTTTTAGTGCATGTGTACATGATATACCACGACAGATAATCAATTCTCTGCACATTGTTGAATGTTACAGTGTTTACGTGGTCCGACATTCCCGTTAGTTGTAAAGCCTGCAGGACTTCTCGAACACTGTGCATTAAGTACAAAGCAGCTTTTCTGTGTGGGTTTAAGAAATGTGATTGCCTTGCATATTCTAAAGCAGGTCTGACTGTCTGGAGACCAGATAATTGCATGCAGACAGCACCAAACTTCATTTTGTTCCATCATTTCTTCCCAAACCCTTTTGCCCACCAGCTCACTTAATCGACCTCGCTCTCAGCGGTCATGGTTGAGCCATCTGTCAATTCTAAACGTGCCTGCCTGGGCTGGTGGTAGATTTGCCCTCAACATTACAACTTCTATTCCTCTATGCTGGATTAAAGCAAGTGAACGGTTTCTACCTTTGTACTGTAGATGCTATGTGTGCTGTCAGGAAATATGGAGAATGTTGTTTCATCAACATCAACATTCTTGCCACATTTTGGTACCCGATCATTGACTGTTAATACCAGACGCCAGTTTGGTTCTAGACCTGCATGTCCCCAGCTGTGCCTTCGACTGTGTTTTAGCACAGCTACTGTAATCATTGTTCCCTGGCCGGTTAAAGAAACATCTGCAAGGTCTCCCCCGGTCCGGTCAATGACCAAAATCTAAAGTAACACTTAAGGCTACAGCAGTTAGTCTTAAAATGTATTGATTAGGCAGTACTAGGCTTATTGTTGAAAGACTGTTTCAGAAGTAAAGGTAACCCTATATCTTTATGGTGAGGTGAAGTTTTAGTGAGAAAAGAGGGTTTTATTACATGATTTTTGTTAGTTTACATTGTTAATTACATCTGTGAATTCAAAATAGACTTAATATCGGGAAACTCAATATATCGCCTTGCCAAACACTAAAGGTGATTATTAGTTAGGATCATGTGTTGTGCAAAAATGAAATCATCCATAAATAACCATCAATTGGTAGGCTATTCATTTAGGAATTTACTAGACTCTTTATTGCCCCTGAGAGAGCAAGACAGAGAGAAGCTTGAGAGCCAAGGAAGTAAGAGAGAAGAACAGAGTGTGTGTCTTTTGTGGTTGCTTTTGTATGTGTGCGGATGTTGTTTGTCCCTGTGCTTGTGTTTGTTTGTGACCTTGGCTCCAAACTAATTACGTGCAATGCACCAGGGAAGCGCATGTTTCCCCCCTAATGCTTTCTAAACAATCTGACGGAGGCTGAGTGCCTCAGCACCGTAATTAGTCGGTGATCCTTGCTCTGACCTCGTCTTAAACCCTCTCACATCCACTATACACTATTAGACTTAACTCAGGGCCTGGTGGTGGGGGTCCGGGGGTTAGAGAGAAAGAGAGTCTGCCCATGCAATTACATTTGCTCAATGCCTTTTAAGCACCATTATATATCCAGCATCTTCTGGAACTGGTGCCACACTGGTGTCCATTTGTTTTGGACCAATTTGTGTGAAATATTTAAAGGAGTTTAATTGCATCACAAGGCAGAACAAACTCATAAATTGGAGGTTTGGAAACATGGTTGGGACATTTTGTGAAGAAGAATTGTACTGCCATCCATTCACAAACCACAGCTCGTGTGGTTTTCCCAGCCATTTTATATAATTACCTGCCTGGTGTACAGTGGAAATACTTTTGAAACTTTTCTTCATTTTTAATACAGTAAATTGGCCATTAGCTGTGGTTTTAGTGTTTCACTGCTATGCCTCTCTCACCTTTAAGCGAAAAGAATATTTTGGCTGTCAATTCACAAACGCAGCTTCACTAACGAGCTGCTGCTTTAATTGGCAACACCGCAGCTCCCTCCTCCAAAGGAGCAAGTTAAGAGGTAGTGCTGCACGATCAATCGAATATTAATCTCCATCACGATTTGGCTTCTCGCAATGTCGATATTGACGTTTGAAATGCGTGCTCCGCTCGTAGAACTGCTGCTTATCAAATAAAGCGCTTCCTAAACTATCAACCCTCCACCAGGGGGTGTTCCAAGACTTTTTGGCTTCACTTTTGGGGAGCTGTGATGTCAACCCATGAACAACTTTCCTGAATGTTGCACTAGGTGAAGAAGAACCCTAATTTAAGTCTTAGTGTCATACAGATAACTGTTAATTAGCACAACATGGAATTGTAAAGGTTAAAGAGCAACAGCATCAACAAAACAATGTCCCATTTGGTTGCACATGATGGCGACATCTAGTTCTGACTCTTGACTAGTAACTGATTATTGAAACACACGCCTGACCTACTGGACCGGTAAGGGGCACATTAGTCATGTTCAAGTGGGCCAGTGTTTGTTATATTGTATGAAAGTCCAGTATCCATGTGATTCATTAGAGTGCTTTTAGCCGTGAGGGGCGCCTGGGTAGCTCACCTGGTTCAGCGTGCGACCCACGTACAGAGGCTCGGTCCTTTCCACCGCGGGTTGGATTCTGACCTGCAGCCCTTCGCTGCATGTCAGGCATTGTATTTTTCCCCCTTTCTTATCTTCAGCTGCCCTGTATAATAATGGCCTAAATACCCCAAAAAGTCATCTTTAAAAAACAAACCAAAAAAAAACGAAGTGCTTTTGGCTGTGACTCTACCGCTAAACCAATACATAAACTGTCATAACTCTCTAAGAATTAGGGTGAACTCAAATGGCAGCCAAATAAAAAATAAATGGACAAATCAAAATCAAAACGTCTACCCATTCGAAACACACCTCTGTTAAATTGACCCCAATGTTACCCCAGTCTGTCCAACAGCCAATTAGACATACTACTGTGCTAAATTGGACAGCACCTCTGGCTAACTTGGCTAATTTAACTTGTTAAAACGGTTCCATATCTGCTGTTTTAATTTATGTAAATGGAACTGTCATATCATGTTTTTGTTTTAAACCTTTCCTGTTAATCCCAATCACTAATAAATTAGGAACCTCTGCAGTAAAAACAGTCAGATATTTTGGCTTTGACCTCAGTAATTTCATCTTTGTCACATTTTACAGGTATAGACTCATGAAAGTGCTCATAAATGTCGCTCTCAGTATGTTGCAGCCATGTGCTGTCAGTGGCTTACCTGTCATGCACAGAGAGGCAAATGAAGTCAAAAAGTTTAAACAGTCCATTATTCTGGAAGCACACCCCCGAGGGCTCTCAGTTATAAAGCCAGCAGATGAAAACCGGCCTTTTATGTTAATTCTGCAGATATGTCTTTTAAGCAGGGGCTCTTAAATGTATTTTTTTTTTCAGTTCAGGATCCAACTTTGAGAAATGTAATCTCTCCCTGGGAGCTGAACTTATTATATTTCAGGGGTAGTCTTGACAAATGGGAGTTCACCAGGAATATGTCTTTGACCCGTTTTTGGATGGAATGTTCTGTGGCATGGACGCGAGACGCACAGTTGACGTAGCTTTCAATTCAACTTCAGAGTCATTCCTATTTATAGCCACAGAGTGGAGAACATGAATGTTAATTATTTTTATTCAACTACAACAGTTTGTCTGGAAAGTTTTAACAGATGGCTGAGCAAGAATAAGATTTGACAGGTTTTCAATAGTAAACACTACCTTCACTCCAGACGTTAAGGTGCCTCAGAGGATGAAAAGATAAGCTATTTAAACAAGTTACCTTTAGTTGTTGTGTGTTTGAAAAGTTAACTTTCCCTTACTAGTATCACATGAAACCAAGTTGAAGCAGTTGAGTCACCAACAGGATAAACAAACCATATTTAATTAATGTAAAATGCACAAAGATCACATGTTCAAGAGCTCCCTTTTCTTGCTGCTCTTCCAGATGCCTCCAGCCCCTCCTTTGGAGCAGGAGCCAGTTGGATTGTGCCTGCTCATTGGCTAGGTAACCATTTGTTTCCACGGTATCAGCTAGAGTTCGGTTCTCCCTAGAACAGGAAACGGGTCCGAGGACCGATGTCTAGCAGACGGTAGCCAGACCAAACTAGACACCTCGTCCTTTTTTAGTTTCCCTCCTGTCACCTTGGGCTGTCACTCAATCCACAGTGTGCCTGCAAACACACCAACACACACACACACACACACACACACACACACACACACATGCACACACACACACACACGCTGCTTTGCCAGCTTGTGTGTGTGTGTGATGCCTGACAGCTTGTTTGTACATGTGTTTTTATCATCTGTCTTCCAAGCTTTATCCGTGTGCAAATGTAAATGTAGCCACTGTTCGATAACGACTTGACCTCAACACCTCCACCTCGCTCTATTTTTTTATTTATTGGATTTCTCTGTTATACATACTCTCTCTCCCCACCCTCGTCATCTTTCTTTCTCTTACACACAAAGTTGCATCATGTAGCTAAACTAGTTCACATGCAGGTCAGGGGAGATGGAGGCAGCAACAGCTGCTCGGGGGTAGAGGTTAGAATAAAGGCTGAGGCGGAAAAATTAGGCACAGGAAGACTAGAAGGAGGCATTTATGTAATACCCATGGCATACAGGAAAGAGTGTGCACCCTTATTTTGGTTCAAAACATCTTAGCAGAGAAAACAAGTAGTGCTCGGCACATAAGGGGTCATGTAATTCAAGGCAGGTTTCTTTATGTACCAACATGTATACACCAAGGATGTCTCAAAGCGCTGGTTAAGTCTGTAAAACAGTTACTTTCTTGTGATATAACTAAAAAGCTTTTACATTTGCTTCTCTATGGAATCGGTATAGGTTTGCTCTTGGGTAAACAGACCACTTTGAGATGTTCCCTTGTATTTAAGATGTCTGGCCTAGTGCTCTCCTCAGATTTAATTGTCCAAGACACATGGACTTGTGGAACAGTCTACATTCACATTAGCCAGTGTTACAGTCTGCTTTTTGCAGTGACCTGCATTCTAAAAAGTCACATATAGTTTGGTAATTGCGGTTAAGAATTGGAGAAATCTTTTGACTGGCTTCTGTCTCTCACCTCCTCACCTCTTACAAATGAAGGCATCTAACTTCTCCATCTGTCAGATATTGGAGAAAAAAAATATCTGTACTATCCCAGAAAAGGGAACGAAATAACATTGTACAGTGTTTATTTGACCACCATGTCCCCACTATCCATTACCCAACTTTCAACACAGTGGGGTAATGATTTTTTTTGGGATGTATCCAAAACCGTCTCCTCAAAGGATAAGGAAAGAGGAGCAGAAATCTGGGCAAGAATCAATACCAGCTTTTCGTACTTTAGTTTTAGCCATGCTGGCGGTGTGGCTCTAGGGATGACAATGTCGATCGGTTGGTGGGTCCACCACTTTGGTCCACACTGAAATATCTCAACAGCTATTGGTTGGAATTCCATTGAAGTTACTACAGATATGCACCTTGATGATAATTCCTGCTGACTTTGGTAATCTTTGGACTTTTTCAGTAGCACCACCATGAGGTTGATATTATTATTATATTGTTTTTTTTTTTTTAAATGCCCCAATGACTACTAGATAGATTGCGGCCGGATACAAAAATAAAACACATTTCAAAATAAAACACCCAGGTTCACAGTGATTTTTGCCTTGACTTCTCACAGCAATCAGGCACACGAAGAGAGAATCCAACAGATGCACAGTGTGTGACATAAACACACACACACACACACACACACAATACACACACACACACACACACACACACATCCTGTCCCTTTCTATCGCAGAGAGAGCCAAAAGGGGAAGAATCGCTTTGTGACCTGTGCGGAGAGTCCATGCGTATCTACGTTTCACAGGCTACATGCGACACTTAAGCACCCGGTGTATTTCCACTGTTAATCCTCTGCTGTGTGTCAAATTTATGGACTACCTACCTTCTTGTGCTGCAAATATACACTAAAGTTAACCGCGCAACAGAAAGCAACATAATGAAATCTGGCCAATCCACCTGCAGCTCTGAACAACTGTAATTGTCTACACCTTTGTCTAGACCTTATTGCAACCTGTCATCTCTCTCATACAATCACTTTCTGCTACACACACACACACACACACACACATACCAGAGAATGACAGATCATTGCCTTGTCCTTCAGTTTATTGTCTCCCCTCTATCTTGACCTGTCATCGCTTGCTCTCTTTTCTGTCCTCATGTCTCTTTCTCTCTCGCACACATACACATACCCTTGCAGCATTGTAGTGTTGCTTCTGTCAAACTTGCTGATAGACATCCAGTGCCACAATAGGAGGCAATCTTTGTCCGGCGTAGAGCTATTGTTGTCTCTAATAGAATGGACTGAGAGGTGAAGAGGAGCCATTGATTCAGCTGACTGAGAGAGAGGAGGGCGAGAGAAAGAGAGAGAGTGAATTAACAAAGACAGGCAGAACAAGAGACTGTTGACACCTGGTTGAAAAAAGAGAGATACACTGATTTTATGTTTGTGTGTCTGTTCGTTCATGTGGGTGAAACGGGGCACTTCCACTTACTTGCTGGGTCAGGTGTAGTGGATGGACAGATGGCGGGAGAAAAGCAGAATGTATGAATAATGAAGGAGTGAGAGTTGATTTCCTCCTGTTGCCTCAGCTGATCAAAGATCCAACATATTGGGTTTGACAAAGAGAGGAAGGGCACAAGGAAAATAGAAATCAGGACAAAGGAAAAAAAGGAGGTGTGAGAGTGAAAGGTGAAGAGAGGGTGAGGGATTGTGGTGAGGAGAGGAGGTGTGGACATAGGAGTAGCAGCTCAGCCAAGAAGGTAAAAGAGAAAAAAATGGAACAAATATGAACGCAGAAGAAGAGAAACAAAATGAGAATTCCTATTAGTACCCTACCCTCGTCTTCAATGTCTCCAGAACCAGATCTGACAAAGAAACAATCAGTCACAAAATAAAAAGCAGTACAGCATGGAACATAAATGAAACACTAGGTAACAAAACAAAGCAAAGAACACATAATAGCATGTTCAAAACACTTAGTCAATCCTAGCCTCATTAGCACCACCGAAGAGATGAAAATAGACAAGGAAATGGAGAGCAGAAGGTGGGAGAGGAGAAGAGCTGGGGATTGATAAAGGGAGACATGAAAGGAGGGGAGGGATGTGGAAGGATTCAAATGAAGAAATTAGAGAGGAACAGGGCAAGATGTTGAGGTGTAAAGGGAAATAAATGACTATGGAAATAGAGAAAAAAGAGTGAAGTATGGAAATTCAATGAAAATAGAGGATGGGAGAAGGAAGAGTGAGACAGGAAGTTAGAAAGAGAGAGAGAGAGAGTAGCAGAGGGAGTAAGTAGAAAGAGAGCGAGAGATAAATGGGGAACAAAAGGAGGCAAATAAAAGCACAGACAAACAAGAGTCCTCTGACCCTTAAATGCATTACGGCTTTTTAACATCTGGTCGCGATTACACAGGGAAAGTAATGTACGAATCCTTTCCTTCTCGAAAAGTTTAATTAGAAAGTAACACAATGGAAACTATGGTAACAAGGGGAACGAAAACACATATTTGAACAGTGTTGATGGATGTAGAGCTAGGAGACGTGGAGAAAATCAAATTTCACAATATTTTTTGACCAAATACCTTTAACGATACTGCTAGGGCTGTCCTCGACTAAAGAAATTCTAATTTAACTAACACTTATATAATTTTGTCAAATAATCGATTAGTTGATTTAATCAACAGAGCTGTGCTTTGAGAGTTGGTTAAGACTGGAAAAGCACCTGTAAAACTGAGTTTCTACATAATTAATCCTGCAAAAACACCCCTTTAAATCTTGTGTTCAACAGAAATGTGCTCATAAGTTTCTTGGAAATGAGTAGCATGAATAAGCATAAAACAAATCACATCTCAACTAAATAAAATCTTAGTCGACCAAGACCAAAACCACAGATTAGTCTAATTGACTCAGAGGGGACAGACCTAGATACTGCAACGATATTGTTGTGTTGACTACTGGTGGTTTTACAAAATATTTACACAATGAGATTTTTGATAAATAATCACCAGTAATGTGGCTGGAATGACTTAGTGGGAAAAGGCAAATAATAGAACAGTTACAACAGTCTGGTAAGACACCACTTAAGCCATATTACGGTGTTACGATATCCCAAATCTAATATGACATCAAGTCTCATATTACAGTATCGATATAATATTGATACATTGCCCAGCTCTAGATGGATGGATGGATGGATGGATAGATGAAAAGCTAGCAATTACAGATATGTCCAATGCTCACTACAGTTAGAGGAATTGCCAGACATAACTGAGTTGAACAGTTTGATTGAACATTTCCAGTTGTCTCATCTTTGTCTCTGAGCCTCAGTGACGGCTCGTTCTAACTACCTGGTCCATCTCCTGTTTATTCGATTCAATCCAAACGGGCCGTTTATGTTTTTTCAAAAACAATCTAAATAAAATACAATTTATAACTCCCTGTGGGAGGAAAGATGTAAAAACAAACAGGATAAAAAAATAAAAGCTAAAAGAACAAACACAATAAATTGAATATATATATATATATATATATATATATATATATATATACTAACACCAATATACTAAAAGTTATGAGTCATACCTTTACCAACAACACAACAACAGCAACACACTTTGTTTCCATGCAAGCAATTATTTTGCAAGTTGAGGCGTGATATTGTGACAGGCGTGTAGTAAGAGGCGGGGATGGGGTTGAGCAAAAATGTGATCACGACAGCCAGACAGAGATATGAAATAAAGGACGTGCGAGACAGAGTTATAGCAGACAGAAAGACAAAATAAAGAGTGGGAATATGTGTGAGAAAAAGGCTGATTGAAAAGCAATAAAGAGACCGGCGAAGCAATTTGTAAGATATATAGAGAGAATTTGAATACTAGCTACCAGGTGATTTCAAGAAAGAGAGGGAAGCGTGAGGAAGTGAGAGAGAGAGAGGGAGGGAGGGAGGGAGGTAGGTAGGGAGGGTGGGAGGGAAGGAAGGAAGGAAGGAAGGAAGGAAGGAGGGAGGGAGGGAGGTATAGAGAGAGGGAATTTGAGTAGTAGCTACCAGGTGATTCCAGTCAAGAGATGCAGAAAGAAGAAGCTACAGAGAGAAGAGGAAGGGCAGTTGATTAATGCCAGCAGCTTCAATAATGCAAATGTAATTACTTGGCCCTCACGCATGCTTAGCACCTACCCACATTAACACCGGGATGGTAGGAAGAAAGACAGCTAAAGAGGGAGACAAGCTCAGAACAGAAAATGGAGACAGTTTACAAATATAGTATTAATAAATTATAATGAAGGGAGGTAGACTAGGAATACTCTTTGCTAATCCAGCATAAAGGCGTACTTTCCTATCCTGGGCTGGGACACACATTCATACGGTTTGATAAAGCACTTGTTAGACTTTAACTTATCGTTGCACCTACAATAATGTAGCTGTCCTCAATTTAGGTTGTCCTGTACATTTATGTTTATGTGTGTGTGCGTGAATCTGTTACGGGCGGAACGGAGCAGCAGCCCCAACCGCCGCAGCGAGCCGACAGGATGGAGACATCAGCAACTTTAAAATGTGTACTTGTTGGTAGGACGTTTTTTACTGTACGTTGTGTTGGAAAATGTGAGATGTTTGAGTCACACACGTCTCGTCTTCATATCCGAAACAAGGAAATGAATTTGACCCGTTATCACTCCCGCTTGGTCAGTGGCTGCACGTGGGACTGCCGGGTTTGTCGAGAGTAATGAAAATGCGATAGGGGGCCCCGGCTGTCAATCAATGTCTTCCAGTGATGCGGGTCACTGATTGGTCCGGGCCCGTAAGCAACTGTGTACCCTGCTTACCGATTATTGAATCCTGCCTGAATTCCAGGCCCTGCACTTGGGTTTACCGCTGTATTGTTTGGATTATGGGGCAAAAATGCTTTGATATTCCAGCCCGTCCAATACTGCATTGTTGTTGTTGCAATTGATATTAATATTTAAATAAGAAAGAATCCTTTAGATTTCTTTCTTAGATTTTATGGTGACCAAGCTATAAACTAATCGGGACATTTTACATTAGAAAAAATCAACTTATCAGGGTTCTCTGGTTGACAAACTATGTAATGGAGACACTGTTCCTGAAACCAATCAGTTTAGAATTTCTGTTATGCAATATCTTGAAATATACACCAATACCGATATATCTGAAAAATGCTATTATAGGCTGATTCATTGCCCTGCCCCTTTAATCAATCTAGCTATAGTTCACATATTTGTTAACGATACACTTACATAGTCAAAGTTTTTTCAGTTATTGTGGAATGCTATTAATATTGTTGAAACTTTAATCAATTAATTGTGAGCGATAAAAGTGGGTCAAATGAGAAGTGGA
This sequence comes from Etheostoma cragini, assembly GCF_013103735.1. Lineage (NCBI taxonomy): Eukaryota > Metazoa > Chordata > Actinopteri > Perciformes > Percidae > Etheostoma > Etheostoma cragini. Next base: position 12,887,193 of record NC_048429.1, on the reverse strand, counting down.
AACATGAAGTGTTGACACATTTAGAGAATATGGAGGGATGAAACAAGTGTGAGATGCTGTAGATGGAGGAATAACAAGAAGCCGTAGAGAATGCGGTTTCTACCTTGCCAGCCACTGATGGACCCGAGGACACACGCGCCTTCCTTCTGCTGAGCCTGAAGGACAACTGGAGCTGTTTATTTGCTAAATGACTTCTTTTTCTTTCTTTTTCCTCTTCTCTCTCTCCATCTCTCTACCTCTCTCCAGCTGTTGGATAGTTTGCCACATCAGCTGTTCTCCAGCCACACTGAAATGACCCCTCAAGGAAACTGTGTGTGTGTGTGTGTGTGTGTGTGTGTGTGTGTGTGTGTGTGTGTGTGTGTGTGTGTGTGTGTGTGTGTGTGTGTGTGTGTGTGTGTGTGTGTGTGTGTGTGTGTGTGTGTGTGTGTGTGTGTGTGTGTGTGTGTGTGTGTGTGTGTGTGTGTGTGTGTGTGCGTGCGTGCGTGCGTGCGTGCGTGCGCGCGCGTCTTCATATCCCAAAAACGTCCTAGTATATTATAACTAAATCATGCTATAGATTAAAATGTCAAAACCTATGATGTCCACAGCATCCCCCATTGAATCGTCTCGCCTTGCTTCAGAAGCCAAGTCATCACCCAATCTCCGGAGTAACTAGATAAACTTTTCCCGGACTGGAGGGGACACCCTTATTTCTGGGCGCCGGTTGCTAGGTATTGTCTTAAACCGTAAAGTACTTTGGCTAGCATAAGTTGGTTAAGCTACAGCTTGCCTGGCTTACCACATGTAGCATACATTGCTGGGATAAAACCTGCAATCCAATCCTGTCTCCGCTACCAATTTTGCAAGGGCGCCGTTGCTGCATCCGAGGCTTAGCGCTGCCCAGGACTTTTGTGATTGGTTTAAAGAAATACACACACAGCTGGCGCAGTGTTGTGGAGATCTGGCAACATGAGACTAAGCTACTTATAAACCCCTACCTCTCTGTTTCTTATCAAACACCAAATGCAATGAAAAACAAATCTAAACATAAAAGCTACATATAAAATGAGCTTAACACATAGCTGTCAGAAATACATTAAAAGCAATGGTATAAGAGTCACAGTGTTAATAAAAACCAGTAACATAACATCTGTGAAATCTTGCACTTTTAGTAACTTCTTTTGCACATAATGTGGCAAGCCAATTCTGAAATGACCATCAAGGACATTACATGCCTGGTGTTTATCTTCCTACATTTTGCCCTACACGTGGCTTCATATTTATTTCAAATTTTAACTTGTTTTCTTAACCAGCTGGCATTGTACCCAGCCCAGATAAGGCACAGTAACAGCGTGCAGGGGACGGCAGTGAAATGAAGGACCTTCAGCTCTTTGTAATGTTTTATAAGTCCACCACTTCACACCAAAATCAGAAGCCGGGACCCATTCACGGCTCCCCCTTTTGTGTTCTTCCAGACACATTCGCAGCCACACTTGTTTTGTCGTGCCAGTGTTCGTTAAGGGTGATATCAATTAATTAATATTCAGGCATCTTGCTCCCAGTGCGCTCTCGCTGCGTGTCTTGCTATCTCTCCTCTCGGCTGAGCTGGTTGACTGAGTGCTGAGCACTCGGACCGCGGACGTGGGCTGTGCAAGTCATCCAGACTAAAAATCCAAGCCAATATTGCCACAGGCCCGCTACAAGAGCTGTATCCACCACTATTAAGCATTAAAGGAAGTCTGTCATCTTATCAATCTTCTACGTTCTTTCGTTATGAATTAACGTGGTCCACAGACTGTAAAAATTTGAAAACAATTATTGTAATTGTAACAGTAGCTCTCTCGCCTCTCTCTGTCCTCTTTTTCTCTCTGATCTAACACACACACACACACACACACACACACACATACACACACACACAGTCTTTCCCTCTCTATATCTTTCTTTCTCTCTGTTGCTGCTGTCCAGAGGCAATACGTAATTACAACTATCCAAACTGGTGATTTCGGGGACAATGTGACAGCTTGAGTGTCCACCTGTAGTTGCACTTGCAAAATCAATCTGTGTGCCGTAGGTAAATCCGAACCGGTACTTTTGGAGCACACAATGAATGCCATTAGCGCCACACCAAAAAACCCCGCCCTGGTGTTGATGGGGTGAATGTCATCGCCAATCGTCCATCAGATCAACCCTATTTCAAGATGAGTCCTGAAAGTGAAAAAATAAATACATTTCAAACTCTTCGCTCGTGTGCAATGTTACACTCACTCTCGGGCCTAAGGGTGCAAAACGTCAATGTGCAACTAATCTTGTTAGTTTTCTCAACAAGAGATCAATTTCACAGCTTGTCTGACAAGTTTAGAGACACATATTCCTTTTAATACAAATATCTGCTTTATCTCCGTCCTTGCACCTTTTTGTCATATCAGGTGTACAGGAGTATTTTCCACGAGTATGACTTTTTTTTTTACTCCTTGTGGTTGCTTGTAATTGTTTATCCAAAGCGTTTGAAACCTATTTGATTCCAGCTTGTATTCACGTTGGGAGTCAGCAAATGCTTAAAGTATAAATATTACATCTTACAGACCCAATCGTTTTAGGTGTTTTCCAAAGAGAGCCTCGGCCCGTATTGACTCGGCGTGTTTTTTCTTCTCCTCAGGACAACTATACATTTGCCCAGCCAGGCATCCAGAGGAAAGTCAAGGCCCTGGAGGAGCTGGTCAGCAGGATTGATGGTGAGTCATCTGCCTTGTCTCCGTCCATCCATCCTTGCACCCATCCATTAAGTACTTTCTGCTCCCAGCTCCGCCATTTAGACTTGATTTCCATTTACTTCTTCTTGTCTTTCCAGTTGATTCTCCTCTCTGTGTATCAGCCATCTTTTTTTTTCATTTTTTATCTCTTCTCCCTCGGACACTGGTTGAACGGTTATTCACGCTAACTCAAAAATCCCCCTCCGTGTGGTTTTCTACAAGACATTAAGCTTCATTCACAATTTTTTCTCTTAAATTCTTTTTTGTGAAAACTGAGAGGAAATTTACAGATCTTAATATATCTGGTATTTTTCCAATGTAAGTTGGATTTATTTCATTTTTCGTTTAAATTGGCACGAGCCATAGATTTTGCACGCATCACGTGAATTTTCATTCCTGCCTACACATCTTTGAAAAAAAGAGAATAATGATTAGTCTGACAATGTGGGGGGTGTTAACTTGTGCATTCACTCACATAAACGTATACATGCAGAGAGGTGGAAAGGGGCCGGTGATTGGGCCGCACTTATCCTGCATGTATATTTTTAAGTTTTTAGAGATGCTTTGCCAGGGAACAGGAATAATTAAAAAAAAAGTCACTTTAAAAATTCCTTTCATGAGGAGTTTTTTCCCCGTACAGTTTTGTTAACACCTAAACTTCCTTTGACAGTTTAAATGTTTGTGTTAGAACTGGGTACACACCAGGACGTTACATTTGTTTTCACGCCTTGGTTCTTCCGCGCTCGTAAAGATTACATGACACTTGTGATCTTGCTGATTGTCATTCCACTCGTCTGTCGGGGGGGAAATGGGAATGTGTTGGTGATTATTCGCGCAAAACAATGGCTTGCACAAGGATGGCAGTTAATTTACGCACACAGTGTTCTCATACACAGCACGTAAGTGTTAAATAGCAACGCTACTTTTTCATCTGTTTCCTCCTTCTCTTTTTCACAATGTCAAAGCAATAAATGTGTAAATATGGTTTGAACGGTTTGTCCATCCAGACTTAATTCTGTCACTTGTGTGGCATTTGCGGCGGCCCACGGTGCAGTGTGCAAAACAAGGTCTTATTGAAGCTAAGCTTTTGCACAATGGTCATGTTCTTGGCTAACCTTGGTGCTGCCCGACCATCCTGTCACCCGCTCTGTCAGCCCGAGAGAGTGGTGGACTTGCCCGCTGCATCCAAATGGATGCAGAGAGAGAGTGCATACTGTACGTGTGTGTGCGCAGGAGTGTGAATGTCAGAGAAAGTTAGTGTGCATGCGCAGGCCTGTCTGTTTGCATGCGTGACTGTGACAGAGTAACGTTTCGATAGAGAGTGCAGTCGTGTGAGAGCGTTGGATGTTGTTGCCTCTCTGGGAGGGAAAACAACATATATACTGTACATGTGTGTACATTTGGAGTGTGTGTGTCCCCTTTTATGGGTTTAGAAAATACATAAATTGATAAAATAAAGAAGCAAAGTTCTTCCAAGCTCCGCCACACCCCGGCAAAGACATAAAAAATGACTTGACATTTTCACTGTATTTATTCCATAAGTGCCCTGTCATCATAGTTGGGGCAGAGCCATTTTATACCTCGCTAGCTTGACACAGCCACCTCTAATGAGATCATAGATAGTCTTTATCTTGTGTTACAGGATTGTTTTTCGCCCCTCTGTCGACATAGCATCTGTTTTGGGAACAATCGCCTCTCATCTTTCCCAAAATTACCTATCAGCGCTTATCAGATGCAGGGTTATCCAGAGTGTTGTGCAGCTGGATAAAGGGTGGGGTCCCGTCTTTTCACAATAGGCACATGTTTTGGCAACTGGTGCAGACATTTCCATTTCTCTCTAGATAGAAAAATAGATTTTATGGTCATATTTATTGTTTCTTTATTGTTTTTTCTGTCTGTGTTAACGATTTTTTTGTCTTTTTCTTTTGAGATTACCAAACTATTGCATTACCAGCGCTAATGGTACTTAATCTTGCAGATCATTCATTTTAGATTTGTTGGACACAATGTAGCGCACATTGAAAAATTAGTCATTCTCCATGAGAGCGAGCGAGTTCCCAAAAAAAGCAAGAGAAAACATTTTAGCTGTTAATATGGGTATTCTGTTTCAGCCTTGGATCAGTTTTGTGGGGGACTTTAATAGTTGATGGGGTGTTTGTTAAGCCAATGGGAGGAGAGGCGAGGATAGCGGGAAGGTGGGAGTTTCTTTTTGACCTTTTTAATTGCATTATTGTTTGCAGTACGGCACGGTAAGGATAGGAAATTGCTGATCTGTCTGACTCGCAGCATTTTCTCTCTCACCTTTTCTCTGCTTCTTTAAATCGACTGCACATACCTCTTCCTATATATCTGTCAGATAGAGGTAAAACATGAACATACACTGTACATTCACAGAGAGGGAAAGAAAGATAATGTGCAGTTTTTATGACAATATCCCCACCTTCCATAACCCGCCACGTCTTTTAGCACAGTGGGGGAGAAAAAGAAAGAGTGGATTTGTGCCAAGAGGTCACAGCCATTTTTGCACAATGTTATCCTCCTTCCCATTTTCCCTCCCTGTAATCTAACTTTTTTTGAAATAACTCTTCTACCTTTTGAAAGGCACAGCGGATGGCAGGACTTAGGTGACATAGCAATGAAAAATAGAATGATTGGCTCTGTCAAATGCAGCAGACATGTCGAACAGAGTTACAACTCTATGATTTTGAGAGTCAAAAAAACGCCAATTAAACACCAATCCAGGATGAGGTCTGATAATGTCACCGGTTCATGTTCTAGAATGGCTGGGGGGAAAAAATCACCTTCTCCCTCAAGTGTTATGACTAAGGTTGCTTTGACAAAAGATGTCTTGTCCTCAGCTCAGTCAATTTTCCCAGTACGACAAAGTTAAAAGATACGTTCATTATACTAAATATTCTGCAGGTTTTTGTTTGTTTTACGTAAATGTAGAAAAAAACCAAAGATGTTTATTTCTTTACTCCACTTCTTTTAGTTGAAAACAATGGGGGACTTAGTTGAAAGGCTTTTACTTTGAATGTTCTTTGTTACTCTTTCTGCTCGCCCCTCCCTCAGACCCGCTCTCTCTGTAATTATCTCACTTGTAATAAGTGACGCTAACTCCTATTAGCCTTGCTTGACGCTAGCACGTGTATCTCCTCAAAAGCCAAGCCACTTTGTCGGCATGTCTGTAACGCTTCTCTGATCTCTTTATCTCTCCCTTATCTCTTTCTGTGTATAGTTGCATGCAAGTGCATTAGCACAAGTTCATCAACATGCAAATTGCCCAAAGGTGAATTTATTTATGCTAATGAGAGGACACACTGGCAGCACACACTCTGAGCCTGAATTGTGTAAAATGTCTGGTAGCTGGATTGTGGCTGCATTGCATAATAAAAGGCAGAAAACTGCTACATTGTTTATATGGCTTTGAAAAAAAGTAAGATAATTTGCCTTTCTGTAGCGGCAACTGCTGTTTGAAGTGGCTATGCATTTTGTGTGCATGACAGCCTGTGTATATTTACACAATCTGTTTGCGTAGTGTGTATTTATTGGGGCCGGATTTGTATATGAATTCCCGCTGTGGACACATGCGTTTTGCTTTTCTGGAGTTTTTGGAGATTTGAAGTTGTGCCATGTTTTTAAAGCTGTGTTGAGTTCAGGTTCAGGCCTCCTGTGGTGTTACCAGGGCGCAAGGTCAATTACACCATCTTTCCCTGTCTTCCCACACAATCCTCCACAACCAGACATCACATCTACCATGTTCATTCCCTCTACGCTGTCTGTCTTCCAGCAACTTTACATATTGTACTTAATAAACTGCAAATTGGACAGACATCTTTGGAAAATGTGAAGGTTATGTCACTACAGTAACTGTATTTAGGCCGCTATCCCTTTGGGTCTCTTTTGATTTTAAATACTGACAGTATGTGATGCGGTTTTCCTTCTCTTCACTGCTGAGCATCTAGGATGGTATTTCTCATGTTACATGGCGTTTCTTGTGCATTAGTTATTCTAATGAACTATTGCTATTCACACAAGCTCATTTACAAGCAGCCAGTATTGAGTTTACGCATGTCATTTAGAGTTTTCTGAAGCGTTTGCATCATCTGAGACACACACATTAAATACATGATATACTTGCATGAGGTCTGCTGATCCACTTGTTGTCATGCACCAGGCTCCACAAGATTGTCTAATGTTTAGGATAGAGACAGTGACAGTACACACACACACACACAGACACACACACACACACACACATTGATATATACAGTGACACCATAAAACTTATCTGATCCCACAATCGCTGCAGTCTCCCTTTGGCGATCGGTAACAAATGTGTGACCTTGTGGTTGTTTGTTGTGTGAGAGGAATAGGTAAGCAAGCATCACTCACTGGACTCTATCTTTTGTACTTGACTTTGTTATTTAACTTTTCCATTTTTACTTGTTATAGCTGCGTCTCGCCACAGGGTGTTTCTCTCTGTGTGACGGATAAACTAATAACAGAGATGTATTTATAGTGAGACCAAACACAAACATATACTGTATGCACACACAATATTATGTACACACGTTATTTATATACAATAACACAGAGACGGACAAAAACATGTATCTACAAGCACAAAAAAAAATACTTTGTGTGTGTAGTGCATTTTTGCTGCATGGAAAAGTAGCACTTAACACCTTCCTTGAACAGCAATTGTCCAATCATAGCTTAGCAACCCTCAACTAGAAGGCATTAGAGGACAATACTCTGAAAGGGTTTGGAGGATAGTGTTTTATTTCTTGTCTTTCCCAAACCTAAAAACACAAGAGCAAAATTGTAAGGAATGTATTAAATAGTGGGGTTTCTGCTCTACAGCCTATGTCTCCGGGATCAAATATTACGTACAAAAAAAACGAAAAAAAAAAAATTCACAACTTCTAATGTTAAAGTATAAAATACAAGATAAGATACATCAGCTTTTGTACAATCCTCATATGTAGCAATTAATTGCATATTTAAGATCCTTTACGGGCTTCTTGCTTAATAACAAGTCATCTGGAAACATTATCAGGTGAGGCTAACTTTTGAAGCTAACCTTAGCTTAATGAGCTAGCTACCTACAACTGAATAATTTGCTTGCATACTGTGTTATTTCAGCTTGCAAAATCAACAGTCACTGGCTAGAAATGAGAAACCTTCTGTCCATTTCTGACTGACATCAAGGACCCATTGTTTTAAACATTAAAGGGAATTTTAAGTGGAAAATCTAGTACTAGTATCATTGTAAAATAGTAAAAAAAAAATGATTACTGGGAAATTAAAAGCTTGACACGTATAGCACTAATGGGGGCGAGGAGCTGTGCAGAACCAAGTAAAGAGAAATGGATAAAGGTTACAGTGAGATGATTGCATTCTCTATTTATAAATACAATATATTACAGAGATAGGAAGCTATTGGAACAACTCACAATGAAAAAATATAAGCAAATGTAAAAAAAATCAGCTCTGCTAGAGCAGACAGTGAAATGGTTAAAAAAGAAGAAGAAAAACAGCCAATAGGAGAGTGAAAGAGTGTGACTGTAATTACCTTTTGTACCAAAGAGAGCAGGAAGTCAGGCAGAATTGGCCTTATCAGCAGAATCCTGGGAGCTGCTCACTAGTCACTGTACGACCTTTGACCTCCTGCTGTCCACCCGCACGTCCCCAGCCGCGGGCTACAGTCCACTGCGGGGAGCGGACTAGCCGGCATCATGGCCTCCGTGCTAAACCTCAACCAGCAGTGGGAGGGAAGACAAGACTCATCCGTCAATCATCGTCTATGAAAGATTTGAACCTCCCTCAGCCCCCGTAACTTCGCTACCCAGCATGCCGAGCACTGTGCCAGCTGGACCGCAGCCCTCGGTTAAAAAGTCACAAGTTGTAGCGCTTAAGTTCATTCCATTGTTTCATCGTTCATGTTTATTTTTCAATTTTTCCCTGTTCTTTTTTTGTTTTGTTTGATAACTCTCCTTTCTCCATTCCCTCTCTCCTACTGCGATTACTCCTCATGACAAATGACTCTCCCTTCCACCACTCCCCCCATCGCGCACCTCTTCCCCTCTGTTTGGTGAAGGCGCTAATATTAGGCAGAGCAAGTTCATTAGTGTAATTTAACATTGTCTAAAGTTGTTCCAGTCTCTCCCTCTCTGTTTGGCAGCTAGCTAGGATCTGTCACCATGATGCATTCGCCGTTAATGAGCTTGCCTTGTTTATGCTTTTACAGCAGCGTGTGATAATTAAACTGCAGAGACGAGTGCGAAGTTATCGCTTTGTATTTACTTCGTGCCTTGCACATGTGTTGGAGTGTGTGCATAATTGTCAACATGCATGTGTGAGCAATGGAAGACAGGTAAAATTCAAGTATTAGCTGTGCGTTGATTGAGCACGCTAATGTGTGTGTTCTTGGCTAGAAACACCTTGCACAATGTTTTATCATTTGAGCTTTATTTAAGCTGTAAGTGTGTGTGTGTGTGTGTGTGGGGGGGGGGGGTGTTAAGTGCTCTGATTAAGAGCACAGAGTTTGAGAGAAGAAAATGCTATATATCCTCCCTAACTGGCTTTTCTTATAGATGTCTTTGACAGCTCTTTAATTACAGCTTTATTATGAAATGTGTGTGTGTGTGGGTGTGTGTGTGTGTGTGTGTGTGTGTGTTAGAATGAGTGTAAAAACGACTGTCATTGTTTTGATAACTATAAAATGGGAGTTGCTGAATACTAAGTGGTATTTTATAATTTTGTTATGTAAAGAAGCATGAAACAAACATTTTTCTAGAACAGAGCCAGGAACAAAGTCACAGCCTCATATGCAGCAAATTTTCCGCCGACATTTCTGCTTCTCATCCTTTCTTGTCAGCGAGCGTTCACGGCAGCCCGCCATCACACGGACATTGACGCCACTGATTTTTAAATTCCGCATTGAGAACACATTGAGATGGCCAGACGCAACATATTGTTCTCTCTGTGTGGTTTGTCGGCAGTGGGAACATAATCTGAACTAATTATAGAAGGAGAAAACTGAACACATTTTATGGTTATAGGGAGACAGATGCGGGCTATCTAATAGCCAGCTGATGTTTATGTTTGGAAAGTCACAGACTGAGTGAAAGTGCCGTCTTGACTGATTATATTTAGATTCAGCTCTTTCTTGCTGTTCTCAGCTGTAATTGGTACCAGCAAGTTAAATTACGGCAATTTGCAAAGAATAATCCATCATACCTATCTCAAAGAATAAGTCTAATGATTTTCTGTATTTTCCCATAAACAACAAAGAATACTTACAAGTATTGACTGTGAAGCTAAAGCCTAATGTAGTTCATCTTTTCATTGTTTTCCAAAAGCTACGCCAATGACTTACACAGGCAACATTTTGCTTCATTACAATAAACATAGGTAGGGCTGGGCAATGTGGAGAAAATCAAATATCACGATGTTTTTGAACCAATAACCAACATTGATACCTCAACAATATTGTAGTGTTGACCAGCGGTGCTTTCACAAAATATTTAAGCATTGAGCTTTTTGATGAATAATCATTAGTAATGTGGATATAATGACTAAGTGGGTAAAGACAAATAATATATAATAATATATGATATAACAGTTTGGTAAGTTGAGAATATGACATAACTTTACTGCAATGCAGCCTTTAAACCACGAAAAGACAGCACTTATGCCATATTACAATATCTAAGATCTAAGACGATATCTGGTCTCATATCACGAAATCGATATATTGTTATATTGCCCAGCTCTAAACATGGGTTTACAGTGCACTAAAATATTTCTTAAAACATTTTAGGCAATACAGTAACGTACTCTTGATTCATATTTGATCAGCACTGCCTAGTTTGACAGTTTGATCTGAGTTTCGTAAGGCTGGTGCAATGGTTGATAGAGAATACCGGTTACGGTCTCTGACTGCGTTCATCATGACGCTCCTCCATCAGCTCCTCAATCAGTCATTTATCTTAAACCCGCCCCACGTGAGATAAATGGTTGTGATTGGTTGGCCTAGTTTCTTTTCGCTGGAAATCTGTTTTGAATGGGGGCTCAGACATACAGTGGTACTCCATGAGTTTATGAAACGATACTAAAGTTGGTTAAAAAGAGGAATAACCATCAACCATTAAAAAACATCTTTTGGAAATTGATCTTAATTCTTTAATTAAAAAAATAGCAACAATTTGAAAAATTCCAACCTTTAAGGACACAAATTTTCTTTGTGAATGAAAAAATGTCTCGTAATTAAATAAACGTTCTTCTTTAAAATACAGGAGGCATGAGGATACACACCCCTATGTCAAATTCCCATAGAGGCAGCCATTAGCCATTTCAAAATTCCCAAATGTCTCTTTTTATTTCTTCTTTTTTTTCTGTTCCCGCAGGAAAATCATGTAGCACAGAAAATGAGACTTATAGGAAACACAGCCCGCCTCATGCAAAAACTGAAGAGCTACATTTTAAAACAAAGTGTCCGTTTTGACAGGGTTTAAATGACGTGACCAATGAGTGTGCCCAGAAGAAGTAGGTTGACTTTAGTTAACACTGAGGTGTAGGGGGAGAAAAATCCCACACATAGATGATTAAATATCAGTGTGGAGCTTATGCAATATTAAAATTACCTGACTTCCCATAGACAATTTTATTAAAACCCCATGGGGTTTAACCTTGTATGACAGAGATAAACAAAAATACAGTTATATAGCAATAATGTCGGAGAAATGATATGCTCACACTCTATACCTTTCATAAATTTGCTGCCTGTCCTCACCTCTGGATGCTATTGACCTACATTGTGCGCACTCCATTCCTCACGGGGCTGACATGCACTTGCTTTGGAGTTGTATTTAACAACAAATATTCTCCATTTTCTCCTATCAGTTCGGTGTGAAGCTTTTCTCTGACAATTCTGATAGCTCTGTAATTACATCTCTATTATGAGGAGGCGGATGTTTGCGTGATTGGTTGTGCGTGTGACACTGACTGCAGTACTTTATTAACAAAGAGGGGAGCAATGAAGGAATCTGTCTATCAACACACTGTCACCATTAATATTGCCACATCCTTGCCAGGATTTTTTTGCCTCATATACTGTACATCTATCTCCACTATTTGGTGGACTATATTCATTCTTACATTGTGATTATTATTATTTTGACAGAGTCTGTGCACCGCCACATGCAGCAGTACGAGGTGGAGTATCTGCAGTTTGCCTTCCGCTGGATGAACAACCTCCTGATGAGGGAGCTGCCATTACGCTGCACAATCAGACTGTGGGACACCTACCAGGTACACACACACACACACACACACACACACACACACACACACAAAGTGAAAACTATTGTTATTTATGCCTTTTTGTTATCTGTCTGTTTCTATCTTTCTGTCTCTGCATGGGATCTCAGAGATGGGGATATTCTCTGATAATGATTCCCTCAGAAGGTGTGTGTGCGTGCGTGTGTGCACGTCTCAAAGTAAAGCCTAATAATGTGGTTTTTGTGATCAATCTTTTTGAAATTTTTTGTTTCCAAAAATTAAATGTGACCGCACTTTAAGACAATTGGCCAATTGTGGTGGCGCAAAGGACCCCTTTATCGTCAGGCAAAGCCATTAGGAGTAATATCGCTTTATCAGTTGAATGGTATAGTTGAAGGGATGCAAAAAGAAAATCTGTCCTGGAGAAAGATTTATGTCTACCGGAGAAAAAGGAACAATCCCTACAGTTGGGATCAACTGCACGCCAAATATCTATAAGCCCCGAGCTGCTTGCCCATATTAGAACAGTTGTAGCCTGAGCCGGGTGGCTGCTGTCCTTTGCGTTCGACCGATCAATGTTTGGGTCCCACACAGCATTGAAATCTGCATCAACAATGAAAGAACAGTCCGTTAATTCCAGCATTTGATAGTCAGCCTATCAAAAACATTTGCGCATAAACTGACACAAATGCAATTTGTCTGGCACCAAATTCTGTTGTGGAAATCACAATTCTGCCTGTCTCATCTGACAAAGAGGAAATCACATTAAGTGGGAGATTCATTTTGACCACAATGGACTCAACTTTTGTTTTTCAGCTCGCTGCGGAGGATGCAGTTGTGTGATAGAATCTGTTGGCTAAACGGTCGGTATCCGCCTGCAGCAAATATGTATCCTGCGTGGAGCTCCTATGGCTAAATTTTGATGCTAACGAGCCATCGCCCTCCATTAGCATTTCATTGACTGCCATTCATTTTGACAAATATCTTTACATCTGGAGCATTTAAAGACTCTATCTGTCCATTGTTTATTTCTAAAGAAACACGACAATGTATAAAAGGCTCTATTACTTTGTAGCTAACGTTATGGTTCCCTAGCAGGCGTTTTTGTAAAAATAGGCTAACAATTGTGTCATAACCACGCGACTTACTGTTGCACAATAGAGGAATTACCGTATAGTACAGGGTAAGCTCACAGACATTTTGGACTTATATTAGCTGTTTAGGTTTAATTACTAATGTTGACTAGAATTTTAGTTTGCAATTATGAGCCATTGCCTATTTTATCTCTTAACATATACCTACGCTCTCCATCTCTGCAAGATTGGGAATGATTAAGATTTCTCTTGGCCCAGCTACCAGAAGACTTACAACATTCAGACAGGTAGCTCACGTCACATCTACGTCTTCAAGCTCAGTTGGAGGCTGCACAGTAACGCTCAGCCATCACTGGAAAAGTGCCTCTAATATCCTTCACTGGTCTCCGTCCAGAACAACGGCATCTGTTGGTCCATTTCTTTAACTGTCTATGGTCAGGCCTTATACTGTGTTGACCTAGATGTGTGCAGCAGGATCTTAATCCTATTCAAACACATCTGGACATGCTCATTCCGCTGCCCTTTCACATTTGCACACAGCTTATTAGGCGGTGCCTACAGATTGTTAACCTCAGTTGGCGTTGTCAATAACACCTAATGTCTGCTATTGATTCAGTGGGGTGTGTGTGTAAATGCTTGAATGTGTGTGGATAGTCCAGAGCTTGAGCTGAGTATATATAATGGATTTTCCATCTTATGCCAAGGTTGAGAGTTTAAGACACGTGAGCGCTGTGTTCGTTTAGACGTGGAAAGTGGAGAGAAGGAGCATGAAGATGAATTGAGAGTTGAAGTAAAGTTCAAAACTTCTCCATTGGTGGCTCCTCCAACTGTGCCGGTTAGTTACCCAAACATATGTAGCATTGTCTGCATGTGTCCCCTCCTGTTGTTCTTCCTGCCTGTTCTCAGCATCAATCAGAGTGTCTTTCTCATTTTTTTGGTTAAAATGCAGATGGTGTTGTCATATTTACCCATTTTTGTTTGCGTAGCTCAAAAATCTGACATCTGCAATTGTAACTCTGAGGTCTGACATTCCCACAGTGAAGTCACTGTCTAACAGCTGTAATGTAGCATAGCTCCTTCCCATTTACACAAATTAGGGACTTTCATCCAAAAACTGTACCTTTCTGTATATGTGACTTTATGTTGCAGTTAAAAGCATTAGGAGAGCAAGAGTAGATGGGCAAAGGGAAACAAGTTTAAATAATGATTGATCAAGGTATGAAGTTGGGTGTTGAAAAACAGAATGAGAGGGGATAGAAAGAGAAATGAGAAAAAAGAGAAGAAGTAGAAAGACTTACAAAATTAAAATAAAGCTTAGTCCACAGCTCAACAAACCATAGCTTGGATGAACTAACAACACCACATGAATCTTGTCTGAATCTTTCTGAACTCTTGACTAAACTTTAGGCAGCATGACATAGATTGCAGCTGACAGGTAAACGCCATAGAAAGGCAAGGATGGTGTTTTTCTTTTCATGCCTTACTTCAATTAAAGCACCACTGTCATTTTGTGTCAGATTTAGTTTGTGCACCCTTGGAAGCAGATAGAACTCCATTGCTGGCTTGTAAAAATACATTTGACTAATTATACATAACGTTGCACTTTACGGCAACCTCAGGGTGGAGAAAAACACCTTCTTTTTTTTTTCTCCATCGTCTGATAATTGCTTTCATTTTTACATATGTACTATATTTCAATCAGGAAAAGTATTATATGAGCACTTTCAACATTTTCAGTCCAGGAATTTCAGCATTACCATTGCTTCCAAATATTCATATATTTCTATAATCCTTCTCGCGGTTATTGATCACAGCGAGCAAAGATTCTCTTCACTTTCTCTGTTCTCAATGACATAAAACTGCTGGGTCAGCTGCAGCGCAGTGTAAGCCAAACTGAAAATAAAAACGAATGCTGAACACTCCAACTCCTCCAGTTTAAGTGCACTCTCTGCACTCGCATGACTTATGTGGACATCGGTGATTAGGAAGCCAGAGAATCACATTTTTCTTAGAGAAAACACTTTGGCTGACCCGACAGCAGCACTATGTTTTCATGGACCCACTTCCTGGTCAGCCATCCCTTATCATCCCTGATAGGCACTGAATGTTACTCTTGTGAAGGATTGATACAAAATCATAATAACAAACTACAGTGCTCTCCCATTTATGCCGTTTGTTGCTGGTGCATTTGGAATAAACCAAAGCCAGCTGGCAGGAGAGACGGACATATTTAGAGGTGGGGAGCTTGATAGGAAGGTCTTGAAGGTGTATTTTGGTGTTTGCTTTTGCTTGGTTGTTGGACAGGGTGAGTTGGTGAGAAGTGGGAAGACTTTAAGATCAATATGTGAGGACATATTTTGCAAATATGCATCAAGAGAATTGTGTTTGAACCAGAGTGAGTGGCCTTCCCAATACTCCTACAATAATCCTGATAAAGTTATTAACACATAATTGAACACAGCTTGGTGGTTGTTTAGAAATGCCAGCTGACCCAGTACTGCTCTGTACCTAATCAGCTCTGTTACATAATATACTCCATTATACAGTATGTGAAGTCTGCGTGGTGTCCATAGTAACCAGTCGTTGTTTTTCATCATGCATCCACAGTAAAGAGGTCGATGACAAATCTAATCTTCATCCTACTGAAAGAAGTTAAAAATAAAGGGAAAAAGGGGGGGAGGAACGCAGAACAATCCAATGAGCAAAAAACATCACCCAGAAGCATATGAAGTACACAGAAAGTACTGCTATCTAAATGTAATCACATCATAAAAAAAAACAATACCGTGTCCTGACATTTATTTACAATTCATGTCTCATTTCCTGAACATAATTCACATCTTGACATCAGAAAGTAGGTGCACTGTTTGATGAGTTAAAGCCATTTGGCAGCCTCATTCATTATGGTTTTGAATTATTCAGCTGATTTATAGATTTACACAGTACATGTTTGTTTAAGCAGAGAACTATCAGACCCACTCAACAAACAGGATATTATTGTATACCGTTTGAGTTCGTTAACAATAATTACATACAGTGTAACAGCGCTGAGCAGACAAGGACGACGACCAACTGGATATGCTCTGATCTCATCATCTAAAATGCTTGTTTGATGTTTTCCTATTTTAACACTTTCCCCAACCTTAGGTCGGTGATCTTTACCTGTTGGGTCAGACTTAAGAAAATGGCACCACCCAAACTAGCTGTCAGTCCGACCGGCATTGAGAAGGGAACATAGGTAACAATAGATTTGGTTTATTAAAGACGCTAGCAAAGCAACATAGTCCATAAAATAAGCAAAGCAGCAGTGTCAGATAAACGTCGGACTGCTGTGTTTAACTAAATATCTTGAAATGTTACAGTTACTGTGTGGCTGAAAATGAAAACAGAAATAAATAGGGTTGGCTACCGTTCACATTTTTACCGGTACCTGAAATTCAGTTCCGGTACCCAACGGAACCTTTTTTCGGTACTTTCCCTTTGCAATGATTTTTTTTAAAAATGTAATTCCCTACAGCCTATCAAAAAATAATTATTCATTTTCGAATTGAAACTTTTAATATTGTATTTACTGCTCTTTAATGTTTTATGTAAACTAATTTGAATTGCCTTGTTGCTGAAATGTAATTTAGAAATATAGTTGCTTTGCCTTCCAACCTCCAGCCTGTCAGACAGTCACAAGGGCATAGAGAACCCTCTTGTCACTACCTGTGTCAAAGGAAGTGTGCTTGTTGAACTCACCACGGGCCCCTTTTGCCTCGCCATTACCGGTATATTATATTGAAGCGAACATCGTCTGCGTGGAATATTGAAAGGTGTAACAACACATGCAACTGATTTACCGTCATTGCTGTGACTCAGTTTGAGTCACAGCTTTGCTCCCTCTTTTTTTTTCGTCTGAGCTTGAGCTCTGATTCACACATGCAGGGGACCGATGAGCCTGCGCTTACATGGTCTCAGGTACCAGAATTTGGCACCGTTTGATTTAATGTGAATCAGTGTTCTGTAGAACCGATGTAATTCGGTCGGTAACCAAAAAAGTACCGAATTCGGTACCCAACCCTAAAAGTAAACAAGTTGCTGATTTCTCGCATCACTGCAAATCAAATCAACTCACATTCATATCCCCAAAATTGCTTTTTGTGTTTGAAAACATCACAGCACAGAGATTCCGTCTATTGGACGGTTCCTGAGGTATGGGGGCCTCAGGGTGCCTTTCTTTATTTTGCGAATGATAAGGTCCTGCTGGCTTCATCAGACAGTGACCTCCAGTGTGCACTGGGATGGTTTGCAGCAGAGTATGAAGACATGGTGATGAGAGTTGGCACCTATAAATCTGAGACCATGGTACTCTGTAAGTCACTGTGCTCTATGGGGAGGGTGGAGCTGGATCGGGTTTAGACGGCCAGATGGAGTATGCATATGTATTGACATGATTGTAACTAAGAATTAGGTCAAAGTATATAGTGGTCACTAGCAAACAAGATGAGACAACACTCACACTTGCACCGTCTACCTCAGATCTAGAACAGAAACAAGGGATGAATGATTAAACTGTGTTGTTGCTTTGTCTTGACTTGACAGCAGCCCAACTACACGTTGTACTTGTAATCCATCCTCTAAATATTTGATGTTTCACAATGTCGTTTGGATTGCAAACCCCACGCACCCTTTTAGTCAACACACAAACACGCACATACACCTTTTCTTTTGACAGTCCCTTATTTCCTGTCCTACCCTGGTCGGGATATTAGGCCACTTCTGATCATGAAACTTTCAGTAGAGCTGTCAGCAAGGCACAGCGCTGTTCTCGTCTGCTCTCTTCTATTGTCGCTTTTAGAACTTTTTTCTCATTCTTCCAACTCCTCTCCCGATGTCCTCTATGCCGTCATATTTGAATACACTCCCCTATCCTATCTTTTCCTTCATGTCGGTACCTCTTGCGCTTCTCCACTTGCCCTTAAATGACGCTTTTGAAAGACGGTCCACATCATACAACCAGGTGGAGATTTGGAGTGCTTAAATTAATTGGATATGCTCCACAAAAGAACCCGTAGCATGTCATTTCCTTCTTTTGAGTAGGTCAGGGATTTCCAAAACTTTAGCTCAAGGGACAATGCTCTTGAATCACAAGAGCTTGCTTTGTTAGTGCTCGAGGATTCAGAACTAGGATGCTCTTGTTAAATAAGCTATTAAAACTCTTTGTCAGCGTGTGTCCCTTCCCCTGTCCGCATGTAGTCCTGTTTTTGTTTGAGCTTTTGTCATGCTTTATCCCCCTTACCTCTGAGGCAAGAATGTTTCTCTGTTTGGTAGGTGATTTAGTTGTTGAATAGGCCCCTGTTCAACACGACAGAATATGCAATATTCATAAATGTTTAAACTTACTGGATTTCCAAACTAGATTAATGTAGTTTTTTGACAGATGTCCTTAAAGCATGTCCATGAATCACCACAAAACAGGGAAGGTGTTGGCCTTGCAGGGACAAATAACCTAGAGTGTTTGGGTCTCTTGCAAATGCAGATAATAAACCGAAAAACCTTGCCCTTTGCCACTGAGCGTCTCTGTGTGTCTCTATGTGTCTCTGTGTGTCTGTGTGTGTTTTTCCAGGCGAGATTTTAACCTGAGTGTTGTAATGTCTCCGCTGTGGTCTTCTCTCTGTGGTGTGGCCATCTGTTCAGAAACCTCATCCAACACAAGACAGGCTTCCTCTGTCCTCCTCTCTGTCTCTGTCATCTTCTCTTTCTATCTGCAATCTGTTCTCGATATTTTTTTCTATTTTGCCTTTAGTCTGACTTAACCCCATTTTATTTCTCTATGTCACTATTGATATAAAAACGAGGACAAGAGGGAGAAACAGAGAGAAAAACATGAATGATATAGAGCGAAAAACACACAAAATACACACACCTCTCCTCCCTGGCACACACACAGACAGACGGAAAGACAGACAGGGACCAAATTATCCCTGTTGCGTGGAGCATGAAATTAGCAAGTAGCTCAGTGTGGCAGCATTAGCATGGCTGTTAAAAGGATACTGTGACATTTTCAGGTTCTGAAATATGGTCCTTTACCATATAGGACAATAATATTTACCAGGCGAAGGTGCTGTTTAGAATTTTCAGTGGTCAAAACTATTGTGAACAAAGTGAACAAATGTGTGGAACCACAAGAGTCCGAAGATTAGCTAAGATTGAGATTAAAGAGCACTTTTAACTAAACAAATCAAAGATGTATGTTGGTCCTTGCAGCATGGTACACTGAATCTAACATTTCAGGGAAGCTGAATTTTAATGCATGCATAAAATGTCACCATAATCAAGTGCAACAGAAACATTAGTTTTCCCTTGCCCCAAAAAAGAAAAAACACAATTGTTTTTGTAAAAGAAACCCAACTTTACCCAGAGTTTTTTTTATTTATATATATATATATATATATATAAATATATATATATTTTTATATATATATATGTTTATATATATATATATATATAATTATATATATTATATACGTTTGTATTTCTTCCTATCCAGAATGTGCATGCCTGTTTGTAAGAGATTGTCTCGTAACCTGCTAAAGGTTACCTGCTAAAGTGGTGTATATATACAGTATACTTGCAGGGTGAGGTGATGCTTCTCTGTGCCTTTTCTCTTTTAATGTTCCTAAATAAACCCCTACACATATTTCAGTATCATTTGCATATGCAATCCTCTACCCTTAAAAAAAAAAGGCAACTATTGAAAGGCTACATGGCCTAGAGTATCCACCAAACAGGGTCAGTCAGTGTTAGTGCCACAGAGATGAATAATAGAACATAAACTGCTGTTTTTAGTTTTTTTGTGTGAAAGAAACGCTCTAAAGAGCTTGCATTTCTTGTGACACCATAGTTTAATCACAATTTCTAATTACTTCTCTGAAGTAAAACCTACTGAAAATAACCTTCTAAATGTAGTGCTACAGACCTTCATATCTATCAGACTATACAAACGATAAGATGAAGAACTGGAATATGAATAAATCACCTACCTGCCAACGGACTAAGAGAGAGATTCTGTGAGCATCCCAGAGGGAAATGCCACTTTTCCTGCCTGTACAATAAGACGGGTCTCTGCAGACAGGACCCCGATCATACATACACACACCAAGCCGTACTGTCTTCCAGAAATGCACACTCGCACATAGAATTCTCTCTCTCTCTCTCTCTCTCTCTCTCTGTCCTTCCGTCACGTTCCCACATGAGAGTCAATATTTCCTCCCTCAATTTTATTGTCCATCTATGATGCAATCTTATCATGAAAGGACATTACAAGTTTCATAAATGTAGCATTTATGACAGAGTTGGTTAGTTTCCTGTTCTCTCAGTACTGTGTGTTTTCACGCACGCACGCACACACACACAATCTTTAATTTCACATACATTCTGTATGTTTTCACATACTTACACATTGTGGACACCTGTGAATTACTTTCAATCCAGTGCTTTTCTTTCAAATCCAACATACACATAATGAGGTTGAACACATACAGAAAGGATCTGAAATGGACCAAATCGATGGCAAGGTGGGAATTCTGATCTTATTATTTTATGTTGCCATTTTCACCCTTAGATTAACCTGAGTGCTTGGCAATTTCAAATATAGCCTAAAGCAAGGCACCGCGTAGCAGGGAGAAGTACACACGGGGCCAGAAACTATGCTGAAGTTAATTTTAAATATATTTCGAGCCATTTCTCTGTTTTTTTTTCCGCTACTGTATACTCCTTTCTTTCTTTCTTTTTTTTAATGGATTTCATCATGACCTCTCTTGTCATCCCTGTCAGCAGTTTATTATTTTTTTGCTTTGTGAGATCTTATACTATAATTTACAATTCAAAATGTCACTTTGTGGCCTTCGTTTGAATTTCTCCTGCAGTCATACACGTACATCGTGCACAGTATCCTCGCCCATTGTATGCAGTGACATTTAATGTCAACTATTGCCAATCACTACCACTTGTTGTTCATATCATATGAAACGAGCTCTCCAATTAGCACTCGAGTGTCAGC
>NC_048429.1:12816035-12861035 GCF_013103735.1 Etheostoma cragini | reverse complement strand
CTCCTCCAGGCTGGACTACTGCAATGCGCTCCTCACTGGGATCCCTGAGAGAAGCCTTCAGAAGCGGCAGTACATCCAAACAGCGGATGAAGCCCCCCCCCCCCGACCCCCACCTTTTTTATTTACATGCTCTCCATTTTTTTTTTTTTTTAGCACTTACCTGTTTTATCAAGTAGCACTTTGGGATTTGCGTAAATATTAAGTCTACTAAAAGTAGTTTGTTGTATTATTAATATTATTATTATTATTATTATTATTATTATTATTATTATTATCCTCCTCCCTGTGATAGAATTCTGGAGAAAAAATTAACTGAACAAGGATCATCTCATCATTTGTCTTTCTTCTTCTTCTTTAATGCGCCTGCTCATTGCCAAATCATAAAAAAGAGAGCACAACGAGGGGCTGAAACAAAAAGTTGTGCAAAGAAGATTTGTATCTTTCTTTGTCTCTGTTGCCCTGAAAATGTACATTTCTGGATTGTGACCATTACGCTTTGTACTCTACTTCTTTTTACATCTCTTCTTTCTTTTTGTGTAAATGGAAGATGAACTGAGCTGCTTCCCTTGCATCCTTAAGCTTCTGTTTGAACAACATAACATAGCTGTGTGTGTGAAATGTTCAGCTTGTTGTAAATCCACATTTTCATCTCTCTTTCACTAGGCTGAACCAGAGGGCTTCTCCCATTTCCACCTCTACGTGTGCGCTGCCTTCCTGGTGAGATGGAGGAAAGAAATTCTAGAGGAGAGGGATTTTCAGGTAATGTGCACACAAGACAGAGGGGGCGCCATACAGCTTTGTGTCCGTAGGCTGCCATGCACACATACTGTACATTCAGCCTTACAGGTTTTCATAGCCAGCTGGTGAAGCTGATGGTGATATACCGTTCATATCTTAATATTGATGTAAATAAATCTTGGTTGTGTGCACAAACAGCATCTGAACAGACCACCAGACTGCAGAACTGCTCATGGCCTGCATCCTTCTCCATTACCTCCCTGGTTATTAACTGGGAGGTCCAAAAGTCACTGTGAGCGCATTAGTAGACGACAGTAGACAGCTGCCAGAAGGTGACTTTAGTTGCCAGCTCACTCAGGGACCCAGCTTCTTAACAGTAGCAACACAGTATAAAAACTCTTGAGGTCTACTAGAATACATTTCCATGCATTGTTGTTCAAAAAACTTTGTTTCTTAGACTGCCTATTGCTGCAGCTCCTCTGCCTGAAACATTCTGTCTGAACTCTAGGCCTGCCTTCCTGAAAAGCCCAGTCTGCTTTGATTAGTCAGATTTTTAAGTTAATTTCAAATCAATACAGATCTTAGTGGGGGACATTTGTGTCCAGCTCAAGTCAACTAGAACATTATTTGTCCCCAGAGAGGCACTTGGTTGTGCAGCAGTGAAAACCGTATTTTGACAAGATCAAAAACACACAAGGCAATTAAATACAACATATAACAATAAGTCAAGTAAATAGTTTTGGCTAGTGGGTGTTCAAAGCGGGAACTACAAGGCAAGATCTGAAAGTCTACTGTAGGTGCAGCGGGTAGGTGCTGTCGGACAGGGTGGATTCTGCTTTTTTTAACAACTGTTTTTTAGACAAATCAGACCGACTTTTCTGCTATAGACTTGTATCACCTTTGGTCATGCATTTTCTTCATGCAGACCAACAGATGCATGAAGAATAAATTCTATAAAACTAATTCATCAGGGACAGAAAAAGCACTGCTGGCTTATTTACACAACATATACTGTATGTGTTCAATCAATCAATTGATTTGTCACATGAAATCATCTAGGGTGCAGTTCAAGTGAAATGTAATTCTGTCAGTTCCTTCAATTAGTCAGTAGTAGTGTATTATATGTGTATAATTGAATGCAGTTTAAGGCATTGGCGTCATTTCCCTGCTGCCTGCTTTCCAGTGCTTGCAAGGTGACTTTTTTTCTCACAATCTTACCCAAGTGTGACTGTGTTCTTTCCTTCTTCTTTTCCCAACTTGTTAAAGCTCATAAGGTTCTCTATTTTTCGGGACATTGCATTTTGCTGCCCTGACTAATTACCGTTACCTAAACGTATTAGAGCCTCCTTTTGTTTAGCTCTATTCTTATGATTGTGCACTGTGTGCTCATCTGTATTATGCCCACA
The DNA here is from genome assembly GCF_013103735.1 of Etheostoma cragini. Taxonomy (NCBI): domain Eukaryota; kingdom Metazoa; phylum Chordata; class Actinopteri; order Perciformes; family Percidae; genus Etheostoma; species Etheostoma cragini. The sequence continues at coordinate 12,858,891 of NC_048429.1, read as the reverse complement.
CAAGCTCACGCTTTTACAAACTATTCAAAACTATCCAAACTCCATATAGTTTTACTGACTGGCTGGCTCGCAATACAGACTACCAAGTTCTGTGCCAAGGGCAAAATATCCAACCTCATGAAGATGAGAGTAGAAGAGGAGGCGTAGAGGGAGGAGAGGATCAGGGGGGAAATGAGTGGTTGGGAAGAGGGATAGGAGACTTCAGCACAGATTAAACTTTAGTGCAATGAAGGGGAATATGAAAAGTTTGTTTTTATTTTGAGAGTACATTTATGGTTTGCCACTCTTTAGTGTAATTTTATAACCCTACAACATTATTCGAAAGACACAATGTTACAGATGATTAATTAAAGCTGACTACGCATTGAGCTGCAGTTTGCACACGCTTAATTAAGGCTTAAAGGCTGTAACTGCCTTTCGAAATGGAAACGATAAATATAGGACTTCTATATCACTGCTTTCCCGATAAAATGTAAGTTGCATTCCAGAGATGATGTTCTCTTTAAAAAAACACTAGATAGATATGCAGAGAGGAATCTTTTAGAGTAAGAAAGTCTAGAAAACATGCAGTATATTAACTTGTGTTATTCAGAAGATTCAAAAGAAATAATTCTTACAGAATCAAAAATTAATAAATGTGAGTGAAGAAGGAATAAGACCTTGTTGTATTAGAGTAGCACTCCTTGTGACTATTGCCATCATACAAGTTGTTATTACTCAAAAAAGCACAGTAACGTTGTTTTATTCAGTACTTGAATGAGAAATTACTCTTTGCACTTCAGAAGTCCTGCACATCTGAGTTTTACTGTAGCTCCCCTCAGGTGGTTCCATTGAAGAAAAGAGGGCTAAAATCAATACATTTTCAGCTGATTCAAGGGAGCTTCTACCTGGTTTTCTGTCACTCCCACCACGGACTAATCAAGAGTCTTCAAAGGCGATAGCACTCCTAGAGTTCCAGTTCTAAAGGACCTGGGTTTGAGACGGAGGCCAGTTGAATATAGCTGCTTCGCCCACTGAGTGAGACACTGGAGGCTGTCGGAGTTTGAAGATGAGGCATCAACTGACTCATCTGTTCTTACTTTCATGGTCTTCTTACCCTCTCTCAACTTTTGTCGCACTCAAGTTCAAGCTCAGATTAGATTGCTACTTTTTGTTGGATTCAATTTCAGATTGTATTTCAGATTGTTATAGGTTTTTGAATGGATTTCTGCAGCGTTTTGAGCTGTGCACACAGAAAGGCCTCGCTAACCTTTAAGTAGTTAGTGTGTCCACTCTTGCGTTGAAATGGTTAAAAAAAGAGAAAGAATTTGCATTCATGGAATTATTCATAATTTATACATGCCTTGGCAGGCATACTTGGAGCAGTCTGAGCCTGTGCAGGAGTAAGCGATGCCAGACTTGAAAATTCTAATGAATTCAGGAAGCTCCTAAACACCATCAGCTTGAAGACAGCTAGGTCAGCTTACTTTTTTATTTGCTTGATTAGAATGTGTGCACCCACAAGTATGAGAGGCTTGTGACTAAACATCACTGAAAAGAAATGTACATTTCATTTCCGCAATTATAATATCCTCCTTTCTGCTTGTCAGCGCATGGCGCTGCAGTTTGTAAAGACATTCACAGTACTCAGGCGATGAATTCTAATGACTTTGGTGATCCCCTGACTCCTTTAGCACCAACATCAGATTAACATTTCACTTTCTTACCAAAAACCTGCAACACTAATTACATTCAGCCTCACCTGCTCTTTGTGTTTAGTGCTAAAAAGCTGTGAACTACCTAAAAAGTGCTCTTTGCTGTTAATACAAACTTAACACCTCATCTATGTTTACCTGTTGTAAACTGATAAATTCAGGACTAAATACATTCCTAATAGCACCCATTAGTACGAAAGCCATCCACACACACACACACACACACACACACACACACACACACACACACACACACACACACACACACACACACACTTGTTATCCTGGCATTTTTCCTTGCCTAGTCTACAGAAAATGAGCTCTCATTGCCTATTTGTTTATGTCTTCAAGTGACGTCTGTTGTACTTAATGGAATACAGATTGTGTGTGTGTGTGTGTGTGTGTGTGTTGTCTTCCTCATTTGTCTGTATCCCACAATGAATATAAATTCAGACACGAAAACAAAGCTAACTTGTGTGCCGTTCTTAATTAATGTGAATGTTCGTGCACATTTTGGAGGTATTGTAGGGTTTGTTGCTTTGAAAGCAAATTAAACAAAATCAACTAAATATAATATAATTCGCTCAAGTACTTTTTAGATTAGTGTCGGCGAGGAAAGCTTCTCTTCTCAGCTTTAGTAGTTTAATTCCAGGAGATTTCTGCCTGGGATCCACTGAGCCTCTGGGTTCAAACGTGGGCCTGCCAGGTTCTTAAGGGCCTGTTGAACAGCTTCTTATCTTCACATGCTTTATCCAGAAACCCTCACCGCATCCCTTTTCTGGCATGTCTGTCTTTCTTTCTCTTTCTGTCTTTCTCTGTCCCTCTGATTCCCTCTCTGTTACTAATTTGTTTTACTGTTTCCTTCTGTCTTTCTTTAATTCTAATTTTTCTTTCTTTTCCCTGTGTATCTCTCCACTACTGATTCCTGCTTTTTCTTGACCTCCCTTTCTTTCCAATACTTCATCATTGATTTCATGATGAGAGGGCTCCTAGGGATGGCAATGAGAGATAATGAATCCTACGGACATTGGTATTTGCTGAGTTCTCAACAGATATCTGGTCACAATTATTTGTTCAGATATTCGTGGTTCCCAGATGATGAATCCTACTGACTTGTTTGACCCCCTGACCTGCCTTCGGCAAACTTGACATTTCTGGAATTTAGTGAAGTATCTATTGGACGGATTGCTCTAAACGTTCTTACAAATACTCAAACAATATTCAAACAAATATCTTACAAAGGAGGATAAAGCCTACTGACTATGGTAATCCCCTAAGTGTTTGTTTTTTTCAAGTGTCTTGACTATTAAATGGATTGCCATGAAATTTTGTACATGTAAAAACAATGCAACATTGCTAAAGTTTTTTACGTGCTTACAGACGTCCTAAACTCCTCTGCTTAAAGTGTGTGGTAAGACATACAATAGTATAGAGCCCTGAAACTGTCAAAAGGCAATGACCTGTTGGCAGTCAAAAGAGATTAGGATGTACAGAACCCAGTCTTGCCTTTTCATCCTACAACATGCATTCACACAAACAGCACATGCTTCCAGCAATATCATCAAGGTTTCCAACCTGTTTAAATTAATCTAATCATTATTACATTGAGCTGCATCTCCAATTTCCCCAGGCCTTGAGGCTAACGGAACTTGTAGCAGCTTGTTATCACAGCGCAACATTACTTGTTTAGTGTTATAGCTGGAAATTACAGCTTTGATTGATTTGCGCTAAGCAGAGGTGGGAATCTTGAATCTTTGCCCTGTTAAACAAAAATGAATTACTTGCATGTGGGTTTGCAATCATATTTATTCATAGAAACATTTGGCTCGGAAGGGTAAAATACTTGTTTTTGTGACAATCAAGTATCAATAACTGGGGAGGACATGTTGTTGTACGCTGTCCTCCTCTCCTACTCTTCAATGCCTAACAAATCTATCTCTTTCTCTCCCTGACCCTGTCTTTCTGCTTTCAGCACTGGTTGAAGCCTGAAAATATTAATGACGTGGCAATGTGAAAGAGACGCGTGAGTGACAGAGAGACAGAGGAGAGCAGGGAAAGGAAATGCAGCTGAACAAAAACGCTGCGTGTTTTTAATAGCGTTAAAAAGATGTTATGAAGAAACGCAACATGAGGCGGCCAGTGTTGGTTGTGTGGCACAGTGCCACAAATCAGTCTGTGTTGGAAACTTTGCTTTTCAAAGCCATGGCAACGTTTGATTGGAATTTTATAATTTCAAAATCTCAAACACAAATGTAGAAGTTGGAAATTTTCTTTTGAGATCTTTTCGTTTAAGACTTTTTAACCCTCTAATTCTGCCCAGTCACTGCAGTGTAGTTGCTCATTGTATACAAGTGTGAGCAAATTGTCTTTGATGTAAAATGTAGAATATGACAAACTGGCAAGTTACATGCTTGGGCTCCTAAGAGGGAACACGAATGATTGGTTCACTTTAATAGTTTTAATTAAAAAAATGCATGCGGAAAGTAATTTAAAAAGAATAACTCATGCATTGTTATCAAACATAGTAAGGAGAGTAACTGTGAATCTTCTCTCCTGGTTGTGGGATTGGATTGGTTAAGCTGCTAAATGGAAAGCAGGATGAGAATGGCATTCCCCAAGCAATCTGTCTTCCACCGTTCCACATCAGCTAGCACACCACTGCTAACTGCAGGCCTGGACTGCAAGAATAAGTTAGCGCGTGCACCAGCACACGCACATCTTCATCCAGTTTCTCTGTCGCTCAAAGCCACACGCTCGTAGACACGACAGCACAAACACGCATATAAACAATTTTCTCTCATGTCCGTACAGTTTTAGTCAAACATTTGCTTTTCAACACACGCTTACTGTGCATAAAGTATTGGGCAGAGGAATTCTGCAGGTTTGCTGTTTTTAGTAGGGTCAGCACCATTTCCCATTAGTCTGTTGCTACCTGCAGGCACCCATCAACTGCAGAGCTGCCTCTAAATGATTATGAAAAACCTCTGCACTCTGGTTCCTGTTGCATATGTGGAGCTGCTTGATTGTGAAGCTGTACCTCATGCTGGAAATTAGAGAATAGGCCAGTCTGCATTTATATAAAAAAAAAAAAAAGAAAAGAAACATCAAGCAAATAAGACAGGTAGAAAAGCGTTCTTCTCAGGTTTTAGCACAAATGTCAACTTGTTATGTATGCCAGAAAGAAGGGGATAATTGCCGCTTTTGCAATTTAGCCATTTTTGCAATTTGTTTCTTAAGATTACAGCCTCACAAAGGACTATTCCAGAGGGTGCACTGGCTCAAATAGGCATTCATTTAACTCATTGTAACAATTTCAACGTTTTTGTATGGTGCTTGAGTAGGAATCGTCGGCTTCCTGGATAAACTACCATTTGCTTTTTAAATCTGTTTGAAAAATGCCTGTTCAAAGTATTTGGCATGTATGATACAACTTCAGCTCATGTGCTTTGACATTGGCAGTGACGTGTAGCAGAAATGCTACATTGCAATTTCCCAGAGTTTAAAAAAAGGCACATACACTATGTACACATGCCATATTCTCAATAAATGCTGTTTGCATCTTCAATATGTATTGATATACAGCTTCTATTTACATGTTTGATTTTTATGCATAAGATTGCCTTAACATACATTATATATGACTCCCTCTACACTTGGGGAAAGAAATGTGAATTTAAAGTACATTTTCAAAAGCAAAACATATATTTACACACACACATTGCATGCCATGTTTTTAGTCTCCTTTTTTATACTATACATGTTGCCTACTCTTACACTCTTAACAATTAAGATGCAAATTGCATACAAGCATTAGTCCTTGTAATAAAAGGTGATTAAAGAAACAGCTGGGCACTTAATTATGCGTGAAATCTACCCTATTAACTTTGTAATATGTACGTTTTCCTATCCTATGATACTAGTCTAATGCATAAAATGTATTTTGATTTAGCATTTTCCTGAGTATGAGGCTGTATTATCTGTTTTTTTTTTTTTACGTCAAAGGTTGAGCGGCACGTTAAAGAATCTACAGACTCTCATTTGTGTCCATAGCAGTATTTGTCCGCATGGACGTCATGGCCATCAGTTGATCTTCTTGATCTCAGCCATCTAACCGTGTTGCCCTGAGATTTCATTAGTCAGCGTTACTGAATAGTCGGCCGTCGTGAGGATCCCCCATCGTGATTGTTAATGTTATGCCAAGCGTTAATGTGAAGGCGAAACCTATTAGTTCTGTGTAAATGGAATCTCACTGTCACTACAGTTTTTTTCCCAGAGGAGCTTTAGGAAAGAGAATGAGAGGTGGCAGAGTGAAAGAGGGAGACAAAGATTTGTTTTCAGTTTAATTAATGGTGTGTGAAAAACTGTGGAGCTTTTGTAAATGTCAGCGTCGGACCTCTGATCAGTTATGTGTGGAGAGCGCCTTGGGTTAGGCTGCCATGGCAATGAAGGAAAGGAGGGCACTATAGAGGAGCCAAAGTAATAACAGAACTATTTCAACTTATTAGTTCTATTTCATATATATATATATACTGTGTGCGTGTGTGTATATATATCTCTGACGTGACAGGACAGTGATTATGTAACTTTTATTTAAAACAGCACCTGCACATGCAATGTACTAGACCCCAATTGACAGCTTTGTAGAGCTAAAAGCACTATTAGAGAATAAAACAAATCTCAAAATCTGTTTATACGGAGTGACAAAGTATGAGGGAATTGCACTGCGGTGTTTTGCCCATCTGTTTTCTGTTTAATGTAAATATAAAGGGGAAACCTAACATGCAATCATCGTAATTTCAAATGTCAGTACATTTACAGTACAATACAATAATTATCCTCATGTCACGAGCATACTACTGCCTATATATAAATCTGTTTCTGTGCTTTGGGTGGCGGTAGCTGCAGATCACTGCCAACTTCCTTTACTACACCACTGAAGAGTTTGTTTTCCCGTTTAGAACACTACTATGACCCGTTTGTGGCTGAGGTATAGCATGATGTTTGTGCTTTCCCTGCCAATGCTCTGTATACTGATAAAAGAGAAAGACTTTGGTGTTAATTTACCCCAATCATTGTTCGAAAAAAGTTATTTTGCTTGCATGACACATTTCACAAAAGACCTTTTAAAGTTTATTTTGGGGAAAAATTGAATTGTAATTATTGGAACAAAGTGTGTCCCTGTCATGACGCCAGGACAAATGCTTGAAAACTGGAACTCTCGTGCTTTAATCAGGACATCTGGTCACTCTAGATGTTTTACTTTGCCAACACAAATGCAGCAGAGTGTTGCCAGCAAAGTAGTCCATAGGGCCCTCTACTGAAAAAAAAAAACTTTTCTCTGTCTTTACCGCAATGTATTCTACATGCAAATTAGTTTTTTTTGTCATTTTTATGATCTTGTGTGCTGAAAAGACTTCAATCATACTATAGAATCGAGCCCATGTACCTATTTTATTTAATATCTGCATGTGTGTGCATGTAAAATAGCAAGTAGCCACCTGGCAATTTCCGGTAAAGAGCTTGATCCCACCTCTGATTAATTCCATTTCCCCCCATTTATCACAACAAGAGCTCTTCATTTTCTCCCCTATAACTTTCTCCCCAAACTTGGCTGGTATCGCGCAGACCCTCTCAGGGGTTTGCAGCTTCTCTGATGGATGGCACTGTAGTCAATAGTGTAGAAAGTGAGACAAGGCCGCCCCTGGTAAACAACTTTTAATAATCACCCCTTTTGATTGAGTGCTGCGCCTGATGTGGCATATGAATCTCTTTGTGCCAAAACAATAGGAGAGAGGGGAAAAAATGAGAGGGAACTTAATATGGTAGAAGTAATTATGTAGCCTTCCACCCCATCCTGCATTTTATTCTTTGACATCCTTCTTTCATTGCTCTCCTTCCACCTCCACGCTCTCGATCACTGACAGCTAAACTTCACTTTAAAGCCAACGTGTGTGGGTGGGTACGCTGAATTATTGTTGCGTATGTTTTTGATGACCAAAGCTGCTTGGGAAGTCTGTAGTTATCACTCATGATGCAGCATCGGGTAGACATAAAGTGAGGGAGTGTGTGTTTGTGCTCAAATATGCACACAAATGCACGCAGTTTATTAGCTGTACAACTGAGACGTGTCGTTGCTCTGTTAATCAATGCAAGCACAAGTTTGCCATTGCCAAGAGTCTCCTAGAAGCATTAATCTGCTCAAAACAATTGTGTGTGGGATGATTAGCTTGCCGTCTGAGTGTCATTACTGGCATTATCATTGACTGAGCTTTATCCGCAATAGAGAAGAAAAAATAGACAGGAAGAGTTAGAGTTTTATAGCTTTTTTGCCCTAAGATGACAAAATTAAACTAGAAAAATTAAACTAAATTAAACTAGTTTCTTTGTCAGCCCATTAAGTTAAGACTTAGTTAAAAATGCCAAATAAACAACAGTATTGACCCACTTGTAAGGAATAAACAGGCTGCAGCAGCAGCAGGAGGAAGAAGTAATAGACTTTAAAGAAAAAGAGAGAAAGGAGATTTGAGGAATGGGCTGGGTCTTGAACTGAGACATAAATATTGAATTTTGGATTTAAACGCTTTTATATGCAGTCAAAGCAGGAACTGAGGCATTTCTGCTCCTGCGTTGTAGTTGTTTTCAGTGATCATGAACTCTTGATTAGGGTGCCATTAACCTTTCTGAACTTGGCAGTGGATTACAGCTTGAGAAAAACGGTTGAGGCACTATTTTTCTTTTGTAAAATTTAGTATGTTGAAGTTTAGAGGGCCTCTTCTCTTCATGGTAAGTGCCCATTGTACTGTTCATGTTGCCAATTTTGCTGAGCAGTTGTCAGCATGGTATTCAAAGCGTAGACCCATAACAAAAACGCATTGCAGTGGATTGGCTCATACAATTCTGAAGTGGTTTTGCATGTTTGAAACAGTGTGAAAACAAAAGTGTTTTGGGTGGTGATGGCTGAAGCAAAAGGGTCAAATGGTTAAATATTGACTGCTCTTGAGCTTTGAAGTTGTGGATGCTGAAAAGTGAGACTACTCAAGCAGAGTAAAATATCACCATAAATGCTTCAATACACAGAGGGAGTACAGACAACTGTTTTAGTACTCAGATTGCTTCTGGCTGCATTTTTTTGAAGAGGTTATGAACTTGTCATCGGGCTGGCATTGACTGGTACAGGATGGGTGCAAGACTTAAGCCCGCTGACTGAGCGTAAACTGATGGGAGTCAAAAAATTCAACGTATTCATAGAATACTATCTATTAACTCAATAATTTTTTGGGTTTCAATTAAAACCCTTAAAATACATAATTCTGCAAGGTGTTAGGTAGGGGTATCCAAACAATAACCTCAACACTTACACCCACACTTTTGGTTTCATGCGTACTCAAAGCTTTCAACTGTTTGTCATCCATTCTCTTTCACACTCCCACAGTATTCAAATTACCAAAGGTTGAACCCCCATCCCACACGTCCCCGTATCTTTTCCCTTTCATAAAAAGACATGGATGGACTTTATGAATTAGTTTGGTTTACACAAGCGTGGACTGGTGTCGACCTACTGCTCGCGAAAAATACATGAATGTTAAATGAGACCATTTTTTTTAATCGTGCATTCATCTTTTTTTTTCTCCAGGACTTTCCAGGGATGCATGGAATTGACTAAAACAGTGCCTTTGATTGCATAAGTCATCATATTTCACTACTAACAGTGCTTTTCTCCCATCGCTTTGTCAGTGCAGTCTGTAAGCGGGCAGCTCTGGGTTTATAACATGCTTGTTTTGCATCTATTTCAGCATCATTTTGCAGGTCAACTACGTGTTCTTTACATTGCTTCTGTTACTTGAAAACATGCTGTTGGACTTGAACTTTTTTCATGCTGTTTTTTAGGATTTAGAAATACTGTTCCTAAACTTCCTGCCAAAACAGATCCAATGATCAAATTTCCATGGATATCATACAAAATACACATTATCGTAAGCAAAGCTGTGAGCTGAATCACTTGTAGCTAAGTTAAGGATTAACGGATGACTGCTTGGCGCTCCCACAACCTGATAACCCGTTGGCAGAACAGTGGGATCATTTTTTACTTCTGCTTAGATGTGGCTAACTGCAGTAATGCGAAAATGCAAGAGACAGCTTAAACCACCCCCCTTGGCCCAGGTACAAAAAGAGAACTCCTCTAGAGACAGCTGTTGACATTTCCAAGACAAAAGACAGGCGAGGTGTGAATGTGTCTCCGTTTTCTATCCACTTTAAACTGAACCAGACACGCCTGCACTGCACAGTTCCCTTGAATAAGCGTTACTTTAACAATGGAATTCATTTGTACTGCATGAATAATTTGCTATTGCTGTTTTAACTGCGGTATAGTAATATAAAAGGAAAAATAAAGTGATCGGCATGCATGTATGATGGCATGAATCTTGGGTACTTTGGGTCCTTAGCATGTATGTTTTATCCATTTGGGTATAAGGATGTCATCAAAACTGCTAAAGCTTTGGAATGACTGATGGTAAACATGTAGTGTTGTGGGCGATTAAATTGCGACTTCATGCTGGTAGCGTTATCTGAAAACAGAAACATAAAAATATGTTAATTGAAACATCTGCTGGATTAAAACCCAGTATAGGAGACTACTAAGAGCATGATTGGAATGAACAGAGGTGTAACTGGCTGCCACTCGGCAGGTGGCTGTTTGGCGGGAAAGTTAATAACACAACTTTCTCTAACTTTCAAGATAATATACATTTAAAATGCTGAAATAAAACTAGAGCTGCAAAGATTTACGGATTAGTCAATTAGTTATCAGCTTTAAAATGAATTAGCAACTATTTTGATCATTGATTAATCGCCTTGAGTGATTTATCATGAAAAAAATAAGTTGATATTTCTATTATTCCAGCTCCTTAAATGTAAATGTTTTCTAGTTTAATCACTCCGCTGTGACAGTAAACTGAACGTCTTTGAGTTGTGGACAAAACAAGACATTTGAGGGTGTCTACTTGGGCGTTTGGAAAACACTGGTCCACATTTTTCATAATTTTCTGACATTTTGTAGACCAAACAACAAATCAATCAAACAAGAAAGTAATCGACAGATTCACTGACTATGCAACTAATCGTTGCAGCTCAATAAAAAGTAAATAAAAGTTGCAGCCCTAATTAAAAGCCTCATGGCTTTAGCTGTGGAAAGCTCCACTGCCATAGAGTGCTTTAATGTGCCATGCTGCAGCTCAAGCGTTCTGCATCCGCGGCAAAGGTGCGCCTGTTCTCGCAGCAGGGTGGGACACTTCTGAGTCCCGCTACTGTATTAATCCACTGAGCTTTTAACCGGCCAACCTTTTTTGCAAGACAACTTGGCATTGCCATCAGCTCTTACCTCCGTATGCTACAGTACCCCACTCCTACATTAGCACCCACTGCTTGCCAGAGTGCCCATTTTGTGTAATTATACAAACTACAGCAAGCTAATGGCCCTGACAGAGCCGTGCCTAGGCCCATTACACCTCAGGGTGCTGCAAAACACCATTACCACCACCGGCATCCTGGAGTGTTTGTGCACGTAGGTGGCAGTCCGCGTGCGATCAACCTCATCTCTCGGTGTGCGTTCATGTAGATGTGTTGGTTGAAGGAGGTTGGAGGTGGGACGTCAAAGAAACACAGCAGCTACTACAGACGGTTGACATTTTTAGCCACAAAAGTGTATCTGTTGATATATTTGTGAGCACCACACCTGTCATCTCTGCCCCATTAATTTCTTCTGGGTTTTTGTCGCACACTGTGGGAAGCTGTAGTTGACACCACAGGAAAGACAGCAAGGCGCCTTGCAGGACTTTGGGCACTCATTGTACTTCACTTAGCACCATGTCATTCTGCCAGCAAATAGACTGTTTGGTTCACAGGAAGAGTGGCCTTTAAGTAAGTGTGTGTGTGGGTGTCTGTCTGTCTGTCTGTCACTTTATTAATAGCATTTGAAGTATTAATTCTCTCTGACTCCATTTTAAGCTTCCACTCTTATAGCCATCACTAACTCACATGCATACATACCATAGTTTTATTTAACCCAATATTCGCACTCCAAACTTTCCTGGTAGAGCAAATATTAAGAAATGTGGCATCTTCATGTTTATCAGCCGTGCTTTTCCTCAGGTTATTGTGTGGCATTTGTTTTACTTACTCCACACACCCACGCTTAGTTCTCAGAGTAAAACAGCAGCTAATTCTCATTCACCTAAAGGGGAATATTTTCCACTGAGCATTTGCGGCTTTACAAATGGGAAGTGGAGATGAGGATGGAGCGAATTAAATCAGCTCGCTCCGGTCGGTTCAGATTAAAACAATAGCTACACACACAAGTAAATTTCCCTTGCCAGTTGGCTCTCTGTGTAACCATTATGTTGTCCCATTTACTTTTTGAAGAAAGAGCATGAGTCTACTCTATTGACAGTCTGCTTTCCCTTCACTATCAATAGCCATTAACCGCTTTAAGCCTAGCCAAGCGTAGGAGACGGAGAGCTAATTGCCTTCCTTTAGTAGCATACTGTATACAGTATAATGGTGGATCAATGTGTTCTCAGTATTGTGGGATAAATAGATATTCACGCCTAAATAACCACAAGCCCCCCCCTCATCACCACCACCACACACACAGACACACACACACATAACAAGGCTAATTACACACACACACTCACACACACATCGCCGTCTCCTTTTTTTCTGTCTCGTCTGTACCTTTAATTTACTGTATCATCTCTTTTACTGATTTCTTCCTATTCCACAGAGACACCAAACACCCTGGATTGCACAGATTCCTTATCCCTTCTTTTTTTTTTTTCGCACGCAAACGCAACACACTCATTCACACAGACACTCGTGGCCTCTCAGCGTTGAGTTTTGCCACCTGTGTGGAGTGGAGTGAGTGCTGAGTTCTCCCCCCTGACAACAAGATGTATGCAATTAAACCGTATTAAAGTCATTAGCCCAACAGAAGTGATAGCCAGCAGATGGTTACCTCGCAGAAATATGCTCCTAATGAAGCTCCTCAGTCACTATGGGTGTGTACTTTTGGGGTTGTACCATTTCAAGCAGGAATTGATTTGACGGCGGTTGGTCCATCTCCTTTAGCATAGCAATTAGTGCCTTTTGATGATTTATTTAAAATATCCCGTCTACTACTTGTCCATCTTTACTCTGTAAAAGCAAAAAAACAGGACATTTTCTGTATGAGGACTGGCCATAAGCTCTCTATTAATATCAGACGGGGTCTCTCTATGTACAGCTGTCCTAACATGGAGGAACGTTCAACAAGAAGTTATACTCTACTCGGATGGTGTATTTTGTTGTCCTTATTTACCTACTTCCGCTTTCTTCTATTTAAATGAAATATTTATTTGTAATCAGCTTAATGTGCCTGACAGATGTTCAGCAGGATATCTGATATATGCAGTTCAAACCTTTTTCTTTGTCTTTAGCACCTGAAAGTTTTCCTGTGAGCGGATATAACCTAATCATAAATACGCGATGCATGACATACATACATTGTGTGGACACGCAGTCCTTTAGCTGTGAGCGACGTTGTTGCATTTGGAGTGTGTGCGTACGTGTGAGTGAGTGATGAAAAGAGGAGCGCTGATGGAGATGCTCTATTGAATACAGATGACAGAAAAGCGAGCTGAATTCTGATCAGACTTCCTTTTCTCTTTCCTCCGCTCGCCATCCCTCAGAGCGAAAAAACTTCAGAGCAGGGTGTCTTTCTGAACCAAGGGGGATGTTATTAGGTCAGTCTTTTCAAAGTCAAGGTCCAGGTCTTCTTCACAAAGGAGCCTCCACAACAGTGCTTTTTTTAAAACTGTAGAATTAACAAGCAGCAGGATTTTGAGGATAATGATATGGAGCTGTATTTTAGGGAGAATCAGAGTTTTGCTTTATATTTTGACAACGCCGTCGTTTTAGCAGCGCTCTCTCACCGCATGTGAATTTTTAAAATACTCCAACAGGCTTTGAACACATTTCAAGGGCCCACGGCTAACAAAAGTCAGTCAACAAAATAATCACCTTCTGCTCTTTTAGTTAACAACACATTTTAAAATGTAGGATGTCAAAACTCCTCGTTAAGTTATTCAGAAGGCGGAGGTGAAACACAGCTGCAGACAAATCTGTAAAATTTGGCTAGGATAGCAGCTTTGAGCTTAATTAGTCGAAAAAAACTTGTACTTTTCCCCCTTTTCTTCAGAATACAAATGCTTTTTGTTGAAAAGTCATCAGGGTCGTCTCACCGGCTCATTAAAAAACTGCGAGAAAGGAAAAAAATTAATGGAGTCAAACGCCATCAATTTAAAATGTAGGAGGGTAAAATAATACAAAGTGCCTCGCTGTAGTGTCTTTACCCACGTACAGTTTTGTGTGGTTTGACTTTCTCAGCAGTTGTAGACAGACGAGGGTGGAATATGCATTGGAATTTGTAAGTAATTCGACAGTGTTAAAATTCTTTTTGCTACAGGGTCCTTTCGGACGGCAGCAAACTGCTCAGGAGTCAGATGAGTGTAGACACCCGAAGACCCGGCGTGATTTGTCCTTCGATGTGATTATTAACACCATGATTGGTTGTAAACCCTGTTGTCACGGCAATGATTTCAGCCTTGATGATGAAAACTCCTGGGACACTGATCTATAGCATATGAACACACTCTCTCACACACACACACTCATACACACACACACACACACACACACACAATCAGTCTATCTCACTGCTATCCCGTCTCATTCCCCAGGAATTAGTTGGCGAGATTGAAGTCACTTGTGTGTGTGAGGGTGTGTGTTGCTGTTGTCTGTCGTCTTACTTACATAGTAATGTACAAAACAGGAATCTGGGGAAAGACTTAAGCTCCACTGAATTGCACTTGACACTTTATTCCTTCTTTCCAGATTTTGTTTTTCTCCCCCGTACCCACACCTTCCTCTTTAACTTCTTTCTCGCTCACAGCTGTTATTAAACCACTTTGACTGACTTAATAACATCTGTGTCACACTCAAACACAGGAACACAGAAAGCAAATCCAACTGTGCCTGTCTGCTACACTAGCATTACCCCAAAGGGTGTACTTTGTGGGATCCCAATTGCAAGTGCAGCCTGTAATAATACTTTGCGCTGTAGTTGCATTTGGTTTTTAGTTTTTCTGGGCCCCATTCGTACCTGGTATTGCCATACGATATCTGTGTACTTTAAACAGATAATGACATCTGATCACAGGCCTTTGCCTTTGCTGGTACTAGTCAGTGTTATCTGTTGTGTCCTCATTTAATGTTCCAATGTCCCAGGATGTGACCAGACAGATAGATAACAGAATGCAATAAAGACCTGAAGCTGAAGTAGTTTTTCATTGCCGTTGAACAAACTGTAAATTGGAAAGAAACACACAGGAGAGTTACATAAAATACACTAAAATGTTGCCATTTTGACAGCACTTTATGTAATATTTTATTACATAGCTCCATGTATGATGGATGGAAATATGCAAATCAGGTAGGTGGTCAACAAACATGTCAAGATGAAGGAAAGCAATGCTGCGGATGTGGATTCTGCTTATTTTTCCGTTGCTGAGAACAATGGTTGCTAGTGTGCTACTTTTTCAACGGGTTTGAGTTGAGAAATACTAGGAAGATAAAGAGTTAGGTGTCCTTTCAATTTGTTAGGTGGATTTTAGTTTTTCATGATTGCATCCTAGCTGTGTTATTTGATCCCAGTGACAGCTGATTGCCGCCAGATGTTCGTGGCCCATCGCTGAACAGAGAAGATCTCCAGGTACAGATTGCATGAATACCAGGTGTAAATAAGGGCTCGATCTTAACACCAGTACTTAAATTAAGGCTGCAGCTTGCAATTATTTTCATGGTCAAGTAATCAGTGGATTATTTACTTGAGTTATCTTTCGGTTGTTTGATCATCAAACATGAGAAAATAGAGGGTAAAGATAGCCATTGCAATTTCCCAGAGCAACAAGGTGACATCTTTGTCTGACAAACAGCCCTAACAATATTCAGTTTACAATAAGATAAAACAGGGGTAAAAAAAAAATCATCACAATGGAGAAACTGGGATTAATGTTTGCCATTCAGGTTTGAAAAATGACTAAATTAAATGATTAGTTTTGAAAACGGTTGCAGATTTATTTTCTGCAGACAAATAAGCTCTAATTCTCACTCTCAGTCAATAGTACACATAGTGTACAACTTGGTTCTTGGTGATAAACAGGAGATTCACAATGCCAATGTTAGAGTCTGATCCTGACCAGAACCCATGCTGCTGAGTTTGTCAGTTAGACAGTTGGGTTTTTTAACTGTATAGTATAATGAAATATATCACCTAAAGACTTCCCCTCTCTTTCTTTTCCTGAATGCGTTCTAGTTACCTCGGAACTCGGAGCTGGAAGTGACATTGCACCCGAGTTGAATGCGTTATATTCACACGTCAGATTTTTCACTGTGGGGTTAGCTCTAGCCCGATTAGCCATTGTTAGCAATACCAGTTGATAACACATTACGCTGTTTTTTGTGTCCATGTCCACAGATATAAGATGGACACTACTGTGTGTACAACTGATTTAGTGAGACGCATGTGCTAATAACTGTATGTTACCACAGTTTTGACTACTGTTGATGCACAGGGCAGCCACGTTGGATTTTGAGCTTGGGGTACTTGGAGGTTGACCGACTTCCAAGCTCGGAAAAAGTTCAGGGTTCAGGGGGCGTGTTTCCGACGGAAAATTGACGTCCGTTTACAAATGGAACACGCTGTTATATTGCCTTCTCACATCTGTTTGATGTTTCTCCTCAACTCATCTCTGTTCTTCCACTTGCACTTCCACTTTATATGTCCTCTTTTCTCTAAAACCTGTTTTCTTTTCCCCAACAGGGTCTGATGATCCTCCTGCAGAACCTTCCCACAATGCACTGGGGCAACGAAGAAGTGAGCGTACTGCTGGCTGAAGCCTACAGGTTGAAGTTTGCCTTTGCTGACGCGCCAAACCACTACAAGAGATGATAAGCGTGGCTTGCTGCAGCTGCTCCTCTTCTTCTCCTGTTCTTGCTCCTCCTCCTTTTTATTACTTCCTACCTGCTCTGCAGTTGTCTACTGAACTTAAAGGCCTCTTTTCCTTCAGGGAAGGACGGCCCTTTTTCTTAACCTCCGTTCCCCCATATTGCCCAATGGGCCTTTCAGCTATTAAGAGATTTGGATCAACCAATGACTGGGAGGACAAGCGGTGTAGCATTTTTAAAATATTGATGGTGGGGCTTTTTTTTTTGTCTTTCTGATCAGCTCTGAAATGTGCTCTCCTTCAGTCCAATGCAGAACGTTCTTCAACACCGAAGGCCACAACTTTTTATTAGAGTTTGGTCCGCTTAAGTACAACCTCAGGCCTGATGCAGGACCACGAGCTCAGCGCTGCCGGGAGGTTAGTCTTGCTCAGAAAAAAAATGCCAATGGCAATAGGTTGTTTTTTGTGTGTCCTGAGGCCAAAATGTGACCTTTTTTCAGTTTGCGAAGACAAGGAAAGATAGCAAAAGGGCACAGTGCTGGATGGTTTACATATCTGAGCCCGCTCTCCTGGTCACAACACCACCTGAAGGAACATGACCTCTCCTGTTCTTTTTTTTTTCTTCTTTTTTCTCCCGCTGCGTGCCGAGAGGGGGACCGTTTGTTTTCCTTCATGACAAACTAGCAGTAGGACTTTACAGAGAGACAGTCTGTGAGGGGAAATGTGTCTCCCTCCTCCTACAAACCACAAACACCAACCCAATCCCTTTCCCCTTTCCCCAGTCCTCCCACCCACGCTGCAGAGCCCACGCAGATCCACATCACTAGGGTTGGGCATCGTTTGGATTTTAACGATTCTGATTCCAATTCTTCCTTTCGATTCTGGTTCTAATCAATTCTGATTCTTTGAGGGGTGGAGTTAAAATGGGTCACATTCTTAATTCACAAATAAGAAGGTTTTATTTTAATTCAATGGTGGGTTGCAGGTTTCCCGGGCTTTTTCAACTTAAAATAAAGCCACACTAGAGAGCCGCTTACTGCGCTCCATGGCTGCAACACAAGCGCCTGCGCTACGGAAACCAAAACTTGGTCATATTAAATTGAGAAGCAATGATCGGATTTGAAACCAAATCCGATAAATGATTCCATTAAAGAAACAATTCTACTGGAATCGTCATTTTTAAAACATTTCCCAGTAGGAATCGGTTCTCGATGCCCAATCCGAGACATCACAGACAATAATAAGCCATTTGGAGGAAGAAAGCTACTTTTTCCCCCACTCAACCTGCTTATATATGAAATGGCCATGTCTTATCTTTTAACCCCCCCTCATCTCTGTACCCAGGACTACCTCAGAACACACAAGTGTTAAAACCTAGAAATCCACATACCGGTACATACATTTACGCATATTTCGTTAAATTTAGAAACGTACACACATCAGTACGGGGGCAAAATAATCTGAATTAAGTTAAATTCCAAAATGGAATCATCTAATGGAAGCTAAGTTAGGATATTTAAAGTGCTTCTTCACAGGGTTGTTTTTGAAGTAGGATCCAAATGAACAAGTTTGCCTTAATTAAGATACAATCTGTGTTTGTGTACTTTCCCTTCCTCTTTTGTCTTTAAGGCCCAATTTTTATTGGTGGAAAAAAAAAAGTGACATATGTTGTCCGGCAATATGGGTAGAAAGAGTCTTTGATAGTTTGCTGAGAATTGGCCTTAGGAGTCTCTCATTGGATAGTTTAGTGATTCCTTCAGCAAGCAGAAATCCAAATAAAACACTTTGATTAAATATTCTCCATAAAGTAGCTCCACCTTAAAAACTTTAAATCAAGTTATGGCAAGAGGACACCAGTAAGGCCGTTTGCGCTGACCTCAGCCTGATTCTTCTTATTCCTTCCACAAGGCCTTCCTGGTCACACAGGTGAAAGCAGCGGGTGCACGGGTGTTTTTCTGCAGCTTCTTCATTTAAGGAAGTCTTGCACCTTTAATATAATAATCAAAAAACAAATTACACATGTTTTTTTCAAATTGGTTCTCCTAATTGAATCATGTGTATCCGGCACCAATATCAGTTTCGATATCCTTCAGGTGGTTAGGGTTTAGCGTGTCGCTGTCTCTTTTCCCTGCCCTGTGTAGCAAAATTTGTGTTCATTTTTATTTTCATAATACATTTTTTATTTCACAAGGGACAGACCTTTTGTTGTTAATAATAATTTAACAAAACAAAAATAGACCAGAATCATGGCTTTAAATATCAATGACCGACACAGATAACAATTAAATTCACCCTTTAATGTGAAATACGTTTGCATATAGCGAGGTGCACATAACTGAACAAAAACAGCACGGGCATTAAAATAGAACCTTAATATTCTTGTGCACAGGACTCTCTGATTAACATCGTCTTAACAACACCTTTGTCTTTCTCCTGTCTTTGTTGCTCTATTTAAGAGCACTTGGGATATTTAACCCAAAGTCAATGGCACCATATTGGTGTAATGTTAGGGGATTGGGGAGAGGGGGGCAAAATCAGACATTCATGACATAACACGTAGCTGTTAACGTCTAGAGCCTCCTGTTGCGACTCCGCCAGGATCCATTATTGTCACCCCAGCCCACAAAGACGGTGTGCGTAGGTGTGTGAAGGGGAGATGGAAGCAGAGAGGGAGGGGGGGGGTTGTTTCTTTTGGAAGTTTCAGCGCTTTTTTCTGTGAGAGCTGTCAGTCTTTGATCACACTTGGGATCTTTTTTTATCCAATCTGCACCAGTCTCACAAGTCCATCATCTCCTCTGCTCTCTGACGAGGAAAAACTGCACTTAATTTAAAAGTCTATAGCCTTTTTTCCCCTTCCTCTCTCTCTCTCTCTCTCTCTCTCTCTCTCTCTCTCTCTCTCTCTCTCTCTCTCTCTCTCTCTCACACTCTTTATGTATGAGATTTATTCTTTCAATTTCACAATTTACAGATTTCTTTTACATTTCTGGTTTTATGTTGTTATGCTTACAAGACAAGCCTATGAAGTTGTGCCTGACTCTGGAGACACGAGACAATGTCTTGGTGATTTTTTTGACCTCTAATGAACCTGAAAGGTTCTTGATTTCTGGAAGCAATAGTATCACATTTTGCATTTGCCGGGAAAAGACAGAAACTATCCTTTTGTTCGTGCACATCTATTTTTTGGGGTGTGTTAGCCAACAACATGAACTGTTTAATATCGTAACACTCTGGGCCTTTTTAAAAGTTCAAACTCGGCAAATGATGCTTGGCTTTACCCCTCCCCCCTGAACATCGACCGGAACTATAAACAGCACGCCTGTCGAGATTTGGACTTCACCACATGTTGAAGCGGTACGCATAAGGATGTAGTGAGGTGGTTTTTTTGTTTTTGTTTTTATATAAAAGACTTTCCAAAACCAAAAACACAAGAGGTAAAAGTATAAGGAACTCTTGTTTACCACGTACAGTAGTAACCTAGAGTTTCCTTCACATCATTAGCTAACTACATTAGTTGGTGCGGTTTCAAGTTATCAAAAAATCCCAAAAAAATAGGGGATGCCTGACACAACTAATAATGTGGGAGGTTGACAGCAACTGTGCTTTCTGTGAATGTGTGTGTGCGCACTTGTGTAAGTCATGGGCAAAGGAAGCAGACTTGTAGACTTGCCTAGTTTGTGAAAAGAGATGGTTTAATAAACAAAGGCCCATTCACATGCTGCCAATCTCAAATTTGCCTGCCTGTAACCCGGTCTTCTCCACACACACACGTCTCCATGGTGATGAAGGCCTAGGTTTTATCTGGCTGGAACCCATTTTCTATTAGCACACTCACACACACACACACAGACACACAGACACACACAAACAAGCTTCTACATTTTTTGAAGCATCTTCAGGAGTGTATCATTAAGTAACATTTTCAGCTGCTTTCATTTCATGTAGTTTTTTTTCTTCCTCCTTGCTCTGCGTGTCCAAACATTAAAATACGTTTATGAAAAAAGCTGAAAATAATTTCCTAAAAGACATTGGGGGCGGCCCCAATGCCTTTGGCCTCTTGAGAACTCAGAAAGAATCTTATAATACTAGAATGTGGGTGACAGGAGTCTTGGTTCTTGAATTTAAAAAATGTACAGAGAAGATTTTGAAACAAAAAACTGTAAATAGAAAGTGTAAATAAATCCTATATATGACAAAATTGCTTTGAATAAGGCG
This sequence comes from Etheostoma cragini, assembly GCF_013103735.1. Lineage (NCBI taxonomy): Eukaryota > Metazoa > Chordata > Actinopteri > Perciformes > Percidae > Etheostoma > Etheostoma cragini. The sequence continues at coordinate 12,837,944 of NC_048429.1, read as the reverse complement.
TCAAGGTTTGTATCTACATGTGTTTTCTTAAAGTGTACTGTTCTGAGCTGTGTGTGCATGTATGAGTGGCAGATGGAGGATATTGGCTAAAGATTTCATGTGTGATTGCAGTCAAACTGAAGGTATGTTAAATTACAGTCATGTGTTCCCCAGCGAGCTGAGAAGGAAGTTCTTTATTTTGATGAAAATGCAGAAAATAATGCGATACCGTTTCTGTGCATGCATTAACCAGTGCAGCAAGCAGGCCACGGCTAAAAGCTGTGCTAATTTGCCACATGTAGGTAATTGTATCGGGGGGGTTCTCAGAGGAGGGGAAGGAAACGAGAAGACAAAAACCAGAACCAGGCTGCATACATTTGCAAATGAGAGAACATACACGTACTGTACGTGCACGTGTGTGTGTGTGCGCGCTGCCCACAGTAGTCGCTCCCTCGCGCTCGTTAGGCTGACTGATGTTCACACAGGCAGCCAATTATGGAGTGGCGGTCACCGAGGACTCCAGTCACTTCATGGGAAATTAAAAATACATTAAAACAAACAATGGTCGCAGGAAGGGGCCCGTTTGTGCACATTTGCGCACGCATACACACACGTAATTTGTGAAGAAAGATGGAAGAGGTGCCAACAAAGAACCAGCTGGAGCACACCTTGAAGCTAAAAAGATATAGTGCGAGTATTAGCTAAATCAACTTTTCCTTTAGTGTTTTCCTCACGGCCGTTTTCCTCTCTACATATTGTAGCTGTTTGCTATTTATTTGTACAGTATATCACTGTTCTAGTATCAGCCTTTGCAGTTTACCTCCCAATGCCCTCCTAACTCCACCAATTTACAGGCCTATAAACCACCACTTGCCAGCGTGAGTCCTTTTCATCAAGGGCTCACACACTGGCAAATGGTACAACATCCTGGGATCGCTAAGGCAGAAATGTCAAGGCAGACTTCACGGCATTTTCACAGAATTTTAAGGCCGTGTCTGAAATCAATTTCCTGATTCAATTTTTGGAAAGAGGGGTTGCACAGCGACGGCATTATTGTCACAATGAAGGATAACACACAGATTGCGGATGTCTCCGGAGAGGATTTTATATGTGCTGTGGAGGCACTGGCAACTGTGATGTTAATCAGTTTCAATTTCAAGTTTGTGCCGAGGCAACGGAGGGAAAGAGATATGGTGCGATGGATGGAAAATTATTTCTGGCTGCTTAAAAGTCGCATAATTAAAGTTGGTAAAAAAATATGTACACAAGCTGCAACGTTTCTTTGTATTGGTTTTATTTCCTCAAGTCATTCTGGGCCTTTCCTCAAAGCAAGAAATGTTTTCATCTTTTTTTTTTCTTTTCTTTTTTTTTTCTTTTTTGCAGGCCTTTCGTGGGATTCATAAGAGTTCATACTTTTCTTGTCACAACCAACAATTTTAAAAGAGGTCGAAACTCCACGAGCACTAGTATATAGAACAACTTTATTGTATTGTTGGTCTTACAATAAATAAAGTTGTTCTATATACTTCAAGTGTTGTTGACATCTTTGGACTTCTTTCCCCTCTCCATGAACCATGGAAGTAGGCAAATTTGTTCCGGAAAACAACACTCTTCAACAATTTTGGCAGCCATAAATCATACTTTGATAACTTGTACAGCTCCTAAGATAATGCTTGGATTCATTAACTTTACACTACTCTGCATCAAGCTCCATTCACGTAAATTGGGTACTCAGTTATTTTTCATTTATTTAGAACAAAATTACAGATAGTGGAGTCATATTAAATAGATATGTTCATGAAGTTATGGTGGATTTCCCAACCCAGGGTGACATTGCAGAGACAAGTAAGAGCAAGGAATTCAACAGGAAGAGTAGTTTACCTATTTAGTTATGCCAATAGCCTTGCGCCAACAGCAGTATGCCCATCTAATTATACATGTGCAATCTAGCTCAAATCAGGTGATCTTAATACGTCGCTCTTTTCATTTCTGTTTTGTTGGCTGTTCCATGCTTTAATGTTTTATAAAAAAAAAAAAAAACTATTTTTTTCCCATACTGGCTGTCTAAATATTCCTGGAATCACCCTCTGTCTCAAATGCTACGTTTTAGCGCTTGTCTCTTTAAGTCCCCCTCCCAAAAAAAGCCCACTCTGCTCTGATTGGTCAGTTTCTCTGAGTCTTTGCACCATCAATATGTCCTGGAATGCCTCTAACAACACTGTAGCGGCGCTTTCCACCATAAATCGACTAGTTGTGACATCACAACCGTAGGAAATATAGGCTGTGTTCCTTTCTCTGTGGCTTGAACATTTTGATATGTTCACAGTACTTATATTGCACCTCAATCTGCTTTATAATCACAATAGACATTATACAATATGGGACCTTTATCAATCGCAATTTCTTTGTCATTGTAATCTTTTGAGTATCTCGTCCAGCTGAGAAGATAAATCAGAACACCTGCACGCTGACCGTGAAAATCTTTCAGCTAGGAAACTCAGCAGGCACGGCATATCTCAGCTAAGAGATTATCATGGTCACCGTGCAGGTGTTTTTGCTTTTCTTAACATGCTGTTAAATGCTGGCTCTGACACTTTATTTACAAGTTAGTCTGGCAGGGAAAATGCATCCATGTGGAATTCATGCCAGGGATGTGAAAAAGACTGAGGAGTAGGAGATGCTTTTCTCGTTGAGACACTGATACAAGTTGACGTCATCACAGCTGCTCATTGATGGGTGAAAAATTGGATGATAATAACTGGTTTTATAATATTTTAATACTATAAGGGACATGTTGTATTTTAGTCAGTTGGGAAAAATAGTAAAATTAACATTGGGGTGCATCAGCCACTGAGACATCCCTTCGCTGCTCCTTAGATGTGGAACACTGTGTTCTTCAGAGATTAAATTGGAGGGCTATTTAAAGAATGCACTTCATCTGAACTCTTGCAATACAGAACTGATCTGTCCTTTAATTTCTTCCGTCGTATTTTTAAATCTGAGTGTCTGATGACTTGAATGAAGAACGATGCAGAGAATAATAAAGCTGATCAGTCATGAACTTTGACATGCCATCTATTTTACCTTCAGTGGGTGAGCGCTTCTCTCTGTCAGTAACTAAGATTTGCACAGGAAGTGAATATTTATATTTGACTTTACAAAATTAGAGCATGACTCGAAACTCAGGAGACTTGTGAGGAATATGTTTGCTCGAAAGGAAAGCCGAACTCCCCAAATTAACTTTGACTTATTACTCATCACATCCAGACAAACCTCAACGGGGACAGAGCTCCCATCACAGCCACTGTAAGTCTTCTCATCACCACTGACAGCATCATGGTAGCCAAGACATGTGTCAGTCCGAATCCATCTCCATAGTAAGGCCGTGCTCAAACAGACCAAACTCAGCCCCCTCATTCATTTCAATGAGATCGCTGTATTTGTACAGCAGGGTTCTGACAGCGTCAGCTGACACCTATTGCATTGGCTCAGTATGCAAGGACAGACCCACGTCCCCCTGGTAGATGACTTAGTGTCGTGAACAGGGACGTTTTACTTTTTACCTCGTGAGAAACGGAGGATAAATTTACAGTGCTGTCTAGAGTGGGAAAACCCTAAAAGTCAACTATTGGCAATAAGTTGTTTTCTTAGCCCAATGAAAATTGCGTACCACTTAAGAGCTGCTGTTTGTGTCTCATTTGCTAGCGTGGTGCTCCTTTAAGCTGTCGTTAATGTCTGAGTTCATAGCACAGACCTAGTTGCCAATATAAAAGATCCTCTAGATTGCCACCGAAGCTGCTCACGAGTGCCTTTCAAAAGATGACTGAGTCTGTTGCCTTTTTTTAAGTCAATCCAGATGTTCACCGTCGGTCTTGACAGTTTTATCCTCTGTCATAACCCCCGTGGATTATTTGTCTGCTACAGTGATGATATTGCCAGAACTCCATTCATAAAGGCTGCAGTTCTGTCATTCATTTTCCTCACAGAATGGCTTAAGCAAGCGGTAAGCTGAGTAATGATGACTCACGACTACATTAAAGTAATAGCTAAATGGTTCAAATATGTGGATTAAGTGGTTAAAATAAATGGCTAAATGTGCATGTATGGTAAAATAGCTATAATGGACTAAGTTGAAATAGCATAACATAATGGGTTAGTGTGGTTGAAGTTGTTAGCTAAATGTAAAGGGTTTGGCTAGCTAAAAGTAATGGCTATAGAGTTATAATAGTTAACAATCCAAATGCTTAGCTAAAAGTTATGTATAAATGGTTGAAATAAAATAACATAGAAAACATTGTTGCACCAATATCAACTTTATAGAGTTAAATAACCGCCAGTTGAAAATAATTTTGACGTAAGAGGAGGTATTTGAGTTCATGTGAGGGGTATAGCTAAACATTAGACACAAAACGTTAGGACCAGGTATTTTAGAGAATGTAATTCCCTGTTTTTAGGGAGAAATGAGCACACGCGTTTGCAATCTTCCCAAAAAGAAACCCCTTTTTGCAATGTAGCACTTTACCTGGATAAGCTACCTAGATTTACAGCACCTAGAGTAGAAGTTGCTCTCATCCCTTCGATGATGTGGTGGCTGTTTTTCAAGGTGATTGGGTAAGAGTGGCTTCCAGCAGGAAAATGTAGCATTTGAGGCCCACATCAATTTAAAAACTGCAATACGAATGTCTTAACCCTCCTAGGTTGCGGTGTGTAGTGTGCATGCGTGTGTCTATGTGAATGTGTGTAGCCCCCTGTATCAGGCCACCAAGCTGCTGTGTTAGCTAAAATAGCAGCCGACCCCACTGGCCTAAGCCTAAATGACTCTGTGGCGATAAAGTGGGTGGTTAGCAATGACACACTCAGGATATGTAATTAACTGGTGTGTGCGTGTGTGCATTTTTGTGTGTGTTACTCTTGCTCTGTAGCTTAACCAATTCAATCCTGCCAACTCAACAGTCGATTCATTCACACACACACACTGACGGGAAATGCTCTTATTGGCCTTTGTTGAATTACTTTAAGGTTAAATTCATAAACTCAAAGATTCAAAGAACCTTATCACTGTGTTCCTGTACAGTCACGTTAACCAGGGTTTAACAGTGTGTGGACCCATTGCATGTATGTGCATCTGTTAAAGTTTGTGTGCTCAGATGTGAGTGTTTGACTATATGCATGCTTGCTTGTGTTTAAGGGAGCGTTGGATCTTACCGGCTTTGATACAGTTGTGACTTGTCTGATGACAAACGACAGTTTAAAGAGTGCCGTCTTGCATCGCCTTTAGCACCATAAAAACTCACACTGTGACAATGTGCTACCTGGCAAGTTGCCTGTGTGTGTGTGTGTGTGTGTTAAAAAGAGAGAGCCACAGAAAGAATTGAGGCCAGTTATATACAGTCTATTGTTTAACCGTAAAGCATGCTGTACTGTGATTATTTTTGTTTTGTATCTTTATTATTTTTTTTTGTTTAAGGTTCATTTAAAGGTCCCATGACATGGTGCTCCTTGGATGCTTTCATATAGGCCTTAGTGGTCCCCTAATACTGCATCTGAAGTCTCTTTACCAAAATTCAGCCTTGGTGCAGAATTACAACCGCTAGAGCCAGTCCCACAATGAGCTTTCCTTAGTATTTGCTAAAGAAGTGGGGTGGGGAGATGGGGGTGTGAATGACCAACTGCCACTTTGCTCGTTTGAAAGCCATGATGTCTCTCTCTCTCATGGATGAGCCAAATTCTCTAGGCAGGCAAAGCAGAGAAGGGGGAGGTAACCTTGCCCCTTATGACCTCATAAGGAGCAAGACTCCAGATTGGCCCATCTGAGCTTTCATTTCCTCAAAGGCAGAGCAGAATACCCAGGGATACCTATCGCCATCTCTAGCCACTGAGGGACCATAGGCAGGCTGGGGGAACGCGTATTAATGTAAAAAACTCAGAAAGTGAAATTTGATATGCCATGGGACCTTTAAGTATGGTGTGATTATGCAACTTAAGGTTGAATTTTGTGTTGCCTTTCCAATATTTAGTTTTGCAGAACAGCTGAGCTTTTATTGAGAGTTGTAGGTGTTACCCCACTGCAGTGCATTCTGGCTCAGATGACCACTGGAAGTGTTTTAGAAGTGGAGCTACTTTTCACTTTTCAGCCGCAACATTCTAATTACCGTGTGTCTTCTTGCCTTGTTATTGTTTGTGTTTCACAATACATATTTTATACATGATTACAGCACTATGTGATTTATGTAGTAAAAATACATGTAGGCCACCTGTGGCTCTATCTTACTTATTTTAATGACTGTATGCAGCACACCATTTTATCTAACCTTAATTGTGTACATTAGTGGAAAGAAAGCCATAGCTTTCATTCTCCTGCTTCACACACTTCAGGGTATACAATGTATTATTCATTTTGATAATCATGTGTACTGTCAATTCATATAGGCACTTACATAGGTATATTTACAGGTGAATTTCATGCTTTAGTGACGCAAGCTAGATTAGCAAAAGTAGAGCCGGCACGTAAAGATAGCATATAATCAGAACAGACCCTAACAGGTATGTGTCTTCTGTTGAGAAAAGTATCCACCTGCATGTTGGTTGCGTCTGCAACTTTGGCCTGGAGAGGTCTTTAACTTGGGGCAGGTCTTACTCGAATCTCTGCTGGTGCGACATTACTGTAATCCACCTGTTTGCTTTTGCTTTCTGTCTTGAATGAAGCCAAACCAACCCAAGTTCTTTATTTCAACATAAAAAATTTACATATGAAAAAAACGTCCGGCCCTGAATATCTGGACATAGTCCGGAGTTGTCCTTTTTCACACAAGCCTGTCTATGCCCCCCCCCCCCCCCCCCCCCCCCCCCCCCCCCCCCCCCCCCCCCCCCCCCCTACCCCTCCTCTCCTGTCATGGGACCTTTAGAATTCACGTGGAGGACCGCACATTCTCTTGTCAAGTTTGTCTTCTCACTCTCATCTTCTTTGGGTAATGTGTTGAGGGTTGCAGTGCATGTGTGCATGTAATGCTCAATGAAATGTTGGCTATGTAGCCAGCGCACACAGGGTGACTCTTAGATTATTTGCCATCATCAGTTAAGGACATTTTACCCCTCAATTGTTTAGAGAAATGCGTGTCCTTCTGCCAAAGCTGACAAACTGCAGACGAGTTAGGCCAAAGCACACCAAAGCAGCCAGCAGGTGAGGAGGTCTGTGCTGTGTGCTTATTTGATCTGAGCTGCGTTAGATGGTTGACTGCTTTAGTTTTCCCATGGGGAAAAACATGCAAGCAGAAAATACAAATCAACAACAGCTGTCGACAGCAAACACACAAACTGCTCTTTGACTGTCGGTATTTGTATTCAAATCCAGATGTTTTAACAGCCAGTTTACTTTTCTACCAGGCTAGTGGAGCCATTAGAGGCAAGCGAGCAGCTTCGTGAGACAGTATGTGGTTATCAAGTTAACATTCCTTCACATATTCCCGCTCCACTGTGAAGTAAATATAGACTAAAGATAACTTATCTACAGCAGCCTTCAAAAGGCTGAGCAAAACTCTTTTTTTGTAGCGTGTGTCAGGGGCCGATGTGGGTTGAGTGCCGATTTGAGTCGCACATGCGTCTCTTTGCGACAAGTAAAGATGTGAGTTGCGCATGCGTCACTTTGCGAGAAGTAGCATACAAGATGCTTACAAGAGACTTCTGTAATGTCAATACATTAAAATTAGACCTACTTAACGAAGTTCACTCACTGCTTGCTACAAGCTAGCAATCAAACACAACAAAGGCTGTCACTGGAATGGCGTTTAGAGCTAACGTTAGCAATAAAACAATCGAGAGCTAACACAATAGATAGCTAACACAATAGATGGCTAAAACGTTTCTTATATGATTTCCATCTTATGTTATTGTTTGTAATGAGAAAAGTTTATTATTTATTGGATTTCACAAACTTTACTTAGATAATTGTAGTAGTGTAATTCCATTGTGCCAGACTAGACTCCAAATGACACTCTCCTCTCCAGCTATTTCTGCTCTTTTCTTACCTTGCTTCCTACTCCTCATTTCATTCCCCCCCAGCCTTTGGAGAGCTTGTTACTCTAGCTGCCTTGTTAGCAGTACTGAATAAAGTGATTAATCTCCTTTTGAATTTCATAGAAACGTTTAACTGCTTGCATTTCATTTTGTTGTAGAGAGTTTTACAATTAATTTATTGTAACATAACATGGTTATACATTGTAGAGAACAGTATTTTAGGATAGATAAGACTTAAATTAAATATAGTGGTTGGACGTGGCAAGAACAGAATAGCACAGTATGACCAGCTAAATGGTGAGTGTGGCTTAGCACATGTTAGCCTCGTGGCCAAGGTTCATGGAGTGTTTGTCCTTGTGCTGGAGTCAGCTATTTAAAGTTCTTCTGTCCAGTGGACGACACACTGCACTCCGTTTAGAGCCCAACGGCACTGACCATTTTCCTTCAGCCAGTTCTTAAAAAAGGGGGGAAAATACCTTGCAGGACTTTTAGGGGGCTGACAACAAACAGGTTCATTAACTCAAAAAAGAGTTTCTGAGTCTTGAAACTGCAGTAGATGTACATTTTCTGTAAACCGTACATCTACTTAAAACTCAGATGCAACTTTTTGTTATAAAAGCTTTGAATCCCAGTTTCTCTGGTCTAACGCTAAGAGCGTGTCGCCTGATTTGGTACACTATCATTGTTGCCTATTGTCACAGTATTACTGTTTGACATGTCACCTGCCAAGCAAACACAAACGCTGTATTTAATAGCCAGCTAGCTTCTCACGCTCTCTCTCCTAACATTTGAAAGCTAGCTACCTAGCCTAGTTAGCTTGTCAGAATAGATTCTGCTCTGTTTAATTTTGTCATGTTTCTAGCATTTTCTCACAGGGAGAAGGTAGTTACCTTAAGTAAAATTGTGGTAGTGTAGCAGCTGTGACATTACTGTTGATATATGTTAACTTACACATCCATCAAAGGGACAACTTAACATTACAGGATTTGTAGCAAAAAGGCAGTGCGGCAAAATGGCTGCAATGCTAGAATTGCTGCCATTTTCATTTAAATAAATGCCTAAATTAACACTACAACAAACAAACAATCAAGTTATCTAATTTAAAGGAGTTTGTTTTTGTATCTTGCTTTTCAGTAGACCACTACCAATATGTAACATGATATAAAAAAATAGCAATTTTAAGCCATAAGGATATAACTCATACAGTAAATGGATCAAAGTCAAATAAGAGGTGTTCCTGTTCTTTCCATTTTGCTGACATTGCCTAATGCAACAGCTCAGACTTTTTTAATCATTGACAAAACTGTGGGCAACAATTCAGACGTCTGAAAGCACAGTCGGAACAGTGAAGTCAGTCAGTAATTGCCTTCAGCACCCATACCACTGAAGCCATATTTTATATTGTTAAGTTTGATTTGTTGAATTTGTTCCACCTCAGTTATTTCTTTAGTATATGGGAATACTCTGTAGCGCTGGCTCACTTGAATTGAAACTGCGAAAATTATATTTCTCATTTAAAAAATGTATTGTGAGACTGACTTCAGAAAGGAACATTGCTGATTAAATGTGAACTTATGTGTTATTACTTTTAAACACTCTCTTGTCAATTTTTTTACTAAACTCAGAAGCCAAAGGAAATCTGTCCTCCAGTGTGTTGACAGGTGTATCTCTATAAATATAAATATAAATAGGACTGGAAGGGAATGCATTCACTTCAAAATACCGCCACACTAATTTTTAATTTGGGTGGCTGTAATGTCAAAATAAATCCTTTGTGATACCTTGTTGGTACAGTATGTCTCATCCACTTTATTACAGTGGAACAAGCTTTACTCAGACAAATCTGGCAGCAGAGGATAAAACCTCAAGATTTGTTATGAGTGTGAGGCAGCTACTTGACTGCTGTGTAGTGCAAACATTTTGGAACTGTTGGGCTAAAAGTGCTGCATCTAGTCTGACACTTGATTTCTCAACAGATTGCATACATTTCCAATGCTAATCTCCCGGTCTGACAGCTGCAATGGGGCCTTGAATTATGTTTGAGTTATGTTAATGTGAGTCTGTTTTAATCCTTCCCTAGATCACTTTTTTAGAACGGTACCCAGATCAGATTCCGAGTCCAGACAGATATCTGTGACACTAAATTGTCCCGGGCTTTTCCCACAATTAAAATAATAATCTATTATTATGGGCTATTTGTTTTCAGCGCTCACACAGATGTTTATCATGTCCAGTCCCACTCAATATTACTTAACCCAGTATAGAAGCACACAAAGAACCACACGTCTGAATTTAATACTGATCTGTCTGTATGTGTTAATCAATGTGTCAAAGGGCTGGCGCTATGACACTTGCGGTTCTTTCCAACAGAACTTGTCAGTGCGGTTATTGGTTCACTGTCATGCCATAGGAAAAAGATGTTTTTCTCTAAAAGGTTTTGCACTTCCTTTGTATTGTACCTGGCAACAGAACTGCTGCGTTCTACTCACACTGCAGGATTACACATTTTCAGTCATGCGCAGTGGAAATGCAGATACAAAACATCGGGGTTGACATCACGTCATATTCAATATCTCAAGATCATTACAGTGGAGAGGCATACTTTTAGTTTTGCATAGAAGTAAAGTAATGCACCATTTCATCACGGTCTTCCTTGCGATTTTAGGCCTATCGGAAGCTTTTTAATCGAACCTGAAACTTCCATGCTTTGTACCATAAATCCCCCTTCCACTCAAACCCTTTTATGCATCCATAATAACAAATTAATAAATCAAGTTACGTCAAGTTTGATATCTGACCATCTGTTCAAGCTAGCGTGGATCTAATTGTTTAGCAATATACGCCTTGTGTTTTTTATTTATAATATTAATTCTACAGCTTAATAAACCATATATTTTCGTGTGGACTGTCCATGGTGCTGAAATGTGTGCTCGTGGGTGTGCTAAGCGATGAAATAATTTGGTCCCATCCTGATAAAACACCTATGTACGTGCATATAAGCATGTGCATGTTGTGTACACTTCAGGGTTAATTTGGTCACCATACTTTTAAAGCATGCTAGCAACGTCGCTCTAGGGATGGTTGGTCGATCCGCCACTTTAGTCCAGACTGAAATGTCTCAACAACTACTGGATGGATTGCCATAACATGTGTCCAATATTTTGGTTTACATGACAAACGACCATTAACCCTTAGCTTTACTTTGTGCTTATTAGCAAATGTTAGCATGCATACAGGCAAATCTCAGCTGGTGAACATGCTAAACATTATACCTGCTTTACATCAGCGTGTTAGAATTGTCATTGTTAGGATTTCAATTTTAACATTTAGCTCAATGTGCTTAATCTGCTAGCAGGGCTGTAGATTCTGAGGGCCCTATGCGTGAAGCGCATGGCACAGCTGCGTTTAGGGCGCCTCCAAATCCATGTTTATTAGTTTGACGGCAGAAAAAACGGTCCGTGCGCCGGGTGCATGGTTGAAAAGGGTTGTACTTAGTGATTCATAGGTGTGTTTTGAGCATAACATGCAATACACCAATCCAAGTCATCTCCCATTTCCTTTAAAAGCCAGGGGCATTTGTACCTTGGCGCATTGCTATTATGATGGAGGTTTTGCACCGCCATATTTTTAAGCGTAATCTTTTGCTTGTTTTGTGAGCTGATGCACTTCCCTGTGTGTGTGTGTGTGTGTGTGTGTGTGTGTGTGTGTGTGTGTGTGTGTGTGTGTGTGTGTGTGCGTAACCAGCATAGTGTGCACACACTGAATAAGCCTTGGGCACATTTGACTAATGTACTTTTAAAATAATAATGAAATGCTGCACTATTGATTGTTTTTTGTTGGTCAATGGCGCGACCAGTTCCCACTGCCTCAAGATACACCATACACCACAAATTCACCAGATCGCACATCCCTGTAAGACTAACTCGCCCATGGGCGCAGGTGCACTTGCTATTTAAATGGCGTGGGCGCTGGATGGTCTTAAAATAGCAAAGGCACTTGCATCAGGCTTTGTGTCGACATCTTTATTCTCACACATTCATTCTGTTTTTCGAGGCACAGCTCCTACTTGAAAATTAACAACAGCTGCTTAAGTTAGGAGTCAACTTTGCACACATGTTTTGATGTGAAGAACTTAGTCAGCTGTGACAAAGGAGCACTAATTCAGACGTGTACTTTTCTGTTTCAATATTATTTCAGTGTTTTTCTAAATGACATGGAATGTGGGTTATTGACTGAATTGATTGGTTTCTCAAGCGTGAACGCCTTGTGTTTGAACGCCATCATGTCTGGCTAATTAGAGAGAACTAATGTGTTTTTCATCATTCTCTTGAAGCTTTCTCTGCTTGACGCAACACTTCTAAATGAAAAAACAAAATGGAGTTGTTGCTCTCACCTGGTTGTCAGTGGAGACGCTGGGCAGCGGCCGTTAGAGTTCCGTAAGAGCAACTCGTTAAAAAACACATCAGATAATAGAGAAGAGAGGAATCAAAGCACTTTTAGGGCCAGAAACGAGCAGAAACACGTGATGACGGCACACAAAGTTCTCTACCTCCTTGTAGTGTACTGTGTTCACACAAACACACACATTACACAACTCACAAACACTGCAGCACACACATCGCTCTATATTCACCTTTGTGTTACATACACATTCTACACTCTCTCTATATAACACGTGGGCGTAAAAATGGCTGGGAACAAAGAGAAAAGATTGCACTGGAGGCGGCTTCAGCCAGTTATACTGGAACCTGGAGTGTCGGAGCCATTCAACGGTCTACTTTTTTTTTCTGGGTGCCCACCTGATGGCCACATTCTGCCAATGAATGAATTCCACTGGAATTTCATGTGACCAAAAAAAATATTGATTGATTGAATGAAAATATATCTGTATGTCCCGGAACAGAACGCATGGGCATCGGTTCTTTGTTTGTTATCCATTTTACATTAGGTCACAGTAAAGGTTCTATTATTTGTCTCCACCCCATCTACGCTGTGCCTTCTCTGTCCTTCTGTATCCACTTTTTCTCCTGAACATATGGACTTCCTTTTGTTATGAGGTTCTGTTTAGTTTTTCTCCTTTTTGCTTTAAGTACAGTACTGTCCGAGGATCAGCAAAGATCAGATGTGTTTGGATATCTTCAGTCTTCAAACCTAAGTCCGCAAAACAGGGAGTTGATTTAACACCAAATGTCTTTTCAGGAGACATCTTCCCGCTTCCTTTTCGGCCACTTTGTTGGACTCCCCCACAGAATTACTTTGATTTCCATTCTCTTTTTTTGTGGGGATCCTCTTAGGCTACATCCACACTACTACGTTTTCGTTATAAAGGTCTTATCTGATTTAAGGGTCTTATCAGTCACGATGTGTTCTATCACGTGACCCTTTCCCAACAAACGTCAGCCTTAACTACCAGTGGTTAATTCAACACAGATAATAAATTACAGCCGTTTCTCACCTTGTTTTTGATGCTAGCCAGTACTTCCACATGTGCCTGAGACTAGCTATCTTTTCAGCGATTTGTGACATTTTCCCGTGTCCAGCAGCGTTATCAGCCTTACTGGCACGCACATGAACGTGAGTGTACATAAATTGTCCGTAATGCGAGTTTTTTCAGGCATGTTAGTATGGAAACGTTTTTTAAAAGCTGTTTTAAAATGAAAACGTAGCAGTATGGATGTAGCCTTAGTGGACCGCTTCATTTCTCAGCATCCACTCCTCTTCCACCGGTCAGAGGGCCTTCCTTCATTCGTCAGTATCCTGCTTCCAGTTTCTTCAGAAGTTGGTGCTGTTTAATCTTCTGCACAGACCACGTGTTAATTTGATCTCTTTAAAACCTTGGCATACATTGTAAAATGGAAGAAAGTGATGTAAAAGCTGCCGGCTGCCGTCCTCTGACCTGATATAGATCTTTGTAGTGGATGTTTTTGTCCGCTTATGGTCAGCCTGGCCACAGTACCTTTTAACGTGCTTTACCAGAGGATCCTCCTTAACACCTTGACAGTACTGACAAAGAGAATATTTGCAAACCGTGAACACCTGTCTGTTTTTGTGTCTCTGTTGTGTTGGGAAAACGATTTGCAACAACGCAACATTAAGTTTAACATTCAGGGTTTGTAGTGTGGTTTCATGAATATTCAAACTTCAGTTTTGAGATTTTGAACCACATAAAGAAAACACATACATGCTTTATCAACTCAAATGTTCTACCTTAATAAGAAACCCTTTTTTGTAAAATACATTTTCCACCATTTAACTTCCTCCAAACACATACATACACTAATAATATTTAAAAAGAAATAGTTTTATAACTGCTAGCAATGATTCAAATGTGCTCAATGTTTAATGGGGGCTTTTACTACTGACATTAAGACCACAGTCCCCTTTTACCCTGTTAACTATTACTACCAATATTCAAGACCAATAATTGCTTTTTAAGCCTCTGTTACATTAATGCCTGAGATTTAGTGTGACTAAGCACAGCACTGCAGTCCCCTTCACCAAAAATTGCATCCACCACTAATACTAAGCAGATAGTTATTTAAAATAACACAAAAATATTACAAATTCACCATCAACGTAACTTAAAACACTGTTTTTTGTACACCTTTTACCCTTCTCTCTCTTCTTTAGAAATGTATAGTGCACTAATAAAACCTTGTGCTCTTCTTTTTAGTTTTATGTCTTTATCTGAGCATTAGAGACGACTGACAGTCAGCAGTCTGGCTTTCATAAGACCTGCTGGGTAATCCTTGGAGGACTTTCCCTTCATGTTGGGGTGCTGCAGGAGGGAAAATTGAGGAATCGTCTCACAAACCACATCAGTGCCATGAGTGGTTTGGTCACAGGCCAGTACAGAAATACACACTTTTACAACTTTTTTTTACTTTTGTCAGCCAAAACATAGGTGAAAGAAATGTCCCTTTTTTTATGCAGGAGGCTTGAATCCACCAGATGAATCTGAGCCTTGTGATCTGGCAGCTGAGTGGGAAAACTAAAGGCTAGGGCCTGTCTCAGGAACATTTCTTTGATTTGAGACAAACCAGGAAGGCTCCTTTAAAGCAACTCTAAAGAACTTTTCCGCTTCGGTCCCCCTACAGGTTAGAATTGTCCATTACCGCTGGCGTAATGTCTCACTATATGTCTCATTCGAACTACAGATCCGCTACCTGATCTGGAAAACTTGCATAATTCATGGTCAAAAAACCTCATTTATATCAAATTATACATAGGTTTTTAGTTAAAAAAGGCAGACATTATTAATTTTTTTAAGATCAGAGGATGTTGAGTGGATCACAGATGGGTACATGTCAACGTTTAGTCCGGATACTGTTTTGAAACCATTAAAAAAATAATTGAAATGCAATAAGATTAAATAAAACACCCCAAAAATTCAATGAAAGTAATCATTAATTGTACCTGAAGAATGTTGTATGGAATCATCCATGTTATATGTGGCCAATTTGGTTGAAAGAAATCCATATTTCTGAAATAAAACACTTTGAAATGGGTCAATGTGACCCAATGCAGTCTTGGATTCCACAAAATGTAATGATCTTCTAAAAATCTAATAATCTTAATAATCAGTACACCTGGTCTGAGATCCGTGCACCCTCTTGTCAACAGTGGAAGCATAAAAATGCCACCTTTTAGACATAGACAGGCAGTTTAAGCCTCATTTCATCCATTCATAAGGAGTGGAACTCAAGGGTTGGCTGAAGTGGGTCATCATCAGGGCTTGACCAATAGCAAAGACCATTAGATGGCTCATGGAACTGCAGTTGCTCTATGTAGAAGGATCAGTCCCAATATTCTTGGGCGTTGCGAAGCGCCGGACGGAGCAACAGTGCCATGCAAAATAGCCTTGGGAAGAAACTCGTCTTGATGGCAAATTTTACGTCTAAAAGTTGTTTTAGTTGTGCAACAAAAAACTCAGATGGGACAGACAGCTGTCTGGATTCCCCTGGCAGAAACCTGAGGAGCAGTTAACCATAGTCCTCAGAAATCTATCCGGAGTTACGGAGGTGAAAGTGAGACTAAGCAATTACACACAAAGAGTTTCATGACTATAACAAAGATAGCATTTAAGGACTGATTTCTTTTCTAATCCCAGAATTATAAGTATATTTTATTTTATATAGTCTAATTTTGGGGGCAAAAATATTGCAGTGCTCATTCCATTAGGCGTATGGGCCAGTCCACTGATTTGGTAGCTGTTATAGGCCTTTAGCATTAAGAGAGATAAAAGATATTTTTAGAATATAGCAGGGGGGGATTTGACATTTCTATATGTCAGAGGGAGGATCCAAAAAAAGATATTAAAAACGCTAAGGAGGGCTGTGTTCTTTTCCCTCGAAATCTTTCATGCAGTCCCTCAAATTAAATTTTTTTGTAATAAGAGGTTGCTGCTTAAAACAATGCAATTTTAAGTCTGATGCATTTTCTTTTAGCCTTATACAGTTCATGTACATAGATTCCCCCCCACGTTGCAACTGAGCCAAATAAACATGTTCTTTGTCTCGCCACAAATTCCCACTTACCTTTTTGTTTGCCCTTTCCGCTGAGAACATGACAGGATTTTGCCTGAAGTATAACAACACTATGTGCTGGAATGTAACCTGCTGTTACCGGAGAGTAACTCCACCACCAGCGCAAAGCCTTTAATAGAACCCGTAGCTTGTTTGACACTGGGCAATCTATCATCCCTCCGTGTTTCAACACTAGTTTTTGACACAGAAATATTTCCTATAAAACAGAAGAGAAAATTCTGAAGAAGAAGGAAAAAAAAAAAGATTCTGCACAGAAAATCCTTTTGAGTATAAATCATAGAGTGTGTTTTTTATGCAACGACTCAGCATACTTAATGTAAAATAAATCAGTACAAATAAGGCCTGGCGGATGAACACATGGGTGTGCATTGTAAGTATCAAATCTGCTCCAAGAAGATTACATCCAACACCCAACAATGGATTTGAACATGTACTAGAACTCATGCGAAAGCCATCTCCTCTGTTCTTGGTAGGGGGTCGTATGAATGTTGCATACGGAATCATGGTGGATTAACATTTCAGTGAGCTGTGTAAATTGTGGATGACTGGAGGGAGGAGAAGGTGGGAGCAGGGAGGAGATTGTGGGAGGAAGTTCGGCAGATTTCAACACCACCGGCAGCCTCCTGCTGAGATACTGCCTGTTTAATTTCAGGCTCTAAACACTCAAAACAAAACAAAAAATGAGCGGAGAAGAGAGAAAAGGGACAGATGAAGTGATACAGACAGAGTGAGAGAAATAAGTAGGAGGGTGAAGATGAAGGAATACGTGCTGATAGAGAAGACAGCGTAGAGTGAGGACAGAGTATTAGAGAGGGGTGGTTCTAGAGTCAGAGAGAGAGAGAGCAAAGGGTAACAAACAAGATTTCACAGCACCTTCTTTCCGCAAGTGTGCAGCACTCATCCCACCAGATTAACACTATTCATTTGTGCCGTAGATTTCCACACTTCAGAGGCCGATTTGTTCAGGCACCCCGCTGTGTTGTACAAAAGTTTGGCCGATCCATCCCCTGCCTCAGTTACCGTTCACTTACTGAAAGATGAACATTCTTATTCTTATTTCTTATATGAAGAGACAACGTGGCCAGTTATATAGCCATGACCTTATTTTCCTCTTGATTTCACACCATATCTGTGATGGTGTTGGAGAGGGCGTTCTGTTGGTGCCTCTCGTGTCATTTTGGAATCCAGTGATCCAAGTCTGTTAGAGGCATGTTTAAATGGAGCTCACGCACAGCCACAGAAACACATGAGCCAGGGGTACTTGACTTCACAGAGCATAGCAAATCACACACTGAGCTAGACTTTTTTTTCTGTGGAAGGAAATCTAGCAGATGGGATGTTTGACCAATCATGAAGGAACGTTTGCAGTATAGAAGCATTTAACATTTACCTGAAAATACAATTGGTGTTTCTATTTCCACTGGAGTGATAGTATGTCTGAGAATTATGAACAGTTCAGCCAAGAGTAATTGTTTTCCATTGATTTATTTGATCTTTCTGGGGGATTCTTACATGATTTAGAAATAAAAAACAAATATTCTGTAGAAAGCTAATATGACAGAAACAGCTTAAACTATAATTGTGTATAGTGTATACTGTACCTAGGTATAGTTGCACTCTCCAGTATTTTTCATAAAACATGTTTGGGAAAATTCAATAAGTTGTAAGTGTATGAGTCCATTCATAAAATGATGCACTGTGCTTAATGAAAAAACAGAACTATTTTGGTGAAATTAGCCAAATTACAAGAAAGAAATGTACTTAATTAAGTTCATTACATTAAGCATATTTCAAGTATGACTTAATTATTGTTGGAGTTGAAGTGGTTTATTGTTCAAGGCATGTGGTTTTACACTTTAATATGAATTAAAAGGTAGACTTAAAACCAGGATGTGGTTGCGTTATTAAGAATGTAACACTCAAAAACTCAGCTTAGGACTGTGTTGGTGAGGTGTGGTTAGATGTAATTGACAGTGGCTTTGCAACGTATACCCAAATAACCACATCATTGACAACATATTGTGATGCAAATGTTTGCAGTTGAATGGTGGTCGTCTTCCTTCCCCAAGAAAAACCACCATTTCAACTTTTTGCCGGCGAGTGAATTCCTTCACGGCACTGCACGTGTATGCCCATTCAAGAACCGGCTAGCAAGGTAGCGATGGATTTTTCCACACTATCGCCATAGCTAGTAAAAGTAGCAGAAAGCTAGGAAAACATTTTCGGAGGAACAGAAAAAGAGGAAACGGCAGACTAACACAAGTAGACATAGGAGCTGCCAAGTAGTGGAGGAAGTTCTATAGAAAAACCTGCGAGCAAAAAGCTATAACAGTCAATTACAGTACCTACTTACTTTGTTATTGTCCTCTTTTGCAGAGTTCCGGCCAGGTTTCCGGCTCCCTACCGAGTTTCCGTCTCAGTGCTGAAATTAAAATTACATATTCTGGCCTCAAACCCGGCTTTCAAGAATAAACCCATCTTTCATGCTCACTCTCTTTTCTTACTGTTGTTCTTGTGCTCCTGGCTGGGTAGGACTCATGCTCTGCAGATGGCTTGTGGGTGTATGAATGTAAATGTGTGTGTGATACCTGTGCTTGGGGTACCATATGAAGCAAAAAAAGGGAGCGGTACAGAGAAAGTACTGGGAGAAAGAAATGGGATAAGAAGAAATGACAGTAGCTCAAACATATGATACCAGTTGCCATGGCAGTGGAGTCAAGCCAGCATTTCCGACAGCAAGTCCATTATAATAGAGAATTTTGCTAATATACTATTGGACAGGAGTGTCATGCACAAGTATTAGCCTGGTGTTTGCTGAAGCCTTGTTGTGTCAGAGCGCTGCTGTGTGCTGAACACAGGTTCTGTCAAAACGTTCTAATTCTCTGCCAGTGTTTCTGTGGTTAGCAAGAGTGTCGAACTATCTCATCTCTGCAAAGGAGAAGTGCTCACTAACACAGACTTAGACAGATTTGTGAACAATATTTGAGGGAAAAAAGCCTTTTGTATGCATAGGAAAAAGTCTTAAAACTGAGTTCTGCTCATGAAAAATGGGGGCAAAAACAAAAGTTTATAAAGTTGTTCAGTATATGTACATACAATTCAGACAGACAGTAATAGAAAAAATATAATGTGGTTTTCTAGTAGAAAGCCAAAATACAATTACGAACCTGAAAAGGAGCATAAAATGGGGCCTTTAATGAGTGGTAATTTAGTTGCGTATGTTTTTTTTTCTGTGACAAATAATTTGCGTATTGTATATAGACTCAAACAAAAACACCATTCCGACTACAAAATCTGCATACTACTATCAAAAGAAAGGAGAAAATATTTAATAAAATTTAAAAAAACTAGATGCAACAACCCCACACCACCCACCTGCTTTTTTTTTTGAAAAGCAAAGCAAAAATCTATAGTCTTCTGACAAAAGAATGGATGAAAGTTGTGTGCATACATTTCAATTTTATGCTGTATTGCAATTATTGCTACATTTGTGTAAATGATAATTATTACACATCCTCAAAGACACTTCTTTGTATTACACATGCCAACAGCCTAAGAGATCACAATGGCCTAACATTGTCTTTCGAGATCTTTGTGGTGTCCCTTTCTTTCTTTCGTAACATTTACCAAACCAGATGCTTCCCATTCAGTCAATAGTTAACAGTAACAAAGCAGCTGCAGAAAGAGAAGTTCCTTTGTAATCTCAAACTCCCTCCAGTTACGTCGTTCACTGTTCTGTTTTCCTTTGTCTCTTTCTTTTATTTACACATTGACCATTTTTTGTCTCTGCCTTAGATGTCCCTGCGCCTTCCAGCTCTCTCTGCTTTGTGTTCATTTCTGCCTAGAATCTGCACCGAAGCAACTTCATCCACAAAGAGCTTGAAAAGGCATCTTGAAAAGGCTTGGCTTGGCAGCAGCGGACGGAAAACAAATTAGGAGTTCACAACTTCAAACGGAGCCTCACCAAGGCAACCCCTGCTCCTCTGCCAAGGGTTTGCCTTGCTCGCTCTGAGACAACCCGTGAGAAGAGTTTTAATAAGCACAAGCTTCATCTGAAGTCCTTTTGCTGTTATAAAGAGGGATAGTATGGCTTCATTTATAATCTCCCTTTCATTTGAATATGGATTTGTTGCCTTCTCAGACACTGTCCTTGGAAACTACTGTTAATTCTGAGCTAAGTCTAACATGGTGCGCCACAACTGACGGCAGATTACAGTCTTATTACACCTTAGTCCAATCTCTACTGCACCAAAAATAAGCAGAAAAGTTTGCCGACTGGTCTGGCGTGATATTCTGGAGTAGACATAGATAGAAAAAGATGCTCCAAGTTTCTCACCCAAGTCTCTACAGCATTCTGAAGCCAAGAGCTTTACTTACTGAAGAAATCTGCCTGAGAAATGTCAGCAATTACACCCATCAGCTGTCTGCCTTTTCCCTTGTTTACCTCTGAGACTATAGTTCGCTCTTATTGATCTGCAGTGTGTAAAAGGTCACAGGATTGAAGATGACAGCAGCCGCAGTAACCATGGAGACTCCTTCTCTTTGTGTCTGGGGCTGAGCGCAGTATCAGTCCAAGGATACAACTTTGATGCTCGTTGCTTTATTGCTCTAAAGGTGAGCGAGTTCCACCCTCCTTTCTGTCGGCGATATGCCCCGACTTAAATACAAACGGATGGACGCAGGATAAAGACGCTAACTCTCAGCGACACGTACACACAAGCAGCTTAAAGTCCAACCACCCGATCATTCATTTATTGATTTAAGCCCTTTGGGGACCTTGATGTATGTTTGCTGATAGCGGGGAGATTATTTTACAATCTCTCTGGGTTTCAACTTGGATCTGATAAGATCTGATTCAGATGCTGTTACATTAAATTTGAAATGCAGCTAAAATATGATAAATGCGTGGCACTCAAACCCACAAGGTTAATGCTGGGAGTCCACAGGCAGCTGAAATAACCGAGCAATTCACCCCCTGTGAGAACAGCGGCTTGAGTGAAGTCGGACTGATGTTCACCCCCGATGTTCTCTCCCCGCTCGACTTTGAAAGAGCAGTGGCCAAGAGAGGGCAGACATGCAAATGTGTCTCCAATATACTCACCTGTGTATACACACGTTATATTTAAAATTCCAGGCAACTCAAATGATCGTGATTTTCCTACAGCCTACGTTGTCTCTGTATGACCACAGGCATGTTAACAGCTAGCTTGGCGAGCAGGTGGTATTCCTGCTGATTTTGTTTGTCTGTTTTAGTATTTGTAGTGTATTTGTTGTATTGTAGTTATTCTCGGTTCCTAAGGAGTGGCAGACTGGGGTGGTGGTTCCCCTCTTCAAAAAGGGGGACCAGAGGGTGTGTGCCAATTACAGGGGT
>NC_048429.1:12750545-12815935 GCF_013103735.1 Etheostoma cragini | reverse complement strand
TCCAACCTGGCCTGGGAACGCCTCGGGATCCCCCAGTCGGAGCTGGTTGATGTGGCTCGGGAAAGGGAAGTTTGGGGAGCTGCTGCCCCCGCGACCCGACTGGATAAGCGGATGAAGATGGATGGATGGATGGATAGTTATTCTCTAGTTTTTATGACCTTTATGGCGGATGTGAGCACTGTAATTTCCATTTTTATGGATGATATAAACTTGACTTGACTTGACCAGTAGTAGCATTGTAGTACTGTTATTATTGTAGCAATGACAACCTAGCTGGTTGCTAGCAATACATTATTTGAACTAAACTAAACACAAATTTTAAAGTGGCAAAGTGTGTGACTGGATAGATACAGACATAAAACACCAGCTACAAATTGTCTACAAAATGTGTACACTGTTTGCATCATTTTGTGGTGACACAGTTGCAATTGATAAAAGCTGCCTGTTGAAACCCAGCATAAGATTATGGGATGGATAACGCAAGAAGAGGAAGATTAAATGCCACACTCCCAATATGGAATTATTGACTAAATGTATAGCAGGAGTAGAACATTAAGCCCCACTTACACTTCTTATTTAATTATAATTTTAAGCCCTCAGTACTGTGTTCTGCGAGGCAGACAAACATTTAAAAAATCGTGCAATGTGCTGTGCATCTCTTATATTTCTCTGTTCTGGTGGCATTGCCACTTTTCTACAGTGTTGTCTGTCTGGTTCCCCCCTGAAGGGCCACCCTGTCCATTTTTCTTTGCTGTTTTGAACAACTTGGTAGTTTAGTCTTTTAAATTAATTTGAAATACTAAGGGAATAATAACTACAAAATGCTTAATTTTGGAATTAATTTAGTTTGACAGAAAAGTGGTTACATAAGTTGCAGACTACTTTTGACATAGATCTGAGTCCTATTTTGAATCCGTGCTGACAGGAGAGTTGGCTCCACTGTGCTGCAGTCTACAGGCTAAGCAACATCTTGTTTATTGATAAAGTTATACACGTGGTGTACGCTCTCCTCTGTAATAAAGCGATGTTGGTTTTGTTACCCTTTGGCAGATTACTGTGTGGAGCACCGCCTTGCATGGCTTCTTGTTTCTCGGTGGTAAACTAGTATTAAAGGCCAGTAACACAGGGCGGGCTGGTTGTGGTTATCCTGATGTGGGTGTGTTAGACCTGGGCGATATAGAAAAAAAATCAAATAGTACGTGATGTTGAAGTGTTGACTATTGGTGCTTTCACAAATTGTTAACACAATGAGATATTTGATAAATAATCACCTATAATGTGGATACAATTACTAAGTGGGTACATGCAAATAAAGTATCAGCTAGTCTGGTAAGTTCAAAAAATTACGTCACTTTACCATCATGCAGCCCTTAAAACCAGGAAAGACGACACTTCCCTTCCCAATCACAATATTACGCTATCCAAAATTTAATACGATGTCTAACCTCACATATAAATGTCGATGGTGTTTTATAAATATTCTGCCTACTCTGATCAGCTTTGGCTGCTGCAACAACACTTGCGACTGGCGGACAAATGTCTGAATGTCAGACTGACGGTCCCCATCATATGATCATGACAAAATCACCATCAACTCACTTTAGTATAGCTGCAAAAAGAACATGTTATTTTTTCATGATATGATGAATAAAAAATCATGTTGGGAAAGCAAAATCATACATTAAGTTACTATGGATATTTAAAGATTGATATTTAAAATTACATGCTAGAATTTAATAATTTAAGTGGTCCTGTATTTTCATCTTATTTTAAATTATTAAACGGAACCACATGTTCTTAGTCCAGACAGAGACATGACAGGAATATTATTGTAATATTACAGGGGGTTTGAAACAATAAACTGTCCTTCCCCTGACATCCGTAGAATGACCAGAAGTGTTTTAAATTGTGTGATTAGCCGCCTTTCTTCTTGTCACTTTACAGGAAGAAAGCTGCTTAATTTTCAGTTTAATTACAGTGTGACTCGCGGCCATGATCACAGGGGACGGTCCCCGTAGAGCCTTATTCCACAGACAGATTACTGACGTAGTTACACTTGGGAGGGAGATGACGAGTGGAAAGCTGCAGTTTTTAGTACATGATAAAAATGTTAAAGGCTCTTACTATGATTTGGGATACAGTGTCATAGGTTATGTTAAAGGTCTCTCTTGAGAATGAGACCAGGTTTCTCGATGAGATTACCTGTATAAATAAAGGTAAAATAAAAATAAAGTAAAGCGATTATTTGTATCATTTTAAGTAAGCCATCACATCTACTACACCCTACCTTTTTGTCGCACCATACAAATGTCACACTGCAACTCCCAACAAAGACAGTAAAGAAGGGTGAAGTCTCACTCTGTATCTAAAACATAGACCTAAACACACAGGGTGAAAAGAGGAGCTTCAGCACTGTGCAGTACAACAAAAATACGGTGTTTTATGAAAATGAAACCATGTGAACCCTTTCGGATACAACCTCAAAATACAATTAGGAACCTGAAAAAAAACAGTAACATGGGCGCTTTAAGTTTTTGACATATTTCTATGACACAGCTTTTTAGATTTAACTTCATTTATCGAAGATCCATTTCGAGCATTTAAGTGTCTTTGTAAGGGAACTGTCTCATTCTCCAATTTTTGATTATTTGATTTACTGTAATTCCTCAAATTAAGACCGGTAGTCAAATAAAAGCCTGGCATCTGTTAGTTGCCGCGGGGCGTGGTCGCCAAGGACAAATAAAGGCCGGCCTCAAATTAAGGTCGGGGGAAAAATCGTGTGGATAATCTCCCAAGTGCCTTTCATATAATGTACATTTAATTTTATCGTAATTTACAGTTCTACCAACTTAATTAACAGATTCAACAATATATTTATGTTTTTTTCGCACTTTGTTTTTTCTGGATTACGATACTTACTGTATGTAAAGTATTATTGTCCTAGCGATACTTTAGTCAATGCGGCTGTTTGTGTTACTCAGCCATGTGGGGTGTGTGGTAACGTACAGGTCCCAAAGATGGCAGTAGCTACACTGGATGCAACACAGGTCTCATTTAGTGATAGCAGAGAATAAAAGACTTTTAAAACACAAAACGAAAAGAGTTTTAAAGTGTCAAAACTCAAGTCAACAAGCGGCGAGACATTTTGACATTGACTAGATTGGAAGAAACAGAAGGAGTTACTGGTGTAACTACTGTAAGATAATATGCAATCTACCAGCAGTACCGTAGTACCTGTATTTGAAATAAATACACGGTACATTTATAGGGTTTCATTCTGTTGATGAATGATCTCTTTCCACTGGAACGCTACTTTATTTCCAACAATTATACTTATCAAACAAATGGAAGTAGAAATAAAGGCCTCCCTCTAATAGAAGCCTGCTTCAAATAAAAACCTGGTACCTTCTGCAGTTCAGGTAAATAAAGGCCCCGGCTTTTATTAGAGGAATTACGGTATGCGTGTTTCGTCAACCTCTTCATTCCAAGTGGGCATAATCTTGGGTGAGTAAATGTATGCAACCAGAAGCATCCAGCGGGAGTGAGTGCTCCAGAAAGAGGCCTCTGCACTCTGGCCCACTCAGCACGAGCTCGACAGCTGGTAGCTGCACCGCCTGGAGGTTTTTTGGAATGAAGGCTATTGCCCTACTGTATAAGTGCTGTTGCTAGAACATGTAAATGCATGACACTTCTGGCCCAAAATTGGTGAGTCACTCCCTTGACATAACCTATTTTGTGAACTGACTTTTCATCTTCTCTAGCGGCGTCACATAGGAGTCTATCTAATGGAATTAAACGGGCCCCTAGTTATTTTATGGTTACAGCTATCATATACTTGTGTTTTATGTCAAACTAGAAGAGACATCAGAGAGTGCACACCTCTGCCAAGGCATATTTCATAATGTTAATGTAGAGTGAATTTTCCCAGTCTAATACTATTTTTTGTGACACCACATGAAAGCAGCACAAATGCCCTTTTTTGCAATAATAAAAAAGAGAAAAATAATGTATGTATCTGCTCCCTGACTCGCTCCAAAATGTAATGGCTTACTCCTTGTACCAGGCTACATCCTTCCACCAAGACTTACATTAATCGGACCAGTAGTTGTTCTTTAAACCTGCTGTTGGACAAACATTTCAACAAACAGATGGACAAACTGAAAAACTAAACCTTCCCAGCAGAGGACCAAAGGAGTAGTGATTCTTGCAGTGAATTAAATAAAAACTACAATTTGGAGTTTTTACACTTTGGCCGTTGAACGGATTAAAAAAATAATATTAGAAGTTCTGGTAGACTTCTGACAGATCCAGGCTAGGTTTTCCCCCATGTTCTGTTAAACCAAGAATGCTTATGCTGTAAAGTGAATATGTTTTAATATAAGCAGCATACAACACATTCTATTTCCATCACAAGAGCCAATATGAGGCAGGCGGTTTTCTCTAATTTCTACAGTTTCTTCTCCAAAATAAGACTTTGAAACAATTAGTTATTATTCTGTGTTGTCTTAAGTCAAGTCTTGGAAACAGACAAGCCAAAGCCGGCGCTTATGCTAGCTGTAGTACAACAATAAACTTGGGAAATAAAGCTCAATTGCTATAAATATGAGGACGGCAAAGTGGCAAACATCGCATAATGTCTATAAAATAATGTGAACCATTTTGAATCATTAATCATCATTAATGTTCATGGGTAAGTAATGACCCTTTTAACTCCAAAAAGGGAAACCACAGTCCTCATTTGCAGATGTATTATTTGATAAAAGATATTTTATACACAAAATGAAATTAAGATACTTGAACTCAATTCTCTGTTTTTCATTATTTCTACAATTCTATTTTTACATATCAACCATTCAAAGAGTGACCAGAGATAGCAGGGGCACCATTAAAGTGACATAAATCCAACCATTAGTAAAGCAACATGTCTGTTTTGGAGCAATTTGCAGCTTCTCATTGCACCATTTCATGCATAATGTAATGGTTTTAGTCTGGGTGATCAGAGCAAAAATGAAGTGAATGGAGATCTCTGCTAACAGCTCGTTACGCCATGCGTTCCAGTAGCTCATCAGTGAGCAGCAAGTCAGCCACTAAGTGTAGTATGTTGTTAAATATTTATTTGGTCCAAGGCCACTGCTGGGCTTCATTAGATCGGCCTGTTCGTCATTAAAAGACATCAGCTACATTATGAATGCAGGGTGTGTACAGACAGCAAGTTTGAGTTAAGGTTACAAAGGGCAGAGAAAACCCAAACACCTGCTGGTTCACTCACAATCACTGATATTGTTCCTGGAAGATGACTGATTACTGCCGGTGCCTCTCATATTATATTTTTGTTGACCTGAGACCTAAACTGCTTGAGTTTCTGCCATGCTTCCTCTTGTTATGGCATGTTAGATGTTAAAATAATTAGCCAAACTAGCAGCAGCCCACCCGTTTGATTTGGATTGAAATACCTCATCAACTTGTGTAATGTTATTTTTTTTTTTACAAACATTCAGGTTTCGAGAGGATGCATCACACTGACTTTGGTGATCCCCTGACTTTTCTTCCAGTGCCACTGTGAGGTTGATATTTTTTTAACAGATATTTGCCATGAAATTTGGTAAACTTGTTCATGTCACTGCAAGATTATTTGTAATTTGCACTCAATTTGCATCTAGCGTCATATTTGTTTCCAAATTTCATTTTCTCTAATACCTTGGTTTATGGCCAACTGCTCCCTGTGTGGGCGGAGCCATCAATCTATACAGGAAGCCAGATCACCTGTGGCAAACAACAAAGGAGCAGGCAGGCAGGCCTTGTGTGAAAAAAATCTGTAAGTTTGCTTTTTTGATAGCTTTATGGTTTGTTACTTTTGGCACACAGTACATGAAGCTGTAGAAAATTTCTGAATCCAGACTTGTTGTCTGATAAAGGATTAAAGTTAGCAGATTAACAACAAGTTTCTTTACTGCTGCTATTTCAGCCCAGTTTCATGGCAGTTTGTGGAATGGTCAGGTTAATGTGTCATTTTTGTGTGGCAATTACAAATTTTGAAGTAAGGTATTTAAATGGGAAGCTTATCTTGTGATCACGGACTGATTACGGTAATGAGTAATGTTGAAAAGCCAAAAATCCACGCGGGGAGGTTGGACGGGGGGATGGATGGATGGGTAAAACAACCCAGGACTTTCCGCCTGGACATCTGGGATTATGTCCCGCACGTTGCAGTTCCTTTCCACATTTTTCTCTTCCTAACCACAACCGACCCGTTGTTGTCTCCGGCGTGTGACGTTTCATTTCCCTGTTGTTGCGTCCCCCAGAGCAGCCCAGTGTCATGGCAGTTCGTGAAATGGTCACGTTCGAAAATCGGGACATGTACACAAGTTAATAAATCAAAATAATGTGACGATTTCACAAACTGGTGTGAGACCGGGTTAGGTATTTCAGCAGTGCACTGCAATGGTAATGTTTGCTGCACTGGACCGGTCCTCAACATGTGATTTAAATTTAAATACTGCATTACTACAGTACATTTCCCCGTAGAACTTGACCCATACGAGCTGATCAATAAATTAATGTTTATGCGTAGCATTATTCCAAAGCTCAGCACCATTTCTTGTGATTGTTTTTGGCGAGTAAGTTGACTCTTTTAATATCTCTTGAAGTTTATGCCCATAAAGGTTCATGTTTCTGTTTTAAACCTGTTGACTGCAGCATTTATATTTAGAGACTTAATAATGAAAGAAGCACTAACACAGAGCGTAGACCCTGCAGTACTTTAGCTTGTGTATTGGATGAAACTGTTGCTTTATACTGTAATTATATTTATTTATTGCTACTAACCTCTAGCAGCGAATGTGATGTTCTTTCAGCAGTCGCCCCGTGCTCCTGAAATAATAAAGGCCGAACACTGCGTGTGAGTACTGTAAGTGTGTGTGTGGGGCAAGTTGTGTATCCCTGTCTTTGTATATGCGTTTTATGGACTAAATGAGGCACAGGAGGAGTGCTAAAAAGTGGGCCTTTTACTATCCACATACCACAGAGAGGTACCACAGTATGGTGCCACTATGCTGAGCTGTGCTGGGTGACTCAACAGGATTTAGACTATAGACCTCACTGCAGGATGCATTAAGACACGCGCACACACACACAGCAGGTTCCAGCCACAGCTCATTACTGCCGGTTGAAGTGGAGAGCAGCACACACACTTGGAATTAAAAAGGTAAATAACTCAGATGGAGCAGTGTGAGCTAGTATCTTTGTCGTTGTTTTTTGTATCTAATTGTGGACGGCCATACTGTTCAGGAGAGGTCATCGATAGCATGGCATGGCTTTAGTGATTACTGACTGACACACACACACACACACACACACACACACACAGTCACCCTGTATGTCAAAGCTGGAGGTTGGATATCTGTATCCACAGTAGAGGCACCTGGCATTCCTCATGCACCTTTGAGCGATAGCCATATTATACAGTGCCGAAAATCCTGTTCCAGCTTTATCAATATCCGGCCCTGCAGCCCAAAACCTTGCCGCAGCCAACAGAAAAATATGACTGCATGCTCTAGACAGAGAATATTCATCATCGCTTGGGACGAAAGGTTGGCTCTGGGGAAACTGCAGGTTGTTTGTTCAAGCCAGACAATGTTGTGTTTGTTTATTGTTGAGGTCTCTAGCCAGCTGGCTTCCCATTTATTACCACAGGGCGGGAATAATGGACAGCTGCAGTTGCGGAGAAAATCAACTACTTTTTCTGGTGTTTTTTCCTCCCTAATATTGGTTTGTCTGAGCACAATTTGTCTGATTCAGCCGCACCGTGCTTTGTGCAGTTCCAGGCATTCCCAGCTGTGAGCTGTCCCCTGTGACAGCAATGTTGTCCTGCTGGCTTGAGTGCTGCTCAACTGATGACTGACTGAGATAGTTGCCTTTCTCACCTTGACAGAAGCTGTTGAAAGACTGGAGAGAGGATGCTATTCATACTTTCCTGTCAAGATTTCTATAGCGGCATTCTAGCTGGTGAGTCTTTTCCTCCCAGGTTGTTCTCATCTCCACAGCATGTAGGCCAGTAAAGTTTGGCGTGTGGTGGACAGGGTTACCTTGTGTTCAGAGACATTGTTCACACACAGGAAAGTCAGTGTTGTCAACATCAAGGTGCTTGAGGAAATTAATTGGACAGACTTTTCATATGTGATTTTCAAAGGTGGAGTGGGCAGATTTTTTTCCATGCATGGGCACACAAATACACGAGGAAGCTGTTTCTCTTTGCTTCTTTATGCTACGCTAATTGTCTTCTGGCTTTAGCTTGATATTTAGCATACACATATGAGAGTATTGATTATCTCCTCCAACTTTTGGCAAGAGTGTTTCCCAAAGGTCAAGCTATTTTTGTTTTGTTTTAAAGCTTTAGTGCGTAACTTTTTTATATCAACAAAAGTCCGTTCAAGCCATTACCAAATGAGTTGCTACAAAGCTAACGCTCTTTAAGCACCACACAACTCTCGGTGCATTTCTCATTATTGCTATGTTCGGAAACTAGCACGCAGAAGCTTGAGTAAAGTTAATTACCTCTTCTGAAGAGTCCCTATTTTTTTTAATCCTTTGTGTTTTCCTTGACTACTAGCAACTGCGTGGAGGAGGGGTGGGGGCGGCCCTCGATCACGGAAGGCTTGTGTCATGTGGACGCGCCAATAGTGTTGTTGTCATTACTTAGAATTCCTCATGGGGATGACAGAAACTCATACTACAGCTTTAAACAATGGCATGAAATTTAGACATTTGAGACATCCATCAATGATTTCATTGGGGTGGTCCAGGAATTACGATTATGATTAGAAGGTAGCATTGTGGCCAAAATGTAACTGATGAAGCACGCATCATGAAGTTGTCCAGTGGAAAAGTAAATGACTATACCCACTTAAGAACAAAATCTTCCTATTCTTTTTATTTAGATACATTTTTTATTGAGATTTTCCGAAAAAACTATGTAATACAGACAAGATAGTATAGACAATGCATCATAATACCCCCCCCCCCCCCCCCCCCCCCCCCCCCCCCCCACACACACACACACGAAAACAAACAAGGAAAAAACACAGCACAGTGGTCTTAGAGCGCAGTCCTCCCTCTTAAGTGCTTTGAGTGTCTAAGATAAAGCGCTATATAAATGTAATGAGTAATTATTATTATTAAATGATTTACAACACAGGGCTAGGCAATGACTGCACAGAAAGACTGTTCCCACAGAAATGAAGTTCAGACTATAGCAATAGGCATGAGGAGAGAACTTAGATTCTTTATATTCTTAATTCATTACACTATCAAATGTTTGTCATTCGAAAGTCTGTTTTTATTTGACTCATTAATGGATTGGTTTATTCCATTGTATTTATTTTTAGAATCCCAGCTTTAAGCATGGCCATGAAACAATCACTGGAGAGAAGTGGATACAAAATATAATAGAGAGAAATAGAATTTGACGTATAAATAATGTTAAATAAAAATGTTTCTGCTAACAAATGCAGATGAGGATTGACTGTGCAGCTCTTACTGACTGAACTGTCAAACGTTCCCCTCCAGAGAAGCCGGGAGGAAAAGAGTGCAGTGTAAGTGGCCATCAGAGCCTGGGCTGGCAGGTAGAGCCAGCCTGTGGCCTTTTGGTGCTTACTGTACTCCCGAACTGAACCGTTTCTGCTGCCCGGGCAGTGAACTCTTGCATCTGCCACATTTTTCTTCCTTAAATACTCTGACTGTACTGTTGATTTAACATCATAGTCATAGTCACTGATTTCCTGAATCAATTGGATTCCAATTCACAAGGTCCCGATTCTATTAGATCCAGATGTTAGATTCAATAACAAGTCAATTAGGGATATTTCAGTTTCAAAGCTGTATTTGCTTGGGCACAAAAGAGATTCTACATTGTACAAGGTTCCCTCTAACCCGGACCATCATTAAAAGTATTAATCTTTAGATTAAGAATTGACCCCACAGCTGTAGTTATTTAACATAAACACACTACAGCAGTCAACATAAGCTCTACAGACTCTACAGTCAGGGAGTTTTGAGTGACATTTCATTTAGTCCTACTTTAGCAGACCGTCCTCTCAAGCGCTGCGAAGGAGGCTCTTGCTGGTTTATTGACATTTCTTTAATAAAACCTATCACAATCGTCATGGGCGGCGCTAAGCTCCGCACGGAGCCGCTGCAAAATATCCTCAAGAAGGAACTTATGTTGGTGGAACGTGTACATTTAAAGGTTGTTTAAATCATGAGAGAGAAAGCTCAGATTGGACAGATAGTTCAGCTAGCTGTCTGGATTTACCCTGCAGAGATCTAAGGGGCAGGTAACTATAGTCTTTAGAAATTGACTAGAGTTAAAAATTCCAACACAACGAATCCGGAAGGTAGCGGACATCTGCGACATGACAAATTCCTGCAGCACCGGAGCAATCCCAGAAGTGGAACATAATGGACATAGACTACGTAAGGTACAATATGTAACATTACACACCTATGTTATATATTTTTATGAGTTGAGTTCTTACACTATCCGAAATGTTTCCACCAAATGTCAAACCCAGAGAAATCTGTTCATTTGTTTTCAGACCCAGGTCATTTTCTTTAGTCACATGTCAGTGGCGTCATATAACCTTTTACCGTCTAGTTATCACCTGTCTCGTAACGTCCGTCAAAACACTGGCACCCAGATGATGCGTTCAGGAGTAATTCCTTAGGCATTTTATTTGCATATGTCCAGACAGATCCATTTTTCATAACCCAATCCTATTGCACACTGGTATTCCCTTCTACTCTCATCTTGTTGCACACCTAAATCATGCAGGAGTTCTTGTCACTCACACAAAGTGTCTTATCGAACGTAGAATAGTTGAATGAATATTGCTCTTGTTGCTACACCCTGCGGTTGTTAAATGCTGCGATCGGCAGAAATTGCTTTCTTGAGTCACAGTTATGGTCTTTGTAGTTAATATTTTGCCCGATTAATGATTGTGGTTGATTGTGAAAGGGGCGAGTTTGGTTTTTTACAGTCTTTTGCCTGCACATCCCTGAACAGACAGATTAAGCCCAAATATTACATTCTATGCAATACAGATTTAGGACATAATGATCTAGATTAAACTCATAATTGATGCAAGAAAAACATGTTAAAATTGCTGCAGGCAGCACTTTAATCATTGTCTGCTGAGCCATGGTTACATATAGCTACAGTTCACCTGCTATTGGTTTCTAGTTCTATTCTCGACCTTCCAAACCGTTTCTGCTAATATATGAAAATATCACCACTGCACATACGTTACATTTGCTTACGTGAAAATCTTGCAGATGAAGCATATGTTGTTATTATTTATTTATGATCCTCACTGCACATTATGCTGTTTTTAAGGTTAGATAGTAAGTTTTAGTGCACGTTTTAATTCAAGGTCCTTCGCATTTTCATCACTACATTTCTAGCTTGGGTCATGCCTCCTGAACTTTTTGACACTATAGTGTAATAGTGAACAATATGTGAAGCTTTCCTGGAGTATTT
Source organism: Etheostoma cragini (assembly GCF_013103735.1). NCBI lineage: Eukaryota > Metazoa > Chordata > Actinopteri > Perciformes > Percidae > Etheostoma > Etheostoma cragini. The sequence continues at coordinate 12,804,402 of NC_048429.1, read as the reverse complement.
CTGGGGCATATCCACCTCGTATGAAGTGGCATTGGCCTATTTAGTGTGTCTGAGTTGTGTGGTTAGGCCCACAGGGTCCTCCCCTCTGCTCTGGCTGGTTGATAGAGCTTTGCAACCAGGGAGCAGGACAGCAAGAAGATAGAGTTGATAATGAAAAGACCTTCACCAGATAGACTTACTTTTCTGTTGTGAGTCCTCGGGGCACTGGTCTCAAACCAGCCCAGTCTCATGGCAGTTCATGGAATGGTCACGTTATTTAATCTAATGATTTGTGGACAGGTCACATTTATGTTGTTAATTCCGTGTGTTGATTACGTATTTTTAAGTAATGTATTTTAATGGGAAGCCTATTTCCTGATCACAGAACGATTACAGTAGTGAGTAGTGTTGTAAAGCCGCACAGGGAGGTTGGTCGGGATGGTGGATGGGTCAAACAACCCAGGACTTTGACCCCGGAGACCAGAGAGAGATTGTGTCCCGCGTGTTACAGTTCTTTTCCGCGTTATTTCTTCCTAACCACAACCGTCTTGTTGTTGTTGGCATGTGACAGTTCCTTTCCCCGTTCTTTTCTTCCTAACCACATCCGTCCCGTTGTTATGGCTGGTGTGTGGTGTTTTACTTCCCTGTTGTTTGTGCCACTGAGACCGTGGATCGTGTCCCTTAGCCCGTGGATTGCAACCCAGGTGTGGCGGTGTATCCCATTGTTGTCGCTGGCGTGTGGCGTTTCATTTCCCTGTTGTTGCGTCCCCCAGAGACCGATGATTATGTCCCGGCACGAGTTGTTGTCACCATCCCGCGTGTAGCGTTTTATTTCCCCGTTGTTGTGTCCGGCCGGAACAGCCCAATGTCATGGCAGTTCGTGAAATGGCCACAATCGAAAATCGTGACATGTACACAAATCAATAATTCAAAATAGCATGACCATTTCACCAACTGGCATGTCACTCGGTTTTATCCATATAATGTCACATATAATGTCTATCCATATAATGCAATGCTCTCAATAAGTTTTAAATTGTCTTCCTCCCCAGAAAAGGAGGTTCCTCTGACTCTAACAAATTCTAATCTATGTTAAATTTTTTATTTTGTTTCTGTTTTACATGAAGCTGTGTAAAATTTACATCTATGATCACCATTTCCAGAATTACCCCAGAATCACATGCCTTTGATTTTCCACTCAAATCTTGCAAGCTCCTGGGTCTTTGTGCATGCCTGACACAGCTGGAATCATAAAAAATGCATTTAGTGCACGTAGATAACAAGGGGCTACTACTACGAGTGGTAAAGGCAGCGCAGGAGAGAAAAGATTGTGTTGAAGTAAGTTCAAAGGATCAGTTAGTCTCAACATCGCACCTACAATTATTAATATTATATTTTAATCATTCAGTTTTTTTCTGACCTGTGTCTCTTTTAGAAACTCTCGGGAAACTTATGTTGGGCTACATCAACACAAAGTGCTACAGTCTTTACTTCCTCCTAATGAGGATTTTATGGATAACTTGTCTACTTCTATCTCAATCAGTCATCCGCCCAACCAGCTGGAGCAAACTGGCTTCAGAGACTACGCATTCTTGATTCAGAGCTTTGAAAAATCGATAATGATCCAGGGATATCCGGTGAGTTGAGGGCTGAGAGCCAAATCAATTCACCCCCTTCAAAAATCAGTTGGTATGGATAGAGCGTTGCAGATAAAACAGAGCTCAAAGCAGAGGCGCATGCAGATAGAATGAAGTTAAGAGGTACTAGAACATCTGTGACAGACCTCTCTGGTGTGTTGAAATCTGATGAAAGAATTGATATGTCAGGCAATGTGATTGACTTTGCTGTGGAAAGATGGGTTTCAGAATAATATCAATGCGCTAAATACTAAATAGTTGCATTACAATGTTCTTAAATGAACTTTTCCCCCTGTTTTCTGTTAGTTAAATGGTAATGGAAACATTCTCAAATGACAATGCTAACACGCTAATATTTAGCAGGTGTAATGTTTGCCATGTTCACCAAATTAGTTTAACGTCTTTTCATGCTAGCATTTGCTAATTAGCAGTGAGCACAAAGTAAAGCTGACGCTGAGGGAAATGTCGTTAGTTTTTTAGGTATCTGGTGTTGAAATGAAAAGTCAAGGTTAAACACATTTCTTACAACTCATTCTGATGGGACCATGAATGTCTGAACTAAGTTTCATGGCAATCCATGTCAAATTTGTGGCAGCATTTCACTCAAAAAGGCAAATGTTATGTTTTGGTTTTATCTTGTACTGCTTTGGCCAGCCGGTGGGGAGTATTGTTTCATCTAGCTAGAGTGTAGATTTTCTCTAAAGTGAACTTTTAAGTAAGTCGAATTGGAGAAAGAAATCAAGTTAGAACTAATAATTTATCAAGCAATTAAGAAATATTTAGTGAAGACACAAATTCCAACACTGGCATTTAACATTAACTTTTCAGAAGCCACTAGTACATAAACTCTAAACTTTGATGACACACATTAAAATATCCATCCTATTACCTTCAGCACGGACACAAAACTTACACACATACACACACATACACACACACACACACACACACACACACACACATACACACACAAACACACTCTTTCATGCATATACTCTAGAGGGACATAAACTACAGATTAGAGAAAAGCAGAGGCGCAGACAGAGAGCTGCTTCATTACTAGTGGTATTTAGCAGGAGGACCCCTGCACCTTATCCAAGACAAATGCCAGTGTGCGGCACACAGTACCACCTATAATATTCTGACATCTGTGGAAAGGTTAATACAGTCCTTAAGTGGAGAAGATGCCTGGCTTCTCTGAATTGCTTTGGTTTTCTCTACTTTCAGTGAAAGGGTGGAAATAGGGGCATTTGTCTCCAGTGTGCAGGGCTAGTTACCTGCTTGTTTGTATATTTGTGTGAATGTTGTGTTACAGACAACTTTTTTTCTCCACACACAAAATTGATTGATGCATGACACGGAACTATAATCGCTATTCTCCGGACTCGTGACTCAACTTGGACTCGCTCACTGATGCCTTGGACTTTATGGGTTATGGGTTTAGGATTTATGAATTCATACTAGAGCACTCAAGAAATTGGACTCTGAATGACTACTTTTATGTGTAAAAGGCAGTAACGGAGTACTCAAGTCCTGGACTCGGTCTAGGGTCAGACTCAAGTTGCTATTCTCTGGACTTGCGACTTGAATCGGACTGTTCTTTGGTGACTTGACTTTACAGTTGGTGACTCGACTACACCGGCTCTGTCCTTGGTACTATGTTTACATGGTGCATTTGAATCTAGTAATAGGACCACGGTAATGTTCAAGTTCGGCTTTGTGGAATTATTGAACACTAGCATTGTGGAGGACTATTTATATGATTGGGTCCCCGGGGGTTATATAATGCTGCCTGGATTACATTTTCTATATTCATAATGTTAACTGTTATATTAACTAACAAAATGTTATTTTACAAAATGTTAGTTGATGTACCTGGCTAGCAGATGTGAAAACGAGTCGATAGTTCTCATCGAGGTGAAGCGTGTCTTGCGAAATCACTTCACAAGTAGATTTACAATGGTTAAATTTTGGAACTTGAGAGCGCGCAAGCGAGAGTTTCTTTGTCCTTTCTGTATGTTTCACAAAGAGATGGGCGCAACTCCGACACATTCGGAGTGAGACAAGTCGCCTCTGCAGTTTTGTTGTAGTGCCGCAGAAAATTCTGCCGGAATTATATATATATATTTATATATATATATATATATATATATATATATATATATATATATATATATACACATATATATATATATATATATATATATATATATATATATATATATATATATATATATATATATATATATATATATATATATATATATATATATATATATATATATATATATATATATATACATATGGTAAGTGGCCTAATGTCATTTGAATCTCCACTGAAATTATAAGATCACCTACATGTACAAGAGAGTTATTCCCTGTACCTTCATTGCAGACATTTCCCAAGCTCTTGACATTAATAGGGACTAGTTTTCCACAGCATTAAATGTCAAATGCAAATTTTTTAAACCATTGTGTAATAACTCAAAACTGCAGCAATGTGGTTATAAAACAGTTGGATTATGAGAGCCCAAGATGTATAGAGGCGTCTGGAAAACATTGTAATGAATTCTTTGTCAATGGGTTTGTAAAATCACACTTTAGGTAGGTGTAGGATGAAAATCTTGGAAATCCCACTGATATTATTGAAGATATATGCTTGAATTTGGAGTGAACCCTTCCTCACCCTCCTCTTCAGCCACCCATCTTGCTTGTTTTGCTCCTTTGGCTTGGTGTCACTAGGAATCCGCTGTAACAGTGCAAAACAACATCCCCAGGGATATTTTCTTTTTCTTTTTTTAAAGAAAAAGAAACCTGTAGAGACAGAGCCGGGCGTGTTGTTGGGTTTCACTTTTCAAACAAAATACTGTGTCTTTTGGTGTGCAGGGAGGATGGGATATCAAAGAACAACATGTCTGTAGGTAAAAGATTAAATAAGAGAAATTCAGTGTACTGCCTGAGGGAAGGGTAGCCTCTGGAGATGGTTTAAGAAAAATGTCACGACTTTTGTTTTGCAATTTAGTCCATGGCTTCAGCTAGCACAGCTTTGAAGGGCCGTGTGATGGAGGAGAGTGTTGAGTTAATGAAAGAGAGGGGAGGGGGGGAGGGAAGAAACAGTGAAATATGAGTGTTTAATTAACATCATTGCTCACAAACGTAGCTTGAAAGAAGAGGACAATGTGTGTTCATATGACGAACTGGATGGTGGCCAGAGGCAGTGAGCTACAGGTGCAGCTAATCAGGTTAGCGAGGGGATGCTAATCAGACTACTGTGTGTGCAGTAAAAGGAGTTTTAGTAGATGAGTGCACTCAGGGGCATATTAGACTTCAAACCAGTAGTATGGAAAGAGGTATGGGTGTGTGTGTGTGTGTGTGTGTGTGTGTGTGTGTGTGCGCGTGCGTGCGTGTGTTGGCAAATGGTGACTCTTTATATACTATATTGCATTATGTTTGAGGTACCTGGTACACAGTTTATATACTGTAGAGCTGAATGCTAATTGCAGCATGCTAACACAATCCCAATGAAAATGCTAACATTCTGATGCTTAGCAAGTAATGTTTTAAAATTAGTTTAGCGTGTTAGCAATGCTAACAATGACTCATTAGCACTAAGAGTAATGTCAACTGAGTCAATGCCATTGACACACGTTTTGTAGGTATTTGGTTTTGGATTTGGATCGCCAAATCTTTAGAATTAATGCTCTGTATATAATTTTACTGCAATCCATCCAACCAAGTGTTAGAGATATTTCAGTCTGGACCAAAGTGGTGGATCTTACACCCACAAAAAGTATTTCTAATAGTCTGGTTGTTTTGGTTTGTAAATTTGATCTGCTTTGTAACTGTTTGCTCAAAATGGGCAATATAATTAATTCATGATTTCTAAAAATGTTCGGTCTTTGTCATTCTTTGAATGATGACTCATGCTCCAAAAGATGGCCCAAAATTGCAAGACCTTGCAATATATATGCATGGAAACTGTTTTATCGGGCATAATAAAAAGTCTCTCTTGCAGCATCCAGGAGTTTCCTGGAGGGGCTGATTAATGTTGGATGGATTCATGTCTAACTTGTTTTTGTCAACGGGTCGGAAGAAGTTAAAGTTGCATGATTCTGCTGTGATGTTTAAACGGGGATTCAGATTCAGCGTCTTACTCATGCTTCCTCGGGCAACCCCCCCCAAAACCTCCCCCCCAATACAGAAATAACCATCCTCTTCTTCATTCCTTCTGTTAGCTCTCAGGCTGACAATCACACAAACAGACACGTACACAAACACGGGTGTTGTAACACACAACAAAACAAGTACACAGGTGGACAAACACAAAGGTAGACATGCACACAGGCCTTGTAACACATCCACAAAATGGCGCTTCATACAGACACACACACACACTCCCTCACTCCCTCGTTTTTCAGTAAATGATTTATCTGCTCTGATTTGGGAGAAATGATTCTCTGTAATGAAACAGACAGAGAAGATGATTTTTTTATTCATCTCGGGACAAAGCGGGCCGTGGCCCTTTCTTTTCATGGTAGACAGCTCGTATAAACACCGCCAATGAGTTTAGAGTTTTCCCATTACCCCCTCACACCCTCTCATCCTCTCCACTCTGGATCTTGCATGCTCAGACAGACAGTCCATCTAATGAAAGCGGGCAAAATTCATTGCGCGACGCCTCGGAGAACCTCGCAGAGAATCTTTCTGTCACCATCCTCTCCTTAATCAATTTACAGGTCGTGAGCCGCTGGTTTAGCTAAGATGATTATTGTTATGCTGAGGCGGGCGTGTTCATCGCTCGCTTGTCTAACCTCGCTAACACCTCCAGAGAAGGCGGCCAGATTGAACGATAAAGTCGTCTCTGCAAACCCATCCTGATTTAGAGCCCCTCGTAAAATTGATACTTATTTTTCTCTTCTCCGGTGCTCACTGAAGTGCGATATCATAAACTGCTCCTTATTTTCTTTTTTTCAACCCCTCTTCTTCTCGTTGAGAGATTTAAGGGTCTGTGTCGCAGGGGTCACTGAACAGGGTTCTCTCAATGTCAGTGATCATCAAGCAGCTGCCTCTGAAGTTTGGAATTCTATTCGGCTGAAGGGAAGTGGAAACGAGTGGCAATCCAAGTCTGAGTCACTGCCAGAGCTGGAAAAATAGCGAACGATGCGTGAGGCGGGTTTTTGAGCGCTCTGAACAATTTTCATTTTCATGAAACTTAAGTGGATATTCGGGGCCGTGTGACCCCACCTTCCAATCTCGGTCTTCCTTCTCTTGGAGACACACTAACACATTTTGTGCTTCACTGTATTATCTCCCTGTTAGTGAGCTGGTTATATAAGCGGCAACGCCAGAGTGGGTCAAAGGCTGTTATTCTTCTCCAAGGTGATTGAAAGACAGAAACAGAAAGATGCATGACTGTAGAATATTACTGCATTGTGAACGAACAAGTAGGCTTTTGCACTGTTCAAAAATATGTGTCTACCTCCTTAGGAACGGATGTTTAAAGGTGCCCTGCCTTGTGGTAATGTCTGATTTCCTACCATGGACTATGTAACATTTTTTGTGGAAAATAATGCCTTAATTACCTTGTTTCAAACCATTCTAGCATGGTATAGAAAGCCTGAGGGGAGACTTTGCAGGCTCGAATTAATATACAATTTAATATTCAACGAGCTAAGCCGCTTGATTCTGATTGGCTAACAGTTAGCTAATGAGAACCTGGCTATCAACATCCTTTTTTCCCAGCGCAACTGGGCAAGCTCATGAATAGTAATGAGCTCAGGAAACATGACGTCAGGTTCATTTTCACATTCACGACATGACACAAACACATATGGACCTAAAATTTCTTTTTTTTTAAAGAAATGTAAGTAAAAACTGTTTTGTGTGGCAGGGTACCTTTTAACTACATTCAAGTTGAGTGATTTTCTCTTCAAGTGCTAGCAACCTTATAAATACCTGATATAAAACTCTTCTGTCAAATTGTTATCCGTGTTTTACATGAACTCAATACTGTAGGGGCCAATTCTTCCAGATTCTTCTCTGCACTAGCGTCCACACTCCCATTGGGCCGTGTGCTTCAGTGTTATGTTGAGGAAGTGTGCATCTGTAATGCAGCGGAGAGGACATGGCCCGGGCTCGTACTCTGGAGATAAGGAGGGCTTGGAAGAGGCCAGGGACCTCTGAATCTATTTTTTATCTAATGTGACCACTTTTAATTGCATGGGTGCATCCTGCACTGAAGTACTCAACAAAACCTCCAGAGCCATAACTCCAGTTTGTCTATATGTACAGTAATGACTTTCAAAAATTATGCCACGATTTGTCATAATATTTTAACTTACTTGTATTTTTGTCCAATCATTGTGGTGCAGAAAATCTACTTATGTCTCGTTAAGTTAATGTTGCATTAAATGGTTTCTGCTAATGTGAGGGTGAGGTTTGAGACGTGGTTTTGCTTGATTTATTGTAAAAACATCATCTATTTCTAAAGCATAAAACATCAATTTAATCTTTAAGTGATGCACCAATTTCACATGAAATCAGGATGAACTGGTTGGTACATCCGCTGCTCCATGAATTTCTACACAAGCCTTGAAGGCATGTGACAAAATATTGGCAGTAAAACCCAGGCAAGATTGTTTCTTTTCATACTTTTCTTCTCCGTGTGTCTTGCCTGTGTTTGTGTGTGGGCGATGCATGTTGGCAGTTAGGACTGGGATGTTGGAAAGGTTTAGTCTTGGAGAAAAGACCCCCAGAAGCCCCAGGTTTCAGTGACCACACACTTTACAAAGCCAACCTAAATCCTGCAAAATTCCTACTTTAGCAGGAGATTTTCCTGGAAACCCCAACTAAAATCAGTTGAGGTTTTGTGCTGTGCCCAGCTAGAAAGCTATGGGGTGGTACAGATAATGATGCTGCCTCTCAAACCCCCGAAACCTCATTAACAACTATTTCAGTTAAAGGAATTTTTTGACATTTTGTGAAACACGCTTATTTGCTTTCTTACTAAGAGTTGGATGAGAATATCGATACCACTTCCATGGAAAACAGTGACTCCAGGATGTTCGTGCTCCCAGTAGAGAAATAATCTGGCATGTAATCTCTCATTAAAAAAACACATTTTCACTTTCTTTTTGTAAATTTACAGATAAAACAATCAAGATAGTACATGGCATTTATTTTAGTTTAAGGACCTTTACAGGTGCTGATAGGCGGATTTTGTTACTTTTTGGACAGAGTCAGGATTGCTGTTTCCCGCTGTTTCCAGTCTTTATGCTAAATTAAGATAATCTGCTGCTTGCTGTAGCTTTATATCACCTCTAAGGACATGACAGTGGTATCGATCAATACAACTTTGTAAGAAACCAGAAAAAGCATATCCTGACATGTCAACCTATTATTGTAAGTGATATAGGTAGTAGTAGTGTTGAAGTTGGATTCTGCAAATCGGTTGCTCAAAATTTATTGAGATTTTGATGTGTGAGTTCATGTTCAAGGCAGGGTTCGTGATGATGTCTCAGTCAGATGTCTCACATCACTTGTCAATCATCTGTCCCAGGGAACTGTCCATTGAGACTTTCCAGACCAAAGTGAGCAAAGGCAAAGACGACTTTTGTGGGGTGAAGACTTATGTCAATAGAAATGTGAGCATCACTGGGGGAAGCAGTGCCCTATTTGTAGGATACAAGGTTGGAAAATCAATTTTGTCTGGATGTCGACACTTTAATTAATGTATAAAGGGGATATGAGGGAAAACTGCTTATGTAATTACAATTCCTATTTTTGGAAGGACCAATTAGAGTTGTGGATCTTGAGTGAAGACATTTGTAATAATATTGTGTCAATGAGGATCCTCCCAGGTTATGTATGAAAGTGCAAATGCTTTTGCTGCCAGCTATCAAGGGCTGGGTTAGAGCGTGGTTGTGCGGAGGCGAGCACTCACACCAGATATGTATTGTTCATGTCAGTCTACTTTGCTCTTTTTTTTCTGTTCCTCTTGGGCTTTGCTTCAGTCGTCTTCCTTTTCTGTCTAGATCTCATCTGTTTGTTAGAGGCCTTGTATTTCAAAGCACTTGTTGTGTTAAGAAGAGGCCGGTTTTGCCCACTAAGCAGCGACGAGAGCCCTGATTCTGGATGAAATCTGGTGGGCTTACTGAGCAGCTTTGTGTTTCGACGGGCAGGAGGTTTTTGCTGATGCGCTCGGCCTGGCCAGGTCGGTAGATAGAGACATGGGAAGAGTTTGTTTTGCTTTAGTCTCATGCAGGGATCTTTACTGTGTTTCTTTCTTTTGTTGAACGCTAACAGGCTTCAAGATGATGAGGTCAGATTTCTGTCTGATTTGATCCCGACTTGCTCTGATGTCATGCACACATGGTATACACATGGATAACCTCATGAGATCAAGGCGGCCGCAGGTTTGAGACACAGACAGCGCAGTTGCTCTCTACCAACTGCAAGACCCATGCAAACCCAAAGCATGATGGGAATCGCCCGGCTCTCAGCTGATCTAACAGCTGATTGGTTCGGAATGGACTCAACATGAAGATGTTTTTACACAAACTTTTTATTGTTTTGAATTGAAGGGATTTCCTGTTGTATTTGTCTGATTTAAAGGCTTGTGGAAGTGAGTGTTTGTTTGACTTCCTGTTCAGCCTGAAGGCTGCTGGAAACAGCTGGAAACTGTTCAACTTGACTGCGTCTTTTTGTCACCGCCCCCCCTCTGCCGCCGCCTGCTCTTGTCCACTTGAACTTGGAGCTGTTCATCTCGAACAAGCCGAATATCAAATTTAACTATTTATTGCAGACTTGCGAGACAAGGGCGTTACAGGGGAATACTGTCCCTTTTTAAATGTTTAAAGAACGTCACGTCTACTATTTCAGTTAAAGATTCTAAGTAGAGAATACTGTCTTCAGGCATTGCAAAAGGATTAGTTTGGGATATGTACTGATTGTCTTTCCATTCAATGTTACACGGTAACCAACAGACAGTTTACATAGCTTTGGATAAAGACTAAAAACATGAGGAAATGGCTAGTCTTACTCTTTCCAAAGTTTAAAAAAAAGTTCTGCCTGCTAGCATCTCCAAAGCTCAGTTATATGTTTTATCACTTCTGGGGGAAGTCATTTCCTGGTCTGTCCCCTGCTACAGATTTAACAAATAAGATGTAACGTATTAATCACTTAGTTTGAAATGTGCTGGTAGGCATATCTGTTGCTTTTGGTAGAGTCAGACTGAATGTTTCTAGTCTTTATGCTAAGCTAAAATGCTAAAGTGTTCTTGCTGTAGCTTCATGTTTACTGCACAGATATGAGAGTGGTATCGATTTTCTCATCTAACTCTAGAGAAAAGCAAGTACGTGCACTCCTTAAATTTGAAATTGTTCCTTTAAGTTAACTTAGGTATCCTGGGTGTTAGTTTGGCATGTGCTTTTCAGGAGAAACATAACGGGAGATCTTATATATAAACCCGGGCAAATGAAAAGCAGATTGTTCTTATTCGAGTCTTTTCTGATTCTGATTCACATATTTGCCAATTTTGCAAATTCAGAAAGCACAGTGTAGATCAGTTTATAAAAAAAAAACATCTTTCACATTAACTAAGAATCAAGACTGAAACAGTGGGGCGATCGTTCTTTTGCCGTCGCTGCTCCCAGACTGTGGAACAAACTACCCCCTGACATCCGCACCACTACTGACCTCAGCTTTTTTTAAACGAAGCTTAAGACCCACTTTTTTAAATTAGCTTTTACTTCTGACTAGGGCGATACTGTCTCTTAGGTGTCCTCCTTCTGTCTGCTCCTTTCTTTGAATTTCTAGAAGTCTTTTAATGTCCTGCAGCGCTGCACCACTACAGCACTTTTAATTGTATCTGTATGTTTTGTATGTGTTATGTATTGTTTTATGGCTTTGTTGTAAAGCACTTTGGGTACCTTTCGGCTATTGTAAAGGGCTATACAAATAAACTTGATTGATTGATTGATTAACACTCAAATCTACCACAAAAAACAAACGTTTTTTTAATTATTTAATGCAATATAATACTGACCCTGATGAGCTTTGTGGGTGACTGGATAGCAGAAGAAGAAGTAATCAAGGCAGCGGCGATAATCCAAAATAAAACGGCTGCATTGTTTTGAACGAAGTGATTATAAATAGGCGCAAAAACGGTACGCACCTTAAGCATGAGATACAGCTCAGCAGCCACACATAGCATGTACAAAATATACGCAACAGATAGGATCCACAAATAGAATATATTATTTTCCTCAAAATGGGATAATCTCTAGCTCTTGTCCAACATCTTGCATCAAGAGTCAACTCAAGTGATGGGAGATGCTTACAGTCAGTGTGGATAAAAACAAAACAAAAAACAGGTTTAGTGCAACACTTAACAGACCAAAAGAACGCTCTGGAAAAATGATTTGCTCTTGAATCGTTGAGAGTGCCAAGCAATTCCAAACAACATAAAAAATGTAATGAACCATATTTGCTGGGAGATGGACAGAGAAAGAGAGAAGCATACAAATGCTGGGAGAAAGTTCAAAAAAACGGAATCAAAGAGGGGTGGAGAGGAAAAAGAACTTGAGGTAAGAGCAGTGAGAAAGCACAGAGAGAGAGAGAGATGTTGAGGGAGTTCGTGCTGCTCTGTGAGACGGATCTTTGTAGTCTACATGCAATGCAAGGTCTCCTGTAAGAGCAATAATAAAGGGCCTGCAGACACAGTGGAAAATTGGATTTTTATGGCAGCCCATCAACTATAATTAAAGGTTTGGGATATACAGAGTGCCCCCACTAAGAGTTTAGACAGGAGAGGTACCCTTCTGAATACCTTTGTCTAGAGTAAAAGAAGTATGAAATCCCTTGATATTAATAATAGCAATAATATTTTTTAAACTTTTTTTTTTGTGCCTTTCAAGGGAACAAAGGACGCTTTACATGAAGACAGAACAAGTATCACACATACAGTATAAAACAACACGTCAATTCAGTGGTGGCAAAGTTTGATGGGAATAACAGGATTGAGTTTAGTCCATAGGCTGTGGTGAACAGCTGGGATTTTAGGAGTTCTTTTGGACTATGTCCATGGACACAGCACTATGAATTTCTGTCTGGAGAGACTTCTGGAGTCTATGGAGTGACTTGTAGGTGAGGATTTTGAATGTGAGATTGGCCAGTGAAGGTGGATGAGGGTGGGGGTGATGTGCTGCCAGGGCTTGGTGTGGGTGAAAGCGCTCCCAGCTGACTTCTGTACAGACCGGAACCCATCCAAGGCTTTGATGGTTATCCTCGAACATCGTCTCGCAATGCCAGTCCTGAGGAAGGGCCGGCTCGTCCACACAGCATTCTGGGATGGTAGAAAAACATGCTCTGGTTTATTGGCATTCATTTAAACCAATTACAATTGTGTTGGACAGCGCTCAGCCCCAGACGGAGCAACAGTGCCACTGCAAAATAGCCTCTGGAAGGAGCTTGTTTTGGTGGAACATGTGTACGTTTGTTCCACCAAAACAAGGTGGATGTGGCTCAGTGGTTGAGCGGTGTGTGACATCTGACATATATAGCAATTGGTGGTTGTTTTGGATTAAAGTGTCAGTTAAATAACATGTAATGTTAGTCTAAAGTCAGTGAGTCTTGGGGATGGATTAATGTGTGACTGGATTGAGAGGGTGGAGTCCAGAAGTTCTCCAACCTTTCGGGCAGGACCACACATTCGTGATTGTCCTGTAAAAATGTGTTGTATCTAAAAATGCAGCAACAAAGTAAGCAAAGTAACAAATCATGAGCCCAACATTAGATGAAAAACACTGGCCTGCAGTCATGTAAAACAAGAATTATTTGAAGATTCAATCACACATGGAGAAGAAAAGTGGAATGATCTGGTGTCATGAAATGCGGAAAAACTTGGGTGAGAAAGGGCAAGAGAAGAAAAGATGCAAAGAAAGAAAGACTTCACAGAATGGGAAACAGAGAGAGAGAGACAGAGAGAGAGGACGAGAGCATGTGACAGGGATCTAGAAGGAGATGATATTTTTTCATCGGATGACACTCGGTTCTAATTCAGTCATTTGTCAGCCACACAGGCAGTACTGCTGGCTAATGGACTGGGAAGGCATGAGAGACACAAGCTCAGGGAATCCCTCCGTTGTTATCTGCGGCAGACATTATCAGACCTACTTACTGAGAGCTGGCTGACAACAGAGCTGACACCGGGAATGGCAGTACAGCCAGAACTGATGGGGAACATGGCCAATAACTTCAGGGATAGAAGGAATAAAAATGACTGTAATCTCATAACCGTAGGTGGGATCTGATAACCAGAAATTGAATTGCCTTTGAACATGGCACTTAACCCAACTACTGTACTGGTTGACTGGAACTGCTTGGCTGTCCCCAGCATAAGCCTGTGGTTGTGCTGGACAGCTTCCATATCTGACTGTGTGAAACCTGAGGATGTAAAGATGAACCCATATGTATTGGACAACCAATAAAACAGATTTTGTTACAGTGATACAGAACCAGAATGCTAACTTGAAGTTTTTTTTCTGCCAATACCCAACTCTCGTTAACTGATTATTAACCGTTTAACCAACAAGCAGGCAACACAGTCCTAGTTCACCCTTCCAGGAGGCTTGGACATGCATTTTGCATTCTGTGGACAGCTATGGAGTTGTACCACTTGACACCCAGGTTGTCCAGCACATTGTCCTTGACACATGCAGCCACTTTCTAGGAACAGCTTGCACCGCCAATACAAGTTGACAGCGGTCCGCGGCGTGTATGTCGGGGCCTGTCTTTCACCAGTCTTCCGCCTGCAAGGTTGTCAGCTGTGTTGGACGGACGATTCCACCAATCAGTCCTCACTGATGTAGTGGCACGGATCACGTAGCTCTCCGATGTGAGCGCCGTCCAGAAAAGAGCCACGGGAAGAAAAAAAGGGCAGCTTAAAACTATGAAAACTTACCATAGTGCCAAATTAGCACTAGCAAGTAAACTTGCCGTTAAGAAATGGATTGTGTGGTCTTTTTTCGTTTTACAACGCAAAACAGTTTTTTTAATAACTTTATTATTTTTGTTATAATATTGTTTTTATCTGTTTATAACTAATTGGTCAAAAGTCCTAGTGTCGGTTAATGGTTAAATGGTAATCATTAACATACTGTACCTTATCCAGATTCTGTATAAAATGAGAAGAAAAAAAGGGAATGCAAAGGATACATAACATAGATCTCAAACACATCCTTTTCTGATTTTGCTTCGGTCGAGCGCTGTTTTGCATGGTTGTTAACTAGTCACCACAAACACATTTGTTTGGACAGATTTACACTCCCGACATGGGTCATCAAAATTTCACAAACATTGTCCACTAGGGAGCGCTACCAATACAAAAAGTTTATTTCTCATGAACGGACTTTGCCGTGTCTCGGCCAAAATACATGGTTTTAGTAGTAGTAGAAACAGTCTGTCGTTTGGAGCAAAAAGCTAAAAGTGGCCCCATTCTGCTTATGTCTTTGTTTTCTTCCTCTACAACAAAGACATCTTCCTCTGTCTTCCCCTTACAGAAGGTTTTGCCTCCAGCCTAGAAGCCCAGAGTCTTTCGGGGTCATTTTGCCATTAATCTGTACCGTTACTTGCAACTCTCCTTGTTTCCCGACGTTCGCCCCCCCCACCGCCGTTTCACTTTGAGTTCCGCTTTCGTGCGCTCCCCGGGTCGTTGGGGCCAACTGGCGTGGGGAGGCTTGGACCCCGTTGTAATTGCTTGCAGTTCTGGTTTTTCTCTTCTTCTACAGCTTTATACAAAACCTTGCAGGGAGGTTCTGGATACTTTAAAAATATAGTCTTAAATTAGTAAGGGGCTCTGACGTTTTAATTAGCATGGACATGGATCATAATTTGCAAGTCAGAAGAAAGTGAACAATGTAAATCGCCCTCATGACATTTCTATGCCATTATCACTTGGTTGCTAAGACCTCCACAGCGTTCTCCTGTTGAATGAATGTTCCTCACTTATATAATCACAGTACAAGGGCATATACTGTACACTTCACTGCCGGGCCTATAATCAAAGCTAAGAACACGTTCTCTTCTACCATTGCTATATATACATGTAATACTCTAGTGTCTAGTGGGATAATACTGATGTGGGAAGACAGAATTATACTGCATTAAAGTTCAGAATTTGTGTGGTGAATGTATTATTTTGTTCTTCTGATACAGCGCAGTGCTCAGTTGATATGCTTGAAGGTTACCATCACAGTCACGAGCAGTTTTCTTATACACACTGTAGTTAAATTGGAATACTTCAAACCGCTTAAATCTCTGCTGAATTCCCTTCCTGAGGAATGTCTTTTCCCCCTGTGGCATAGCAGCGAGCATGAAAAGGAGTGCAGAGTGCTACCACTGTAGGCTGCTCCTCTGAGTGCCATTGACACAATGAAGAGCAATGGGAGCTCTGTCTCACACACAGCCGACAGAGAATACTGAAGGCACTTGTGGGTTTATCATACCTTTTGACAGATGTTTTTTTTCTTTCCATGGAGAAACGAGGAGTGCTAATGACGAAAAGGCTTGGGGAGTCATTTATAATGCATATAGTAAAGATGCAACGTTGGCGATAACTTGAACGTCACGTGGGACAACAAACCTGCACTGAATGTAGGTAATGGTTGTGTTGCTGGTCTCAGATTGAATCATTCAAAAAAAATCTCTGTTGTGTGAGCATTCATTTTCTATACTGCTTCAGGGTGTTGGGGGCTGGAGACTATCCCGGGAGCACATTTTGGATTTGGCAACACATAAAAGCTTTATCTCAACTCGGGCTGGATACCCCTGATGACTATGCCATCATACCAACAAGTCCAATATTTTTAGGTTCACTCTAAATTTCAATGTAAAACTTTTGGTAAATGAACTGTATTTATATAAGGCTTTCCTAGTCTTAACGACTACTCAACGAGCTTTTACGTGGTACAGGAACCATTCACCATTCCTACACACTCATTCATGTGGCCAAGGCTGCCATACAAGGTGCAATCTGCTCATTAACGTACACACACATGTACACTCCAATGGCACAGCATCAGTGTCAGTGTCCTTAATGCCATAAATGTAGTGGGATGGAGCCGATGCCCGGAGTATAGTGTCCAGGATATTACTCCTAGCTTTTAAAAGGTATAGTGTTATGTTTAGGAATGATATTCAATACAGGAATCATGACAATGCACAACATTTTTATTCATTCTTCAGGGTTTTGTTTATCTTTTAAAGTCTCGTTATTGGCCACAAGTGAACGATTTCTTTCTGCCATTGACTGACTTATTTCGGCTTGTTATTTCAGCCCCTCTGCTGTCAGGAGACAGGGTCAGGGTTGTGGTCCAGCAAGGGGGGTGGGGGGGCGGGGGCGCTCTCACTCACCGCTTACGGTTGCCTGGTTCTGACTCATGAAAAAAACATGAGTAAAATAAACACTGCATAAACTCTGCTTCTTTGTGTTTATTTAAATGCAGGTACACCTGCATGTAGGCCTAAGAGATTCCAATACAAGCTTGTATATTACAATTAGGAGTATAGCCTATATGTCAAGGATGTATAAATTCAATAAACTTCAAATGGAGTCAGATTTACTGTGGCAACACTATTGACCGCATTGGTGATCTCTTTCCATTCCGTGTTCTTTTTATAGGCTTCAATTCCAGTTTTTAGGCCGGCAAGTAGGACATACACGTTAGTGCAAATTAACCTGAGATATCAGTGTTTTAATCTCCACCTCTTTAAAGTGCCTCATGTTGGCCAGATTACATCTTGCCATGTCGTAAATTGTAGGGGAGAGGTCTCAAAACCGAGAATATATTGGGGCGTGATATTTAAATTACAAGTGTTTCTAGCCGCTGCATTTATCAATGTACGGCCAGTCTTACGCTCTGATTGGTGTGATTGGTGTGATAAATCCCACGTGAAGCCTGTCGGAAGAGAACTTCTGAGCTCATATCTGCGCTGGTTTCTACGTTGGGTTGATAAATGAGGGCCATTGTAAGCCAAACAAACTTTTACATTTAATATCCTCTGTTATTAAACTAGGACAACTTTTTCACATGTTTATACAAGGAAGTTGTTTTTCATTGTGCAAAAAGATGAATGGAAGAAGACTTATGTGTTTGGAAATGAAGTGGTATCGACTTTTACAATCTTTTAAAGAAAAGACCAGAAAGATGCATCTCTCATTGTTCCTGCCTGGTGGGCACACAGTTCAATTTACTCTGTATAGTACAAGTGCTCACTTTCTTGCAGTGTCATTCTCAAGTTCACATTATCTCAGTTTTTTACCATCTTCTTTGTCCGTAATTATTAATTTTTTAGTTATTTATTGACGTGTTGGACTTTGCTCAAGTTTGGCCTTGTTTGCGTGAGGGTTGTACTATTTATGGTGTTGTGTACATGTGCCATGCAGGTTTCATTTTGTATGTTTGTCATATTGGAATAAAAGGGACAATTTCTACAACCTGTGCTGAAGGGAGGAATGCCCAGCCTACAAAGACACAAGTCAACTGCTGGAGTTCAGTACAAATACAAGGCGTCCTTGAGCAACATCCTGAATGGCTCACTAGTTCCAGTTCTCTTCTCCTTGTGCTATAGGGAACAATAAAAGACAAATAACACAATAAAAGTATAATTCAAGGTTACTAGTCTTTATCTTTTTCATCAAAATAATGGAAACATGTACAAATAAAACCAAGTGTAGCCTACTCAGTTGTCCTGGATTTGCACCCTACACCGGAGCAGGAGGAAAAACATCTGTCCTAATTTCACAACATGTCCACTGGGGGCACTGTGCAACACATCTGGACTGGTTGACCATTGCCAAGAAGCTTCAAAGAACCTGGCATCCTTTGATGCTTGATCATATTGTCTGGACCCGCCAAAAAATATCCTGTTTTTGGCTTTAGGTGCCATGGCAGACACGCCAGAGAATGTGTCCATAGCTGGGAGCATGTGAGAGTTGGTCCCAAAGCAGGAGGTGGATGTCATTGTGCTTGTTAGTCAACACTATTTTCTGTATTCACATTACTAACTATAGCTGTAAGGTTAAAAATGAAGCAACCTCCTACTCTTGGCAGTGTTCATTTCATTTAAACAAATGGTCTTTTTGGAGTGTATGCATAATTTCTTTTAAAAAATCTACAATTTTAAAACTGGGTGAAATTTGTAAGACTGACCTAGTGGAGTGGTTTAATCTTTGTTTTAAATTAGTTTCATATCAACTCAGAATGATTTGCCATCAAAAATACTGTTTACTGACAGATGTGTGTGTTGACATAAATTACTGTACATTTATGAATGCATACCTCCCTCAAAAAGTATTAGTGGATAGAAAGCCAACCTTTGTCCAAAACATTTTAAAGAGGAGTTTAAAATGAACTTTTAGCTATATCTGGTGTAAAACCTGTATTGGTACATTATCCCTATTACATAAATATTGGAATAGGGAAGTGCGTAAAAAGACAATGAACTGTTGTTGAACAGTGGCCACAAGTGGTAATTACAGAATGTTGGCTTATGTACTACATTTCCCAAGATTCTCATCACAAAGTCCCTTTTAAAGATGTCATCATTAAGTGACCAGGCTGAGAACTCAGACAGCATGGTTTGCATTGAGTAATCAGGCTACAGCAGTTCATTTAGGTTACTTGGTTACTTGGTTACTTGGTTAAACTGGGTTAAAAAAACAAAAAAAACATCTATTTAATTTTAGTGTGTGGCCCACTCTAATGTAGTGTAGTAGGTACTGTTAAGACATCTTAACACTGGAGAATAAGGAGGATGAACACCTAACTAAGAGCAACTGGAACAGGACACGAAAAGGCAGACTTCTACCAAGGTACAGTGTAATAACTACTTATTTTGCTCTTGTGATATTGAATATTGTTTATTTGTAACATGTTGTGATGTAGCAGTAGCACAAGAAGACTCCCAAACTGAACTATCTTGTACAAAGCTCACTGTAGCCACTAAACACTCATGTATATAATTTAGAATGGATCCATCTTGTTGCTAATGAAGGCAAATTTTCACTCTTCTGATGACATATTTCTTTTAGCAAAGGTTACAATTTAATTAAATAAGAAAAGCAGTTAATTTTCTCTCATTTCATCATCTAAGCTAATTGGCTGCTGGGTGTGGCTTCATAGTCACCACATAGACTTAAGATTGATATAAACCTTCTCATCTTACTCCTGGCAAGAAAGCGAACATGTGTTACCAAAATGTTAAACTATTCCTTTTACATCTGAAAAGTCACTTTCATTTTGTTATAGAGGAGTCTGGAACAAATTTCACAAGATCTTGTTTCTGGCTAGTTACTGTGTGTTACTCCATCACTGTGTTGCCTCTGATGCGTTCATTGCCATGAGTTTTCTTCTGGCCAAAGAAAGGGAATGGATGTTTTTTATCATTACTTCTGGGGTAGAGTCTGTGAAAACGAGAAGAAAAGTTAAAAAAGAGAGTGATCTGTCTTTACC
Source organism: Etheostoma cragini (assembly GCF_013103735.1). Taxonomy (NCBI): domain Eukaryota; kingdom Metazoa; phylum Chordata; class Actinopteri; order Perciformes; family Percidae; genus Etheostoma; species Etheostoma cragini. Next base: position 12,784,274 of record NC_048429.1, on the reverse strand, counting down.
ATACCAGATACATGTGACCTCAAACACTGAAGAATGACTTCTTGACGACGTTGGTGTAATCGTCAATCATCTCTTTGGTGCTTTTTTATGCTCTACTGAAGCACCAGTGCTCGATGGGCTATCCTCATAATGTCACGGTCAAGTGAATCTCTTTGAAGAGCATCATAATCTATATTCCAGCTTGCTTATTCCATTGTACTTGCGTGTTGTTATGTGCTGTTGCGGATCATAGTGGCAGGTATTCTATAAACCCCAGAGGAGAACTGCTGCGGAGTGTGTCAGATGAATCACCTGGTATGTGGCAGGGGGTTATTACAGAGAGAAAAACACTGAAATATAAAAAAATCTCTAGGAGATAAAGAAGATTGATGCCTCTCCAGCGGGCATACGTGGGAAAACATGCCAATGACTCCATCACCTTTTAGGTCTTCTCTTTTTCTTGCTCTCCCCGCTCTCTATTTCCTTCTCCCGGCTTCTTTCAATCTCAGCCAGCCCACTGCTTCTGCACTTCTTCTCTCCTCTCTCCACCCCTGGCATCTACGCTAATAAATCCCATTTAAGCTCTCGTTGCGACCCCTCAATCATCGCCCGCGACCAGCCTAAAATAACACTGTGAGAACAGAGAGAATGTGGCTAGTGTGCAGGAGCTCCCATGCCGATGTTATTAATTGTTTCAGAGATGAATATCCCATTACAGTCCGACTGAGGAATGGAGATGGAACGGGGGTTATACCGTGATTAATACTAAGTTCATGCAATGCATGATTAATTTTGAAGTGCGAGTGGGTGTTTAATCAAGGCCACATGTGATATGATCAATTATAGGGTGAAGAAAAAGAGCTGGATGATTAGACTACCTTTCAGTGTGGAACATATGTCACACGAGGTTTAGTGGGCTCACTCAATGTAGGATTACACTGGTGGTACAAATGGAGAATGTAGCCATAGAGGCTGGATTACAGAGTTGCAGTGAAAAGATGGGAGGGTTAGGCTTTATTAAGCTCATCCAAGTGTGAGCTGAATGGGCCCTGTACTTCCGTACAGGGAGAGCAGTATGAGTGCACCACATATGAGGACACCTAGGCTATTATATAAAGTCACCTTCAATGTGGAGTGTTGGGAATTACATTTACATTTAGTACTGTATGTAAAAATACATTTTTGCTACTTGAGTCTGTAATTACAAATTGATACATGTTCACACAAAACACAAATTTAACTTAATTAAATCAACAAACAATATACAAGGCTCCAAGTGCCTATGATGATTGTTAGACATGTTGTGGGTCTGTTTCTAAAGTGTGAGGATTTACATTAAAAGTATATTTTCCCTATGGTACTGGCATATGTTTTCTTAATTGACCCTTCCATACATGACAAGTAAAGGACCTGAATACTTCTTCCACCACTAAGAGTGGGTCATCTGCCTTGCTTTTGATTCCAGTTCCTTTTTACGTGAAACAATGAATGTTCCTTTAAGCACAGAACTGACTGACAAAGGATGGCCACTGCTTAATGGATAGAACGAACACACACAGGCGTTGTGTTGAGACTTCAGATCTACTGGCTGGTTACAATGATTACATGTTATTCCTACTTGCTGCCTCATGGGGCTATTTGAATTTGAGTAAAATATGTAAATGAAATTTCCTTTCCAATACATAAATGTAACTTGGGACCATGCACTTTTAATAATTCACTTCAATTTTATTTATATAGCGCCCAATCACAACAACAGTTATCTCATTGCGCTTTTCATAAAAGAGCAGGTCTAGACCGTACTCTGTGATTTTATTTAATAGAATATTACAGTAACTGTGTACTTGACATCAATCAATACCATTAAAATATAATCTTGACCAGGGGTGGAGTGTGGGCCTGTGGACCAAAGTGAAACACAGTGGGAATATTAGTTTACCTTCTTAAATAATCTGATCAAAAAACTGTTTCTGTTCAGGTGCTTGTGGACGCATTATTCTGTTGTGGTTCCACTATGTCCAATACCGTATTTTTCCTGCCCGTTTCCTGACATGCCCGCGTGCCTTCACCTCAGCTAAAAGTTCAGAGGAGCTGCTAAACCTTAATTAGCCGTAGCAAAGTAATGATGCAGAAAACAACATAGAAGGGACACAGTGTCCAATAGAGACAGTGAGGCTTGATGTTTTCTGTACATACCCAGGCGCCGAATGCAGGATTTTGCCGAAATTATACTATTTTTTACCCTGTCTGGTGGCTTTTATCTGGGAAATCCAGTGTTTTCTTATTTTGTTGAAACTGTCTGTGTCCTCTGGAGAAGCCACTAAACCAACACCGACTTGTTGATGTTAGGAGAAAGACATTCTGTTCAGAGATAGTACTCAATAGTGCTGATTCTGAGGACAGACAGGATGTGACATGTACAGTTTCTGAAACATGATTCAATTTGTTTTTATATATACTATCAAAGTTACCTTGAGACATTTACAGATAGAGTAGGTCTGCACCACACTCTATAATTTACAAAGCCCCAACAATTCTGGCAATTCCCCCAAGAGCAAGCATTTAATGCGACAGTGGCAAGGAAAAACTCCCTTTAAGGGAGAAACCTCGGACAGACCCATTATCATGGTGGGCGGTGTCTGGCGGTGCCGGTTGAGGGTGTGATGCACAGTGGCATTAAAAGTCACAATAAAGATAATGGAACAGTGACTACAAATTGTAGTTGTTGTAGTTTGTGTCATATCAGGGCACTGCAGGGCGTTACAGGGTGTAGCGTGGCACAGCAGAGCATGGGTGGACGTAGCGGATCACTGCAGGGCGTCGCAGAGTGTAGCAGGGTGTAGCAGGGAGTGTAACTGGACCACGGCGACAGCTGCAACTAAAACCTTGTTGCCATCCTAATCCAAGGAAATAATGAGGACATGATGCATCATTAATAATGTGCTTAACACTAAAACACCACAAAATCAGCATGCTGCTACACTTTTGCAGCTTTTTGAAGCGTTACATGTCTCGGATCATGTTGCTCACCATGTTGTACTAATTTAATTTAATTTCCACAGACATTTCTAAATATTCAGAAATTTACTGTTTATTCTAAAAGGTCCAGTGTGTAACGTTTTTAGTTGATCATTATCAAAATCTGTGTTGACCGTTCAGAAAAATGAATATTTACCACCACCATCAATTCCAAGTATTCCTATTGGTTTGAAATTTCACACTTTCATTTGCATGAATTTGTAGATGCACCATATTCATGCACCATCTTGAAATACATTAGCTTGTAAGGGAACTACTGCTCTGCATTTTGCGTTTTTTTTTGCTGTCACATGATAAACTCACAGGTGCTGCTAAGATATAATAATAATTGTCGCGCCCTTGCAAGTTTTAAGAAGGAAACATGGCTAACATCAACAAGTGTGTGTAGTACTCACCAAATATTAAGATAACATTTTGAAATTAATAAAAATGAAATGAACAGACTTGATGGCCGGAGGTAAAGCTGGATGAAGACATGGATGACATCTAGGCTTTTTGAAGCTTGAAGGCCACAGAAGCTGTAATATGTACTTTGAACTGCGTGGTGCGAGAAAGTTAATTGCAATATATGATCTCAACGCTAGAATCAGAATCAGATTCAGAAATACTTTATTGATCCCCGAGATGGGAGAAATTCCCACACATTGGACATCTAATATGAATTTGTTACCAAGTTCCCAATTTATATTGAGACTTTGTTCATTGTATCCCACCTTGTGTCAAAATGAAACGTTGGATACTGACTTTGATATCCAATAAAGCAAGAGAGGGGTGTACAACAAGGATAGATCAGTGTTTCCAGGTCAGACTCTTTCCATGTGGTCAGTTTTTCTACACCAACCGTCAGCTTTGTGCATGGGGAGAACCGCTCATGTGAACGCGCCCTTAATGTGGCCTTTGTAAATGGTTCTGTTGTGCCATGCCAGCTTTCATAAGAGAGCCACAGGGACGCAGCAACATAGCCCAGAGCAGGACGTCATAATTCAGGAGAATAATTGGGGCATTTAAACCAAGCCTGGGACTCATCCATGCCAGACAGATACAGGTCAACGCGGCCTGTCCGCGTGGGAGGGAGGAAGGGATGGATGGGTAACGAAAGGATGGGAGGATGTGACAAGGGAGGAGATGAATGGTACAATGGTAGCTGCTGGAGGAAATAACGTGGCGAGACAGAGAGGAAGAAATTTAAAATATGTGGTAAGAAAAACATAATGTAAAAAATAGAGGTAAACACAGATTAATAAAGAAAAAAAGGAAAGGAAAGAGGCAATCAACAGAGGTAAATATGAGAGAGGACAGAATATAAAAAGATCAGCAATTACTTTTTTATTTTGAAAAGTTTTCAATTCCCACAAGTATCAATACCTGTGCATTAGGGATTTACCAATACACCTACTCTCATTGATCCTGCTTAATGGCCTGATGCTTTAACAATTGTGCTTTTCAGTTCCTTGTTATTACTGTGCAAGAAAAAAAAGAACAGAATGAATGTGCTTAGCAGGTAATGCTGGTAGAAGGAGGAGGGGCTGGTTGGAGGTTGAAGGTTTTCTGCTAATTAGGCTAAACAGTGATATCAATTTAAGTAGCAGCAAGTAAAACATACCGGCTGTGGTAATCACTTTTCTAAATTCAAGGTGTTGAATTGTTGTTGTGAGGTGAAGTGCTGTCTTGCTGACTTTCAACTTCTGGTTTGTGAGTTAAGTGCTGTATATCTATTAGGTTTTGTACACCCAGTATGTGTAGATACAGTACCTACGCTTTAGCCTGACGTACACCTCTCAAGAAATCTAACTACATGTCGCGGCGATACTAGTCTATATCCACGACTGGATTTCTTTCATTCTGATTGAAATTCCACAAGATCACACACCTTTCAGATGTCTGGTTTTGTATGTCCCGCTTTCTTTGTGTTGTAATTTTAAACTATGGTTGATTTATGAGGACTATGGTTAACTGCTCCTCAGATCTTTAAGGGTAAATCCAGACAGCTAGCTAGAATATTTGTCCAATCTGAGTTTTCTGTTGCACGACTAAAATAACTTTTGAACGTACACATGTTCCACCAAAACAAGTTCCTTCCAGAGGCTATTTTGTAGTGGCTCCGTGCGGAGCTTAGCGCCGCCCATGACTGTTGTGATTGGTTTAAAGAAATGCCAATAAACCAGAGCACTCTTTTCTCCCATCCCAGAAGGCTGTTTGGACTAGCCAGACCTTCCTTTGCAGCGCTGTGGGGGAAGATCTGGCAAAGTGAGACTTCTGCAGGGTAAATCCAGACAGCTAGCTAGACTATCTGTCCAATCTGAGTTTTCTGTTGGACAACTAAAACAACTTTTGAACATATTGTTCCACCAAAACAAGTTCCTTCCTGAGGCTATTTTGCGGCTGCCCCGTGGCTCTGCTCAGCGTTTACCGCTGCTATTCCCTAAAAGAGATCTGCTGGAACAACGTACCAGCTCACAAGAATAAACCTCAGGCCACTAACGACGGCTAGGGCGTAAGCTCTGTGGAGATCCTCTGTACAACCATAAATCCAGCAACAATATTGTACATTCATTCCTTGCTTCAATTTGATCCACCAACCCTCAAGGGCAGCCAAGTTTAATGCATGTGACTTCTCCAGAATAGCCATGCAAGATTTTCCAGTTTGAAATGAGACATCACAATGTAATCTCCCAGTCAAATCCCAGACTGATCCAAGAACACCTTGTGGGTACTCCCTTTTACACGCAAGTTGTGGCCTTTTAAAAACTGCGGCAATAGACTTTGTTTTGTTTGCAAACCTGTCATATTGAGTATGGTTTTGGTTTTGGTGAGTATGGTTTTGGTCATTTCATTTTGGTTTGTAGTCTTTTGTTAATTTGAGAATGCGGGATTCAGCTCAGTGAGTACAGTTACTTAAATATGAAATGTAATTGTAAACATTTATTGATATAAATAGGTTTGTTGATAATAACTTGTTAACTTGAACTTCAGCAATGGATGTAAATCTGACATAGAGTTCTACTGTACATGTGCAGTACATACATCTTTAACTACTGTATCTTAAAAATCTAATTGTAGCTTTGAGGGATAGAGACAAGGCTGAGGAACAATCAGTTCAACCTATATACGGTAAATGAATGACCTTGTTTCACTTCTCTACCTTGCTGCCATTCAGTGATGTGAAATAAATCTCATGTTAACCTATTTAATAGAATCACTTACCCTGACTATACCGCCGACATCCTGCCCTTGTTGTGTATATTTTCTATAATTCAGGTGAGACAGCAGAGCCTTTTAAAGACAATGAGAATTTGCAAGGGACTACAAAAAAAAGAACTCCACACGCGGGGATTCTTACATGGGTTTGAGAGACGGCTGCCTTATGGACTGTGCCTCAGCAGTCCCACACCACAAACCATGGCCATCTGGCAAGTAAGGCAGGCTAAGGCAAACTTTCTAAGTGGATTTCGATCTCTAGTACAGAAACCTCTAACCCTTTCTTTCTGTCAAACACACATAGAAACCCGCTGCACCCATGCATTGCTCCATATCTTTGGGCTTTCTCTTTGCAATGCTAGCTCCAAGGGGATCTAGCCAAGGGGATCTAGCCATATTCATTTCTGCTCTGTAAACGCAACATAAAAAATCCAATAAACCAGTTTCTTTTATAATAATTCACTTCAAACACAGAGTTTTATTAACTGTTTTGCCATCATGCTCATCTTACAAGTTTCCTTTTTGACTTGTTCTAATGCTGAGCCATTTTTGAGTCTTTTTTTTGTTTTTTGCTTAAAGATTTTAAACTCCTGCTGGGGTATCAACACCTACTGTGTTTATCCCCACATGGCTGCCAAAGCATTTCCTTCACTCTGTGATCTTCACTCAGCTGTAATTTGTCAATCCCGTATGAATTTTGAAAGGAAGGAACACAAAGCAACACAAAGAAAATAACACTGTTACAACAACTGTAGTTTAATCAAGGTTATGTCTAAAACGATTGAGCTCCATTCAATCAAGCTTCACCTTTATCCTTCGCCTTCATTATGTCCCTCTGTGCCCATTATTGTGTGGAATCTTCTCTGAAAGCAAGTAATTTAGTTCAAAGGGAAACACAAAAGAACTCAAGTGAAAGAAACTTGTGTAATAGCTGGATCTTCACTTTGAGTGCAAGTCAGTGGCTTACACAACTTCATTGGAAAATTAAAAGCTTATTGTAATGAAATAGGCCTTTTAGAGGATGATTTAAGATGACTTATCCTTATCTGGGCCTTAACTTATAATCAGCTCTCGCTGCCGTAGTTCACAAAAAGTAGGACAGACAAGGAGTTCATCAAATTCCTATAATGGAGTGCAAAAACAAAGCCATCTCGACCGCGAACCCTCTGCTTGCCATAATCGCCGCTTTATCGCAGTGAATAAAACAACGTAAACACAATGAGAGTATGAAACAGTCTCCTGCTTAGTAATGAGAAACCATCACTTGTATCACAAAATAAATAAAAGAAAATAAACACAGTTGCAGTGGGCAATACAATTAAAGCATGATATAGCTGGGGTTCACATACAATGCATCCATCTATCTCACTGTAGCACTGCGGTGGTGTTAACAATGGGTGACAAGAAAGCCATTTAAATCAAATAAATCCAGTGTGTGAGTCTGTAACCATATTAGCAGCTCTATGAGGCCGTACCTAGGGATAAATTGTTCACATCAGCATGCCCTCATGCGCACAATGACAATGGCCCTGTTCACACCTGGCGTTAACATGTGTCTTGGGTGATCCAAACACAAGTGGACAGCTCTAAGTAAGTCAGTTACCACCTGGCAGTAGAATGTGTCTCTTCACGTGTCTCCAGGGACCACATGTGATCTCATCTCACTTCCCCACACTATATGCAAATAACCACATACATCACTTCCGTTCGCAAAGAACAAATGCATTGTTTTTTTTTTAAATGCCAGCATTGCACTTCTGTGCCTTGTCCACCGGAAATTAAATGAAGGAAAAAAGAAATCCCCAAACTACAGAAGGTCTATTCCTTGCCGTGTTCCAGGCAGACCCGTCTTGAGAAAAGCCAGCGTACGAGATTTGAGAACGCTACACTTGCACTAACGCAAAGGACCTTGGTTAAGTAAGCTGTTAGTCTATATCCACAATGTTCCACTTCCAGGATTGCTCAGTTGCCAACAAAAATTCCGCTGGATTTCACTCTTTTTGGCCAGGTGTCCATTACCTACCGCTTCTTTGTGTTGTAATTTTGAACTCCGGTTGATTTATGAGGACTATGGTTAACTGCTCCTCAGATCTCTGCAGGGTAAATTGAGACAGCTAGCTAGGCTATCTTTCCAATCTGAGTTTTCTGTTGCACGTCTAAAACAACCTTTGAATGTACACGTTCCACCAAAACAATTTTCTTCCTGAGGCTATTCTGCAGCGGCACTGGGGCTCTCCCTGGTGCTTAGTGCCACCCATGACGATTGTGATTGGTTAAAGAAATGCCAATAAACCAGAGGACGTGTTACTCCCATCCTGGAATGCTGTGTGGTCTAGTCAGACCCTCCGCCGCAGCACTGTGGAGGAATGTCTGGCAAAGCAAGCCTAGTCAGAGGTTAATCAATGTAGCTCAGGACACTATTCTCACACACACACACACACACACACACACACACACACACACACACACTGCTAAAAGAATGTGGCCACATGCGGTCCAGACCACCTCTGAATGTCGTCTGAGTGATCGGATCTCAATGCATCCTCAATGCGTCTTGGGAGCAATCACACTGGATCACACGGATCAGCCAAGACACATTTTTACAGGAAAAAAGGAGGAGAACAGTTAATTCCTAAACATGAGTGTGTTAGTAAATGGCAAGCTGGCTGGCAGTGGTTTGATTGGGGGGGGGGGGGGCTTACCAAGGCCACAGTCAAAGGTGCTGAAAAATCAAACGTCTCCTCAGTTTTGAGAGCTACACACATCAGTGATTCCGCGATAAGATTCTTATTCTCTCTTATCAATTCAGAGCACCTGCGGTTAATTGATAAGCCCTGGCCATTACCAGCCAGACAAAACAAAATTAGGAAATACTAAAGAATCTACTAAAGGGCACACTGTTCACCATAATAGTTGGTGTGAACAAGGCCAGTGCTAACATGCTGATGTTTAGCAGGTACAGTATAATGTTAGGGTTAACCCTAACTCTACGTTTACCATTTTAGTTTAGCATGTTAGCATAACATTTGCCAATTGAGCAGTAAACACAGAAGCTGATGTGGATCACATTCCTTTTCAGTTTTTTTGGTCATGAACCAAAGTAAAGTACAAATTAAAAATGTTACCCAATGATGGTGCTATACAAAAAGTCAAAACCTGACCACAGTTATTGCAATTTATCACTTCCAGAACATACATGTCAGTAGCAATTCATGGCAACCCCTCCAGTAGGTTACTTCTTGCCACAACCAAACATGTTCACTTGCTGGTGGCCCTAGAAGACTGTTGAGATATGTTTACTGAATAACTGAGTCTTTGACCTGCTGGTGGTACTGCAGGAAAGGTCCGGCATCAACAAATCTTAGGAATCATCCTCTGAATATCTGTACCAAAGTTTGTGGCAGTCCATCCAGTAGTTCAAAACCATATCAATGTTGGTACCAGATGAAATCTGCTTATCACAGTAATCTCTTCTCAACCTTCTTTCATTTAAGTTCTAAAACATCTCTTTCCTTGCACGGCACTGTTTGACCTTACATCTTAAATTGACCCCGGGTCATAGATTAAGATCTATGATTATGGTAAGCTTAGAATGAATCTGGGCTAAAAACACTGTCTGAAAATGTCTACCCTAAGGCCTTGTGGTCTCATAATTGAAGCATCAGTGTTTGGTGAAAAGGTCAAGACCTCATTGCTTTGTCACTTTGTCCCTTTAAAGGGAGTGATAATGCTCTCTGTGTGTGTGGTTTTTTTCATCACGACTCTTATCATCTTTTACTGACCTTTTTGTCTCTTATTGCACAGTGATTATCAGGTCAGTTATGGGTTAGTTCCTGCATTTACTTCCCAAGATTACCATTAGAATAATTATAAAGAGGTCTAAAGAAGTGCTAGGGTTAATGGTCTATATGGGCATGTACCAAGATATGTACACACACACACACACACACACACACACACACACACACACACACACACACGTGTGTGGGTGTGGTGTGTTGTTTGGTGCTACTTTATGACCTCAGACAGTGAACACTGAATGACAGTCTCTGTTCAACCCACAACCTAGAGTGCTCTCCCAGAGGGCTAGCCTTTGGCGATTGTCTATTAGCAACCATTATCAGCAATTACATAACACAAGTCAATTGTTATCAATAGAACATCATGCTGTTTTTCTTAGCAGGGCCAATTGAACATCTAGGATGCCCCTGGGCAAGATACTTAACCTCCTTGCTACTCCATTGATGCTGCTGATTGGCCAACAGAAAAGGAAAGGGATCTCTCGGGTGCATCATAGAGAGAGATTTGGTCTGGGACTTTTGTACTGGGTTTCTAGGTAAAACTAGCAGTAAGAAGCAATTATGTGTGTGTGTTTGTGTGTGTTTAATCGGAGAACATGAACCAGTACTGGCTAGCCCAATTTGTACTGCCAAAGCTTTCTTAGGCTAAAACTTTGTTTAGATCAGCCTTTTTAGATAGCAACACGGTTGTACTGTTGTCAATGTTGACCAGTCACACAGCATGCCCTCATGCCCTTGGACTGAAATATCTCAACCTTTAATGGAAAGATTGCCATTAATCTTTGGATGAATCCTACAGACTGTTGGCTATAGTGGGTCAATATTTCCCTTATCCAGTGACATATGCAGTATTTTGGCACTATCTTTTATGCAGACAATCATGGTCCGCAGAGGATAAATCCTACAGACTTGGACTCGGACATCTCTGTTTTACAGCAACAATAACTGGCTCCTGACCAAATGCTAAGGACATTCACCAGTCTCAGCTGTGTTATGTGTTTAGTGCTAATTAGCACATGTTGGCGTGCTAAAAAAAAAAATACTCTGGGAAACATTATACCTGCTGAACATCAGCATTTTAGCATTGTCATTGTGAGCATGTTTGCATGCTAAGGTTAGCATTTAGCTCAAAGCATTACTGTGCTACGTACAGCCCTACAATCACATGGCTGGTTATGATAGTAATAACATGACAGAGAGGAAAAGCAAAATGATAAAAAACAGAAACTTGACCAATGGAGGTAGAAAATTCCCCCAAAAATTGATATATTTGGCAAGATTGACAGAAATGAAGATATAAATTTCAATAAAAATCATCTCAGCTTTCTGTAAGAAGGACACGGGAGGTTCAGAGACAACTTTATTCTGTTTTGGTGCAGGAACTCAGCAAAGACAACGAAAGCAACACAGTCAATCATTTGTGTACCCCCCAGGTGTAGACACTGTAAAAACTAGATTTCCTAATTGTGCATACGCTAGTGTGACGTCCCTCTGAGGAACAGTAAATGCATCTCTTTGCTAAAACACACAATCAAAAATCTATTGTAATACCTGATTACACATACTGTAAATCAGATCGATCGCTCTAATGTACTGTACCATATTACTTGACATGCAGCTTAAATGTACGTGGAGCTTTTCACTGAAAGTGTTTTAGGTCAATATCTCCAGTACTTTTTTTTTTTACATGGAAGAGAGGAGGATGCATCAAAAAATCATTCCAAATGGATGATTCATCTAATTTGCCTAAAGTCATTTTGTACTTCTAAGCTAAACGGATCAAAGGGGGAGATGCAGCAGGCAAGGAAAGTGTCTCTTTCCCACAGTTACAAGCACCTAGCAGACGATTGGAGCACTTCATGGTTACCTTACAGCAATTTATGTCAGTCAGTGGACAGTAAATCCATGTGAAATGACTCTATGGGTGACAAACAATTAAGATAAAATGTGGTATAAATGAGTTATAATGTAAAAGAAAAGCAGTAAAGCAACTTGTGTGTCTATATATGAAATAGCCACTTTACAAAATGACCTCTGCCACGTTTGTGATGGTCTGAAGCCAATAAATTGAATCCAGGTCATGTAATGGAAAAACAGAATAATCCGGATGGGAATAACTTCACATGCAAATTATTTCTCTTTTTCAGCCCTCAGCCGTCTTGACAGATTTTTGTCCTCCTTTTTAGCTTTGCAATGATAATGATTCTGACTTGCAAAACAACAACAGACTACACATGTTTGTTCCCTAGCTTACAGATAATGCACTGAAGTATGGAGCGCCAGCTGTTGCCTGCAGTACAGTATGCTAATTGCCACCGTTTTGAAAGAATAGATATGCATACAAGCTTACTGTATTGCCTCAGCCTGTAAAATGTAGTGTGACGGGTGGAGCGTGTATAAAATACACATTTTGGTGTCGTTTAAAGTTGTGCTGAAATTATAATGTATGTTTTCTGTCACTTAGATTTGATATTACATTTTATTTCAACAGCTTGCTCATTTCAATATTAGGAAACCGTGAAGTATTATCACTTGTGTGCAGGTGACAACCATCTGATAGTATGCCACAGAAGTGTGTATTGAGCTAGAGAACTGTAAAAAGGATGCAGTCATCTATGTCAGGCAGTTGATTTCTTAAATGCTTTCCAACAAATGTCAACGTGTGTGCTGTGTGCAGTCCTAAGATGCTGAGTGGTGTTGTTACATCATCCGTAGTCCCCTAACTCCACTTCTCTGATACCACTGCTTCGTAATCTTCAGTCTGTGACTTGGCTTGCAAGCTGCTTACAACAGAGCGAGTTTTTCACGCTGCATGCTCTCTAGTGGCTCACATGGAATTTTAAATATTTATAAGACACAAAGGTCCGTCCCATACCATGACCCACACTTCAATTCAGTACAACTATGGCGTCAAAAATTGTAACCAACGTTGAATCAACCCCTTCCTGACACAAACCCTTAACTGACTATTAAATATATTCTATATATTAAATGATCCCAACTCTCTAAATGACATCTATGCATCTTTTAAGAAAATAAGTTTTGCATTGTATGCCTTTTGAAGCTTTAAATCTGCTGTATTGTCCATTCTGCGCAGAATGTGGAGTGCAGTATGCCACATTAAACATGCTCTTTATCTTCCCTTTTTTTACAAAATGAAGTGGATAATATGCATTTCAGGTTAAATATTATTTACCAAATGTATTTGGGTAAGTTTCATTTTACATATAGTACCTATTAATGTTACCAATGTAATATCCAATTACCACTTTATGTTAGCTAGATGGATGGGTGGATAGATTGTATTAATCCCAAACTGGGAAATTAGCAGGAGTTACAAGAACGGACAATACAAGAAATACACTGAAAGTAATAAAAAAGATAAATAAAAATACAAAGATAAGATTTCTAACCAGAACATCTGTTTAAAAAATATACTTAGAGGACTGAAAATAATGTACATATATATATATATATATATACATACATAAAGTGTAGAATTCAGATATACAACCTACATACATGGGGTTCTGTATATAACAAAATAAAATATGTATAATATTAAATGGTAAATAACCAGTGTGCATAGTAGCGCAATATTGTCGTGTGTGAGCTTCCATATGCTTGGGTTTTGTCTGACATAATACATTTACATATCCTGATCAAAACCCAGATCCTGATTCCAGAAATATTAATATTATAATGATTTATACCGCACCACCGAGCCCCACATTGTTTAGATAAAATCCCATTTCGTTATCTCACAAGAGATCGACACACACACTCCCATAACATCCGAATTGTTTGCACAGTTTTCTCAACCAACACCTCACCTGGCGCTTGCTGTCAATGGATGTTGGCCTTGTGGGCACACACATACACACACACACACACACACACACACACACACACACACACACACACACACAAACACACACACACAAACACACACACACACAAACAAAATGCAGGACTATTGATTTGCGCTGTGGTCGAGCAGCCCTTACTGGCCTTGCCCCTCGGGTGAGACACACAATCGGCAGCGGATGTGCTGCTCCTAAACTGTCCCTGGGCACCATTTCAAATCCCTGTAGATTCTTGATATTGATTTGAACCATTTCTCCCTCCGCCAGCATCTTCTCCTCCTCTATCATGTCCCCTTTCGCTTCTTTTTCATCCGACCTTTGTTGTTTGGTTTCTTGTTCCCATAGGAAAGTTGGTGATACATGAAAGACAGGCAACAGTTCTTTTTTTCTATGTTAAAGAAAGGGGCCATAGAGGAAGAAAGAAGGGTGGAAAAATCATGACGAGTCAGATCTAGTTACCTTTGTTGCGGTGGCAAGAGAAAGCACTCTTATGCAGAGAGATATAGAGGAGGAGAGAAAAAAAATATTAGGCTGGTATGATTGCATCAGGGCCCCTTGCACAAATACTTACTTCCATGCTCTGCTATCTCTCGCTGTCATAGTGAGGTTTCAACGTCAATTCGATCAAAACTGCATATGTATTAAATAAGAATGAATATGTTTTTTTGAACAGAGGATGGAATTCAGTGCAGTGGAGAAATTGGTTTTGTGTACAGTGGCTGTTTTACATTTTCTTGACAGGTGAATAAAACGGGTTACAATTTGGTGGCTGAGTTTCTTCATTTCTGCTGAGTGAGGCCTATCTCTCTCTCTCTCCTCCTTCTCCTTCCCTTCTTCATGTCAATAATTTCTCCTTCCTTCCTTCCTTGCTTCTCTCTCTATCTCTCTCAGCTGGTTCTCATTGTCACTGTGTAATTAAGGTAATGCTGTTAATGATGTGTGAGTGGTCTCTCTTTTTTTTGCATACACACACACACACACACACACACACACACACACACACACACACACACACACACACACACACACACACACACAAGCATCGATGGCAGCAGATAGGGTTGCTTCATTAGAGTTGGCACAGCAAAGGCAAGACAGCGGTGGCCTACAGGCACAGCCGACCTCGCCGTGGGGGAGCAGGAGCTTTAAACACTAATTAGGATGACTTTGGGAGACAAAACAGGTAGGGAGGGGGGAGCAAGACCTGGGATTTGGAAAAATACAGGAGGGAGAGAGGGATGGCATAGGTGATACATTCAAGTAAAAAATGACAGGAGGAAGGGAGACAAAGACATGAGGAATGACAATGACAGAAAAAGTCACAACAGACAGAAACAGCAGGAGAAGTGGAAATCATGGATAATTTAGACAGACAGAGAGTGAAATTTAGAGAGTGAAATTGGCAGCTTTACTGCAATCAGACAGGTCTTGCCAGAGAAGGGAGGCGTATGAGGCTTCTAAAAATACCCGAGTACCTGATGTGTCCACATCGCTATTACATCGGAGCTGTACATGTCCAGTGTGCTTGTTCGGAAACATAATTTGTCACTCCTCCTTGTACTTCCTCGTATTTCTAACTGGGATAGAAAAGGGTAATCATGCTCGTCTGACGTCAGTGACCGCGTCAGAAGTGCCAAGTATCTATTTAACATTCTTGCATAAAGAACTAAAGGTTTTTCAAAAGTAATCACAAGCCACAATCTGTAACATGAGAATGTCATGACTGCACCATTATTTTAAATGGGAAGTAGAGGAGGGGGAAAGCAGGTTTTTCCGTATTTGGAGTCTGACACTGTCACCGGGCTGTTTTGCAGAAGCAGGAAATAATCAAATGGATTTCTTAAGCAAAGGATTGAGTGGATTTTGAAGGGATAGTTTGACTTAAATATGTAATACTGCTTTATTGTTTAGAGTTGGATGAAAAGATTCATACCTCCAGACTCCGCTGATTGCCTGGCAACTTCACAGTGATGATGGGACTCCAGGAAGTGACTGCCCTTGGCAAAGAAATAATGGTGAGCTCTACGGGTGATGGTAGACAGAGACAGGCTAGCTGTTTACCCCTGTCTCCAGTTTGTTATTTGTTAAACTAGCAAAGCAATAAGTGTAATATATTTCCCAAAATGTGGAACGATTCCATTTAAGAATTTTGGACATTTTTTGTGTATTTTGGTGGCTATGCATATTGTATGCATGCAATTAGGAAAAAAAAAATTCTCAGTTTTCCTGGGTTACAATATTTTTTTAACAAATTCAAGGATAAAAAATGAAATATTGGAAAAATATTCATAGTTAAGTTACATTTAGGGAGGTTAATGGTTAAAGAACATACTGTATCTGACGTCCACTTACTAAAAGTATCACGCTCTCATTTAAGGTAAAGAAATCGGCATGTAGACTCCTGCACACCCACATGTTTACAGCAAACTGCATGCACAGCCGGCCTGTCAGTCTCCTTTACATAACCAACCACGTTCATCACTGAATCAATAGAGAGTGTAGGTGCTGTAAGATGGTTGCTATGGTGCAAACTGACCAGCTGGCAGTCTGCTATGTGTTAGCTTGAACAGTGGTGTGAACAGAGCTAAACTGTACGGCTCTGTGTGCTCCATGTCAGTTGTAATATTAAACAATACCTGCTCAGGAGGCGTGCTGTTTTACTACTGTCAGCACAAAGTCAAAAATACTCCTGGAAAACACACACACACACACACACATGGACAAATAAAAACACACAAACTTATGGAAATGTGCAAGACCTCATGTGCAGGTAATGCAGACACATTGATACAAGAACACACTTCAAGAGCTGATGTATACTAGCACACTTAATGCACATGACCGTGGACACACACACACACTCACACAAACACTCACTCTCACTCACTCTTTGCTTTGTTGCTGCCATCAGTTTAGCCAAATCGCTGCTGGAACCGCTCCCGACTACAGCACCTCATGGGCTGTTTCAGCCAGCAGATTGTGTGTGTGTGTGTGTCTGGGGCAGAAGCAGGACGGGCTAGATTAGCTCAGGGCAAGTTACACACACACATCTGCCTGCCTCCCAGACATCTCCTCTCTCTGGCTTCTCCACAGTGGCTTCCCTTCAGCAAATAACACCATTCATTATCTGCATGAAGCCCTGAAATCAGCTCCATGGAAGAGATTTGTGTGTTGGTGAATACAGCTTCCTTACTGAGAACGACCAACAGCTGCTATTGTGGGAAATCCTTGTAACCGTTGTTTTCAGTACCTCTGCTGCTGCCATGAAATTCAAAACATCAAAGTGCTTATAGAGAACTGTATGTGCTTTAAAAAATGGCATTGAATAATGAGGTGAGACTGCAATGTAATGAGTGTTTTTATTCAGAAATGCTGATTTAAGATAAGGAGCCTACAGCCATGCTAGCGGCTCTGTGAGGCTGTGCTTTGAGCTAAATATCAATGTGCTCATGATGATAATGCTAACATGCAGATATTTAGCATGCCAAATGTTTACCATCTTTACCATCTCCTAGTAGCAGGCTGAAATTTGCCCTAAACACACAGTACAGTTGAAGCAGATAGGAATGGCATTGATTATACAGTACATGTATTTGCTTTACTTTACTTTGTCATCAGTCTGCACCTTGAGCCTTATAACAACTTTCTGACTGCATATCTGCCAAGCAGATCTCCATTCTGTCATGTTATTCCCCACAGAGGTAGGTAGCATCTGAGAGCAGCCATTTCAATACATTGTACACAGGGGCGCAACTACTCAATGTCAGAGGGGTGTATTTACCGTAATATACGTTTAAGTAATCAGGGCTGAACATTAACCATTGCCAATTCCTCCTTAGTAGTGAGTGGCTTTCCATCTCTGTCTGCACTATATTGTTTTCCCCAAAAAGGAAATGGTGAATAGTTTGGTCAACTGAACTTCAAACCATACTAGACATTTAGTTTTGTGTGGTTTAATTAATTAAACTCCTACCTGATGTCATCCCTGGTCTCATCTCTACTTGATGTCATCACAGACCTCATGTCTGTCTCATTCACTCCTAGCCTGTGTTGTCAGACAAACATTATGTAATAGATTTTCCACATTAGTTTTTCCATATTTATAATATTAAGAAATTAATCTGTTGGTATCACGTGGCTCCCCCTACACTTCCACCTAATGTTAGACCTACCTGTTGCCTTCCCCTCTTACGTGATCTACCATCCTCAAAGCTGAATGAAATGAACTCACTGTTAAATACAGCCGCCTAAATTCCATTCTTAAATCAGCCTACTGATGGCATCAGATAAGACAACTATTATGCAATAAGGTTGTGCTGCTGTTGAAATAACATTCACATTTTGGATTTTAAAAAGTACAAATATGGAGAGCCACTTTATAGAGAGAGAGAGAGATGTGACCCTACTCCCAACAAATAGTAACTATAGCCTGTATGTCTGGTAGCACAGCTATCATGAACTAAAACCTATTAATGATTCCATGGTAAACCAGAGTTATGTATAGGTTATATTTCCCAGCTTATTATCATTTATTGTGCATGCTACCTTATATTTACCAATTGTTATTTTACCTTAATAAAATTGACATATGTCATGCATGGGATTGGTGCCATAGGGTTTAAACAAAATCAGCTACATTGTTTAGCATTAAGCTAGCTGTGAACCCCATTTTATCTGCTAGTGTTGTCAAACACTAGCTAGTCTGAGAACAGTCTGTTAACATTAATATTTCCAAGCCTCCAAGTTTGGTAGCAAATCCATGCACAATTCCATGGTAAACCAGAGTTATTGCATTTGTTAAATTTTCCAGATACTTGTTATTTATTGTTCATGCTACCTTACATTTTCCAATTTTAAGCTCAGCAACCTCAGTTTTGCATATGCTAAGGTAACCGCAAACCCTCATTTGGCTGCTAATTCCCAATGTTACCAAGCGCTAGCTAGTCGGTTAACATGAATATTTGCAAGTCTACAAGCACAGACGTCACACTTTAAATCCTACCTGTAGCCTTTCACCGTCCACTTTTTTAAGTGGTGTTACACCCTTGACATGCCATCTCCTTTGGCTTTCTTTTTTCTTTTTAGCCCCTGAAATCTTTATCCATCATTATTCCATGCTTTATCCATCTTTTTCCATAGACGACAACTCATTACATCACACCTTCTCGCTCAACGCTCACGGCGCCCACACTCCCATTTCCATGTCAAAATTCTATGATGGAATCTCATTCTCATCTCAGCCTGTTAGTCTTCTAAAATGTTATGTAACATTGAAATGCAGACAAGATTTAGAAACGCACAACAGCAGCTTCATATAAAAAAAAATGCCAAAAGAAATATATATATTTTTTTAAATGTTTACCATCGCTTTGGCACCCCTCATGGTGCCGTGCCGCATGTACTTTTTGCGCCACTGATTGTACAGACACCCAACCAGATTGAAGTCTGGGTTTTTTGGCTGTGAAACCTTTATTTTCTTGTTCAAAAGACAACCAGTGCTTGGTTTGTTGAATGCGTATGCTGTGATACACACAGTATCTTGTTTAAATTAAAATCTTTAGAATCGATTTCTCTTTATGAATGGGCCTGCATTTGTCTCAGTTGATTCTTCCCTCAATCGTCACAGGCCTCAACCTGATTGTTCCACCTGCGTGCATCCCAGTACGATGGTGTTAGATGAGTGATGAGTCTTGCTGTGCCGGGGGGTTCTGTCAGACATAACACTGACTGAAGGTCAATATTTGGTTCATCAGACCACATATTTTGTGTCATGCTCTCAGAGCTTTAACATTGTTTCTTTTTTCAAACATTGGGCCTGCCGCTTCGGGTCATCTTCATCTTCATGATCGAGGTCCTTCATGCCCGATTACTCAACTTGATAACAGTTGTGCGAAGAAGAGTGAAGATACTATAGCTTTTCCAATTTTTTTTACTGATTGAATGTGTTGGCCAACTTCACCTGGTTAATTGGAGACCATGTGTACTTTCTTTGGCTATGCTTGAGGCGTTGCTCTATGTATGACAATGTCAGTTTGCTTGGTCAGTCAGGTGCTTGGCCGACCATTTTGTTCCAGACTGAAATATCTCAAAAGCTATGAGATAGGTTACCTTGTTTTTTTGTAAGGTTGTTCATGGTCCCCCGATGGTGTATCAGACTGA
Organism: Etheostoma cragini; assembly: GCF_013103735.1. NCBI lineage: Eukaryota > Metazoa > Chordata > Actinopteri > Perciformes > Percidae > Etheostoma > Etheostoma cragini. The sequence goes on along the minus strand of NC_048429.1, from coordinate 12,764,233 downwards.
GAAATAGAGTCTGCACACTAGATAATACATAATACATAGACACCTTTTAAATACCTATAAGGTCAGGTCATCTGACAGAGGGATACATTTGATTGCCATATATAGAATAAATAAATGCATGCATGTATACAGTACATTTTTAGATAGAAATATCATATCGTACAAAGTAAGTAAATATCGTACAAAGTACTGCAAAAGGATGCTTGAAAGTGCTTAGAAAAAATAGTAAAAATGTGATTGTGTTTACAACCTGCATACTATGTACCGCTAACTATTGGATAGGTATGAAATTATGTCATTATGTCATTAGGTCATTCATCTCCCCCTCAGGATTTGTAAAACTTTGGTTAATTCTATACCGTTGGTATAGCGCCACCCTCAGGACAAGGTTAACACTAGTAGTAGGCCCCACCTGCAAAACTAATGACATTCACCCTCAGCTGTTCTTTGTGTTTAGTGCTACACTAGATAGCAATTGTTACCATGCTTATAAGCTGAAATAAGATGGTAAACATGATAAACGTAAAGATCTGCAGGTTTGCATTGTCACTGTGTGCAGGTTAGCATGCTGACGTTAGCAATCAGCTACATAAGTTTACCCTCAAAGAGCTGCCAGCATTGCGGATCTCTTAGTCTTAAAGCATTTTTTTCATAAATGTACTGTAACTATGTTTAAGAGACAATTAACAAAATTCTCATGAAATTGAACTCAAAACAGTCAAGTCAAAAAAGATGGCCTAAAATGTATAGTTCTTCACTAGTAACAGAAACGTATAAGCGTTAGTTTGGCAGTCCTACTCAACATTTCCTCTGTTCTTTGTGGAGATAGCTGACATACTGTTATGTTTTTTAATCACTTGCCTAAAAGAAAGCTTCTTAATTTGGGGTCGTGACCTCTTTCCCCCTATAATCCTCTTCTTCTCCACTACGGCAAACACAATAAGTAACTGACAGATAAATATTTATGGGATCAAGTTGCACCGGGACCTTTGCCAGAGTTCCCTATGAATTTTTCATCCAGGGCAAAACTGCAGAAGCACTTTGGAGGTTGGCATCTTTGTGTACCTAATGTCAGGAAGCGGGGTGGGCCGATGTCACAATTACAAGATATCTCCAGAGATATTATTGTTGCAGGGCTATGGCAGGGAACACATGTCATAGGGTTGAATTACATACAGGGTTACGTTGTAAAGTAGAGAGCTGTGGAGTGATTACTGTAACTGTGTATGTATGTTGTAATACTTGGATTTGCGCACGTTTTATCCACTCCCCTCTTCATTGCTTCCCCTCCGTTCCACCATTACGGGTCGAAGGTGACACCACTGGGTAAGAGGTCAGACAATCAGACAGTTATCAATGTGCAGGGAAACCCAATCTATTGTTGTCTTAGAAAGCCAAGTGGCCAAAAGAGGTCTTTGTTCATGACAGAGGTTACAACCGCATTTTGTGTGTGTGTGTGTGTGTGTCCTGTTTACAAGGGGTCAGGCTCATTTGTAAGATGTCAAACAGAGATGCTCAGACAGAGATCAAGAGCAGCTCACAGGTGCCAGTCCTGCTTTCCTGGGGAATTGGGTTCAGTTTGATGTTTGGAGGGAATGATGGAGGGTGGCAGGGAGGGAAGAATGGGTGATGAGTAAAATAGTTGGGGTACGCAGAGAGAGAGCAAGAGAGAGGTTGCGAAGCTCCGCAGATTGATGGAAACAGGAAGAACAACGATTTGTGATGATGTAAGAAAACAGAAGCTTGACTAATGGCTGCCAAGAAAATAATACCTCCAACTGAAAGGGAGGTGAGAAGAGAAGAGGGAAATGCTTTTCTGCAGTTTATATTCATCTGATTGTTAATGAATGCTCTTGTATGCAAATACAAGCCAAAGTCTCCCAAGCTCTGGAAACTAAACTGGCTGAATGGACCACAAAAGGAAGGAAATGTGAAAAATCTAGGATAGTCAAAATGTGAGCTACATATACAGGGAGGCCATTATTACCATGGTTTGGAAACCATGGTAATAATGGAAACAACTTTCCTAATCAAAGATTTGCTTGGATTTTAAGATTTTGTTACAGAGTTTTCAAACTAATTCAAATCATGACTATAGGGTTATGTTATGTCGACAAAATCCTAAGTCGTGGTATGTGGGATTTTGTGACATTATATCGATATAAAGTGTGATATAATGATCCCTGCAATACTCATTAAGAACTTGTAATGGATAAAGAAACCAGACAGCAATGTGTTTTTGGCTTTCCCATCAAAGTAAAAACTATACCTGGGGAAAAGTATTAAAATAAATTGATGCAAAACAATCTTTTAAAAATAAATGTTACCAAACCACACCACATTCTGTTATCAAATATAACATTTTAAATTTTCTTTAGAGTTTTTTATAAATATTCATCAGTTACTTTTGATATCCACTTGAACCACTCATCGCACATCGGCAAGAATGAGATCTAATGCTCAGCACTGATTTTAAAAAGAAAAGAAAGTCACTTTAAAAGCTGGTTTGCTTGTCACTCCTGTTATTTCCTTACAAGCAATGTAGTGTTTAAAAGGCTATTTTTTAGTCCAGCCCAGTGCTCACTGTGCAAAAAAAGCACAGAGGCTACATTGCATCACGTCCAGCAAACTTCACGAAGCCTGTTTGTGATTGGTTGGCAGGCTATCATAAAAAACCTGTAAAGTTAAAAGTAAAAGTATCTTACAAGAAATTACTTTGTCAGACATTTAAGTCACATTTTAGAATATAACTTGAGTAAAAGTCTTAAGGTATCTGATAATAACTGTACTGTAAGTTTTAACAGTCATTTTCTGATATTAAATGTACTTAATTATTAAAAGTAAAAGTAAAGAAAACTTTGATTATGAACTTTATTGTGACTTCCATAGAGTTAAGCATAATCAAATCAAATTCAAAGTCTGACATTAACAAATAGAAAAACAGAAACAATAGTTTTATTTTCTGTGAGGAAGACATTTTTACTCCAAGGTGCAAAAACATTACAGGGGAAATGTAGTGAAGTGAAAGTATGCATTTTATTTAGGAAAGTAGTGGAATAAAAGTGAAAGTTTCCAAATATGTTAATAAAGAAATAAAGTACAGATACGTGAAGTTTGTACTTAAGTACGGTAACAAAGTAAATGTACTTTGTCACATCATATCACTTGTAGGCTAACATTACGTTAAAAAATATTCTTATTATTGGGTACTATGATCGAATTTAAAAATAACACCCCGGAGTTGCAAATAAGCCCCGGGGCTTTATTGTGTTATCCTGACTTGTTGTATTTTATAATGTTATGGTCAAATAAAATCAATCAATACTGACCTCATTTTCACTTGACCTGTTCAACTGACTTTAGCAGTTTAGATAACACACTCAACTGTCTCACTGTTATTACAGACATCACGTGTACTTAACACAGACAGTTGCCCTGTTCACGGACTCACGGCAGTGCGTCGCTGTATAATGAATATTGGGAAAACACTGGAGTCCAAACCGCACTCGCTCGGCCAGAACTGCAGCACCGTGCCAGTCATGTTTTAAAGCGCACACTGTTGTTAACGCAACATCAGGAGAAAAGGAAGCCTTCAAAGTTTTTACAAACTCTCTGGTAGCGCTAATTCTACTGTTTTCCTTTGCGATCACCCCTTGGATTATTGTTATTTGTAACATCACAGAAATGAATTACAAAATGGGATTATGTGGATAATAAGAAAAAAAACATACACACAGTGATAAGTATCATTAGTGCCCAAAAAGGATATAGATATTTTAGATCATACCGCTCATCTTCAATATATATTGTTCAATGTTTAGGGTTAGGACTGTTCTCTGTTGTGGTTTGGGGTTATGTTTTGGGTTCTTTTCCCCCTTTTTAGTTCTGTTGTCCTGTTTTGTGTTTGGTCTTATGTTCTCCCCGGTCCTGTGTTGTCTCATGTTGCCCTGAGTGTCTGCATGTTCTGTTTCCTGTTTTTATTTTGAAGTCTGTTTTTTGTCTCGTCCTGGCTTTAGTTTTACTTCCTGTGTCTTCCCCCTCTTATGATTACCTGATGTTTTCCACCTGCTTCCCAGCCCTCTTGTCACCTGCCTCTCGTTACCTCATTACCTGTATTTAATGTCTGCGCTTCCCTTGTCCCTTGTGAGATTCTTTTGTCTAGTTGATGGGTTCATGTCGGCGGTCGCGTCGTGTTCCAGATCTTCCCAGTGAGTTGTCTTCCCTGATTTTTACCTTTTCCTTTTTGCTGCCTGTGTTTTTCCTTGGACTTTGTTTGGTAGATTTATGTTTACCCTCGCCTGCTGTCTCCGTCTCTGCATTTTGGGTCCTATGCTTGTATAACCATAACATTTCTCTCCACAAAGGCCACATTGTAGAGTAACCGTATTGGCACATAATGAAACATTTTCTCATTATTCTGTACGATGATCAAATATAAAAATAACAACCCACAGTTGGTCATTTATAATTGAGGGTATGGCAGTGCTGTCTTGGCATCACATCATGAGAACATGTAGTCATGGCACAGAAACCCTGTTGGGAATTGAAGCCTTTATACACCATATGGCTGATGTATGGAGAAGTTTATTAGAACAATATAATAAACAATACCTTCAACTAATCCATGAACAATTGCCAGTGTTTTATATGATTCAAGTTCTACTAGCAGCTTACTACATAGAACTGTCAAATGTCACATAGCAGGCAGATACAGGTGATATATTGTAAAAGGTTGCCATATCTTTTTTCACAGTTGGCTGTGAGGGTGAGATTCCGGTCGTGTTCGTTTCGTAATTACACTTCGACACTTTTGAGCAGACATGGAGTAAGATGTACGGATTTCTGCAGGGAGGCGATGTGAAGAGGGGTTGGGTCTATCTTTCTGTTCGTTATACCTCGTAACGTACCTCCAACGTGTCTGCTCATCATCTCCTCTGTCAGCACCTCTCCCTCGTCTCGCCTCCTCCTCCCCCCTCACCTTCTCCTCTCACTCGCTGATTTTCCTATTAAACTTTCTTCTCCACACTGTCACTGTCTGAATCCCATTCCATGTCATTCTCACCTTTCAAACTCTTACCCTCCACCATGCATCTCCTCATCCGCCCCCTATCCATCCTATTCCACTTCTGTTGGCTTGACTGATTACTCAAACTGGCGCCCATTCTTCGCCGCGTTGCCTGCATAGTATCCCTTACAACCACAACTATGTCACCCCCGATACGCAGCCTCTGCGTGCATTGATTACCCCACATTGCAAGGGGATAATCAATGGGCGTGACTAGATTTTGAAACATGATGGGTCCAGGCTTGTGTTTTAAATGAAGCTGATCTTGCTGGTTTTTAATCAGAGGCGCAGAGGACGCTTAATCGAGCAGTATTTTGATGGATTCACGGAATGGGAAAGCCATTCATCAAGTCAATTACACATTAATCACAAGCTCACCCGCAGATTTGGGAGTGAGACACGAGGAGGGGCTCCACTTTTGTTCTTGGAATGAATGGTGAGCTGCATTATGTAAAACCCTCTTATCCATAACAATGAGTCTGTGAATTATTGTACGATAAAACGTGGCCTAGTAAAGGATGTTGATCAGCCAACCATTGGTGTCTTTTACAAAGACGGATTCTTGAAGGGACTCTGTTTGATTAATGCGTTGTGAATCGTGATGTGAGATTAATAGTCTACAGTAGTCTGAGTAAACATGCATTGATTGCATTGTTTGTACAGTTATGCAGAGCTCTGAATACTGCACAGGAGATTGGATGTAAATTAAAGTCCATTCACTTCTGTGTGTAGACACAGTGTGATTGATTTTCAAATATTGATTATCATGTTCCCTTGCCTTTTAGTATTGAGGTCACAGCAGGTGAACTACTCCCACAAACTTCCCATCAAAAATCCATTCAAACTGACACACTCTCAAGGCTTGTCAGGAAACCAAGGATGAAATATGAATTGTGAAAGCTGTTTCAGAGAAACAATCATGTGCGTATGACGTTAGTTGGCTCCAACACCACATTTTGGCAGCAACTGAGGTGATTAACTAAGGATCTGAAGAGCAAAGAGGAAACCCGTAGTATGGATTTTCAGTAAAATAAGTACATCTTGTTCTATAAGCCCAACATCCGCCAAGGAACTGAACGGAAGATCCACAGTTTGTGTATATTCATAGAGGCACAGTTGTGCAAAACTATTTTTTTCAATACCATAGACACTCCCAGATGAAGGGTAAAGACGACTCAAAAAAACTTTCTGAGAGACACATCAAATAAGTTATGTCTGATGCATTTTCGAAGCAGTCAATTTGAAAAATAAAAAAATACTAATAATTGATTCAGCTGTATTTAGCTTTGCATTACTTTAGTTCAGATGTAATGCATTTTTCATATATATATATTTTAAAGTATTTATGAATGAAACTATTCAGGTTTAATATATACTTATTACAAAAGTAGAGTATATATTCCCTCGTTTTGTATTTTAAGTTCTGAATTATTTTTTTTTTGTGATAATGTGAAGGGGTCGCTGGGATGAATGTCGCTAATGAACCTACAAAGCATCATTCCCCGAATCCGTGATGATAAGTGAGGTGATCATAGGTCAATGTTGGGTTCAATACTTGTTTCCTCGGGCCTCGTTGATATAAAAATCTTTCTTTTACCAGTTACTGACTTCAATCAGGAGGAGTTTCACGAGTTTCCCTGCTTGACCGCCCATGTTGCCATCTTTAATCCAAATCAATATGGAGGTTTGTTCTGCCAAGGCGAATTTGATCAGTTTTGTGTATTGAATTTCACAGCAGCGATGTGTCATAAGTCTGATTCTTTGATTTTGACTTTTTAAAAGGTAGGTTCACATTTTTTTTTTATATTCACATGTCCATTTATACATTAAAACTGATTTTAGTAGTTGTTATTGTCCCTACTGAGATCCCTCCCTAATGTGCCTCCACTGGAGATGGGGATTAAATCCAAAGTCCTCATTCTGTGTTTTTAAAATGAACTTGAAGCTAATGTGAGGTTTATTCAGTCTAAATTAAACAAACAAGGCAAATATCTTCTATGTTGACACTCTTTTCAGAACAAAATGTCCTCTTTGTGTTTCCGTGTACAGTGTTTCCATGATGAGCAGCTGTGGAAGGACAGTAACACAAAGATGGAATATTGTACCAATAAGTGTGTGACTTTGGAGGGTTTCAACTTAAATGACCAGATTTGAACTACTGAAGCCTCATTACTATCAACTGAATTATTTTTGTCATTCATGTTTTTAATGGGAATCACAGTAAGACGGGATCTCATCACAGACGGCATGGACAGGAGGAATAATTAAAATGACCAGAAACTGCTTCAATGTAAAAACGGGCCTGTGAGTATTGTGCTAGGATATACTTAAAAAATGTGAACCTATGCTTTAATCTGCAATCTTGGTTCGCATTTTGTAAATGCATGGTGCTTTTGCATTCATGCACTGATGCAGGTTGTGAGAGGGAGTTAAGATTGCAGCAGTTGTAACTTGAATATTGGATCCGCCTGAACAAGCTTGATCCACAGCAAGATGACAGAATAAATGAAGAATTAAAATAATGAGTAAAGTGAAAACAAAGTCAATGACTCCTTAAGGGCACAGTACAGATGTAAAGTGAATGTGCATTTGGCGGCCGCTTTTGTGATTCATCAGGTTGCCTCAGGGGGTAAGACGATACTTTTATCTATTTATTTATTTATTACATCCAGGTTGTGCAATGGTATAATGCTGAACAATATTGCGGGCATTTTCACCCCACTTCATTACAGATAACGTGTTTCTCTTTAAGAAAGCAGTTGTGTATTTTATCATACGGCGTGCATAGCTGTGGGCAGTGTAGCAGACCAACTGCTGTGCACCTTGAGCACACATGAAAGCAAAGTGGATCTAGGGTTTTATAAGAAGAGTCATATATATTTACAATGTGTCCAAAATGCTGTTGAATGGACTAACCCAGCTGCCGACATGTTGCGCAAACGTAATTTGTCAGAAGCATTTTTGCATCAAATGATCAGCAACGGGATGGAGCATTTTTTTTTAATCATGAAAAACCAATTCATCATTCTTAGGCACACTTAATTTAACATGAGTATAGTCAATCATGGCGGTTACTTTTGGGGAAGAAGACATTGCTGTAAATTGTGTTTTAATAGCTGCCTGTTCACCTGCAGACTGACAGTTCTGCTATGCTCAATGCTATTTCTATTTGAAAGGTACACTGTGTGTGTTGACTTCCTGATCTCGAGCACGTATGTCGGTTTCTGACATCAGTCAAATAGAAGAGTGGTGCAGTACGTCAACACATATTGCAGCACTAGAGCTGCCACTGTATATTGTTAGGAATTGTGAACCATAATCTATAAGGACCCTATTGTTGATCCAGTTTAGTTCATTATTTCTTACAGTTATTGAACGCGGCAACAACAGTAAAGACGTAAGAATATGGCAACGCCTGTATCAAAGAAGGTAAAGTGACCTTCTGTTTTCATCACATCACATGGTCAGAGGTCATGTGATATGCAAAAAATGTCAATGCATGTTTATTTTTCACCTGTCACATGACCTGGTCACAGGTCATGTGACTGATGTGATGAAAACAAATAATGGTCATTGCAATAAAATACACCTGAGGAAGGCCAAATTGTGTGCCGAACAGTTTTTCCGGCGAATTAAGCTGTTGTGCGGACTTTACCTTCTTTAAACGTTCCCTTATGTGTCCTGCACCAGCAACTACATGGATGTGCACACTGTGTTCTTTTTTGAACACCTGTGTCAAGCAACAGTACTGTCAACGACAGGGGTTAGTAATCGGTTCACGTTTCCTTGGGCTTGTTTGTCGTATAATCATGAGATATAAACTATGTTTTGGGTGATTAAGCAGAAAATGTGTTAAAATGTAATCCTGTTTCATCTTTGCACTTGATGTGTTGTGATTAATCGCTCCTACCAGCAAATAAAACTGTTACCCAGCATCACATAGCTTAAAATCTGCTTTATTAATACATCAAATTTAGGAATTGGGCACTCGCATCATCAGAATATCTAATCACAATGCCGTTCATTTTGGGCTTCTGCTGTGTCAAACCTGGTCCAAATGTAGCTGGGTGCTTTCACCCTTGCCTGGATATTAAGCCCTGAACAGTTGAGTGTTGTTGGCCAACAGATATTTCTCCCAGTACCACTTTCTCCTCTGGCAGTCACCAAGACCATATTTCTCCTGTCAGTTCACGTCCAGACCTGTAGTAAGCCAGCTGGCCTTTCTCAATCACTGTCCCCAGCCAGAAAGCCATAGGGTTCTCTATCCGCTGAGCAATTTCATCCAGGAAAAGTCACACTTATCTCCCTGTGCCAAAAGCGCGACGAGCCATATGCACATTAAGTTCTCGATGCATGGCAAAAGATCGCATTAAATGAAAAGACGTTTTAAGTTTTGATATCAAGTGAAATTCAAACCAAGCTTTAGACCCGAAAACTTACTGGCTAACAATGAAAGTGCTAATGGCTTAGATCAGTGCAACTGCACGCCCCACTTGGGAAGGTTTATCTGTCTTTGCATTCACTCTGCTTCCCTTTCTCATATGGATTTTTGACTGCAAATCCTCATTGATGTGTCTATCCACACAGCCTCTGAAGAAAGATAACCTCAGCAAAGTTGGATGACATGAGTGAGATAACTTGGCCCAATCACCGAGAAACTCACAGGTATCCGATGCAAAACCCATTCTTTTTTTTTCGCACCAGATGATAAATTACTTTCAAGTCACGATGGGCTATATATTTTCAGTAAGGAATGAAACGTAATCTGTTTTGGCCGACAAAAGACTTACGAAAACCTGCAGAATCTCCATCATGATTTGATGACATGTTGCTGAAACACTGTCAAGTATTCTCACCAAGGTGTTTTTCTTTTTTTTCATCCTGCAACTGGAAAACTATTTTGGTTATTTTATTTTGGAATGGTTTTATTATTTCCTTACAAAAATAACATCTTCGTGTACATTTTGTTTACTTCTAGCTTCTTTAGACTACATAATGTATTTATTTTGGAGCATAATATTCTTGTCTCAGATGACCAGCCAACAGAGTGCGGAGCAACATCAGGGATGCTGGGTCCAGCAACCTGACTTTGAATAATGGTCCTCTCAAGCTCCATGTAGATAAGACTGGCTAGAAACATACTCTAGGGATATATCTGACCAGCCACATGAGACACTCTAGTTTGCTCAGTCACTAGGCTGAAGCCAGAAGGAAAATGCATCTTTTTGCAGCCAACGCTCACCAAATGCACAAGGCGTCTTTGTTATATTCCTGCGTGTTTGGGACTAGTGTCTGGACTGTTGTGTCAGTTATTATCTAAAGACCACGCCAAACTGTGCATTTAGTGAGTTTAAAATGTAAAGACCAAATGTAAAAATGAATTCACCAATGTCGCAAATGCTTATTCACATGCAAAGAGTCTCAAAATGTACATTTTACTTTGCAGTATTAAATTGTTGAAAAAAATTCAATTAATTTTAATGCTTCAAGTTAGAGTTTGCAAACATGTCTGTTAGTGACCGAGGACGAACAATTACAGATTAGAAGGGCTTGAAACAGGTTTAATATCCTGTGTCGCCTGCAACCTAGTCAAGGAAAACAGAAACGCAGTGTTGGCCAATCGTAGGTGGTTGTGCCAGACTCCCGTCTTTGGCTGAGTCTCTAGCTAATCTGTCAGAGGGAGAGCAAGAGTGTGGTTGTGACGTTTGTAGTCCCCAGAGAATAAGTTTCTAGGTGCATATTAAAACCCAAATTGAAACGTCAGCAACACAAATTGCTGAATGTTAGAACATTGTGTCAAATTGGTTAGTATTAATGTGACTTTTAAAGTGTCAGGTTTAGTTATGTCATAGTGGTAATAGTGTCAAAAAACATTGGCGGACGTTGTTGTTCAGAAGATAGCTCTGAGATTATCGGCTAATTAAATAACTGATTTAGCATGGTTAACACTTTTTCAAGGCACTGTATCCATGTCAGTTAAACTGAATTAGTTCAATTCAAATGAAACTGAGGCAAAGTCCTCACAGGCAGTTACAACAAAGCAGCACGATTGGCTGACAACACCAGCTCCTCTAACTATATCAAGAAAATAGCAAATTTATATTTAATTCAATTTTATTGTCATTGACACAATGTGCAGGAACATATGTAACGGGTAGTCTCCATACTCCAACAAACCCATAAGTTGCATACCTGGTTTATAAAACATATTTGACAATATCTGTATGAAAATGTTACTTTTAAAGTTCATTTTCAAAGGTCTTGCTTGCCATAAAGTTGATCAACTCCATTCACTTTCAACCATGCGTTGTCCTCGGGTCAAATTTGACCCGTTTTAAAAATTTAAATATCAGGAACTTGTCTTTCTTTCAACAATGTTGCCTAAAAAACATGGATGCCATACAATGTTCTTCAGGGAAAATGTATGATTACTTTCACTGAATTGAATTTTCAATTTGTTGAATTGTATGGCATTTTAAAAAAGTGACCAAAACCTTGGAAAAAATAACAAAAAAAGAGAAAATAAGCGCTGTAAAAAAAGAAATTAAATGTTTTTGTATAATGTCATAAAAAATAGGTTAATTGGCTATGAATAAAAAAAAGTGTAGAAAAAAAACAGCAAAAACATCGGAAAAAGCGCCAAAAGATGATGGTTAATTGGAAGACAACACAAGGGTTAAGAAGAATCCTTTTGACCCATAGCAGCCTATATCCACCAGAGCTGTGGTGGGTTGGGTGGTTTCTTTGTTTTTTTTTTGGGTCCTGTCTTGCTTCCTCGTGGTTGTCTTAGTTACCTTCCTGTTTTTTTGTGGTAGTCTGTCTTGTGTCCCCTTGTGAGTGTTGGTATGTTCTGTTTCCTGTTTTATGTTGACAGTCTGGTTTCCTGTTCTATTTTGTCTTGCAGAGTTTTACTTTTGCTTGTCTGATTGTCCTGCACCCCCAATGTTTTTCACCTGTCGTATCACCTGTTCCCTGTTACCTCGTTACCTCCTTTATTTAACCTCTTTGTTCCCTTTTCTTCTTCTCAGATCGTTCTTGTGTCCGTGTTCCCTTCCACATTGCCGAGTGTTTGTTGTTAATTCCTGTTCCCATTACCTGTGAGTTTTCCCTGCCGTTGTTCCCTGTTTTTTGTCTCGTCTTTTGCGCTGGACCCGTTTTGTATTTATTGGTTTTGGCTGCTTAATTTTGCTTTCTTGAACTTTTTAGTAATAAATCCTTGTGTAGCTGCTTCCGCCTGCCTCCCTCTTCTCTGGTTTTGGGTCCTCCATTCCCGCCATAACAAGAGCATTGTCTTGGAAGGTTCTCCTAAGCCGCAGCCAAAAAGGAAGCGCCCCAATGAAACCAGAGTACCGCGCTCTCTTGAAATCATAGAAATAACCACTAACAATCAGCAGCTACCCTCCAAAAACCACCAGTGAGCAAATGGGAAATTGTTCCCATTTATCATTAATTGTTCTGCAATGACAGATGACTTTAAGTGTTGTCATTGTCCAAATCAGTGCCCGGCATGTAATAACTGGTGAAGATACAGGGGCCACACAGATGTAACTGTTTGGAAGGTGCCTGGAGGGGTTTAAAATGCCAGGGCAGATTAATTCACCTCCTGCCATGACGGCTGCCCGCTGTTTAGATCCACAGCCCGACAGCTGTCCTCACTGGCTTTGATATGATGAGATGGCTGGGGAGGCTGAGACGAGACAGGAGGGAGAAGGAAGAAAAGGATGAAGGGAACCAAAAAGGAATGAAGAGAAAGAGGACAACTGCTTTCTATAACCAAGGACAAAGTCCAGATTAGATGCATGATTGACAGTGCTTTGCTTTTGAGCCAGGGCAGAAATGGGATGGGACAAGTGTGTGGCTTGCTGTGTGTGCATGTTTGTTTTCTACCTTCCCTGTAAAGCGACTTTGAGTCAGTGAAAAAGCGCTATTTAAATTCAAATTTTTTTATTATTATTATTACGTAGCTAGGAGACAGTCCCCATGGAGACAGCTAGACTAAGCATTCAGTCAAGAGAGTGGAAGTAAGAACAGAGGTGTGTGTGTGTGTTCTACCACTAATAGAAACCTGGTATTATAATGGATCTCGTGGTAATACATCTGCTCTCATTCATTTACAGTAAAGAGAGTATAAACAGCATGTGCAGTGGACATATTACGGCTGCGTTATGTCTCAACTTTTGTCATGAAACCTTTCCAAAACCAATGGTGCCAGTTGCAGATACGTATGTATGTATGTATGTATGTATATGTGATGTAGACAGCACTTTGACCATTATTTAACAATCTACATAAACCACTAAAGTTCTTAAACAAGTCTGCCTACCGCCGCTAATGACTTTCTCAAATTGATCTATCTTACTAGTTTAAGTTCCTCAGAAATATTGTCCCATGAAATTACAACCGGAACATTGCGAGTGGTTTCAGATTTTTTCAAATCCATCCTAAAGGTCTCATACTATGCTCATTTTTTTTTAGATTCCTAATTGCATTTTGGGTTTCTAGTAGAATGTGTTTAAGCTTTAGTGTTCAAATCATTATTTTTTCAAATTTTTTCTATCTGAATGTAACTGTAGTCACCCTCTGTCTGAAATGCTCTGTTTTAGCGCCTGCCTCTTTAAGCGCC